>NC_137065.1:14294000-14314000 GCF_032717465.1 Coenobita brevimanus
GTATTCTTAAATCAAATCATCATCATTAGCATCACCTTCAGGACAATTAGGTACATTAGATCAGTCAAAACTATATTACAGCAGCTCAAGCTACGATAGAGACAGGAGGCAATATGAATTAAGGTGTAGCGGCCTGGGACTCTACTACACCTGTACCTAATTAACGCCTTCACCCTGTATTGCACAATACTCCTCTACTACCTTAATCCTTTCTTGCTTTTTCTCATTTCTCTCGCTTTTTCTTTCTACCTCTATCATTTCCTCCCTCCTTTCATTCTGTTATCTTTCTCATATTCATTCGTCTTTCTTTCTCATTTTCGCGTCATTAGTAATCACTCCAACCAACAGCCATTGTGTTTGCTTGACTTTGGTAAATTTACGTTGATTCTCAGGATGCCATGACTCAAACTGAACTGAATACAATCGTTTGGCGGCAGCTCCAATACAATACTAGATCTGTGAAGAAAGGGAAATACTGTAATTATTATACACAACGAGAATGACATAAAAAAATACAGTGAGAGAGAGAATGATGAAAGAATTACATACTATAAAACAGTATGATAAAAATAAGTTGGATAGAGTATGATAAAGAATGAAATATTCTATTTATATATATATTTTTTAACGCCAGGTATCCCCGAAGGGCTAAGGCGTTGCCTCTGGGTAGAGGACTTTTTTGGATTGGAGCGTGTAGCATTTTATGACCGGATGCCCTTCCTGATGTCTACCAATGACCCTTGGGTGGATTCGATCCTCCGACCCTCCTGTCAGAGTGGAGCGCTCTAACCCACTAAACCATTATGATGAAGAAAGGTACAGGACGGAGAGACTGTGGTGTGATAAAGACTACAGTGTGAAGTGCAAAAACTTAATTATTAATAGAGAGTATGAGGAAGAAGGTATATGAGATTTTATAATAAACAAAGAGGATGTTAAGAGTAAGCACAATAAGAGACAGGATGGAAGAGTGGTAAGCAGGAGGCGAGAAAAACCGAGATAGATCCACTCCCAGCTCCACACTGGCTGGCCGGGGTTCAAGCTACTTTCCTGGAACCACTTGCCTCATCTCTGTTTATCTGTCTCTATCAATCTGTCTGTCTGTCCATTTACCTATGTCTGTTTACGTCTACCTATGTCTGTCTATGTCTGTCTATCTGTGTACCAGTCTAATCAGTCTGTCTACCTATCTAAAGCTATGTATCTATCTGTCAATCTATTGCTCAACGCTAATTGACAGAGGTTCAGTCTATCATCACATAACTATCACTGTTTCTATATCTCATCTATATCAATCAATCTATCTGGCTATCTATGTATCCCATTTTATCTGTCTATCAATCTATCTGTCTATCTATCGATCAATCTGGCGATCCATCTATCCGTCTGTCAATTATTCAGCCTAACTATCCGTTACCTACAGTATATAGCAATTAATCAATCAATTAGTCATTCAGTCATTCTATCTGTCTATCTGCCTGTCTATCTGTCTATCTATCTATCTATCTTTCTATGGAGCTCTCCGTCTATCTGTCAATCTATCCGTTCCCGTGTCAATGTATGTAGGTATCTTTCTATCGATCTATCTACTTATCTATCTATCTATTTGTCTGTCTGTCTATCTATCTTTCTATCTACCCAAATTGTTAGCTATCTTTATCTGTCTCTATCTATACAAGTATATCTCTACCTTTCATTCCATGTATCTACTCGTCTCTCTCTCTCTCTCTCTCTCTCTCTCTCTCTCACACACACACCTTCCAGTTCTATGGTGTTCACTGTCAGGCCTTGCATGGGATGCTGTATGTATGTGTGTATGTATGTATGTGTGTATGTATGTATGTATGTATGTATGTCATCCACCTTCCAGTTCTAAGGTGCTCACAGTCCTGCCTTGTATGGGCTGCTGTATTTTTCGGTGTCATTCTTCCTGCCTCCAGACGATTTCATTAAACTTGTGGCAGACTCTTGTAGTGAAGGGTTTAATGAAGGCTTTATCTAACCCTCTGCTTCCAAAAGTTGCTCCTAAACTGAGGAAAATCGTCTGAAGGTGACAAGAATAAAATAAAAAATACGTCATCGGAGTGAAGGGGTTAATTGCACCTCAAACTGACATCTCTCCATCTTGAACCCTGACCTGTACCAAGACATTAACACAGCAACACCGCGGTAGTCACGAAGAAGTGCTGTGGATAGGATGTACAGCCGTAGTATTGTGTTATTCTGCCACTGAACTGTAAAACAAGATTAACAGTAGAATATGATGCTAGTCACGAAGAAGTGCTATGGAAAGGATGTAGAGCAGTAGTATTGTGTTATTCTGCCACTGAACTGTTAAACAACATGATGCTTGTCACGAAGAAGTGCTATGGAAAGAATGTACACCAGTAGTATTGTCTTATTCTACCACTGAACTGTAAAACGAAATTAGCAGTAGAATATGATGCTAGTCACGAAGGAGTGCTGTGAAAAAGATGTAGAGCAGTAGTAATCTGTTATTCTGCCACTGACCAGAAATTAACACTAGAATATGACGCTTGTCACGAAGAAGTGTTATGAAAAGAGTGTGCAGTCGTAGGATTGTCTTATTTTGCCACTGAACTGCGAGAAAATAAGATGGAATAGTGACTAAAAGGTTATATAACCACAGTCAGTTTACTGCTGATGCTTCTCTCTCTCTCTCTCTCTCTCTCTCTCTCTTACTATCCTGTTCCTGTCCTTGAAGCTTCGTGGTAACGGTTCGATAGGAAAGAAGCAAAGGGTGGTGATGATGGTGATGATGATGACAATCCTGATGCTGCTGCTGCTGCTGATGATGATGATGATGATGATGATGTGTGATCCATTGTCACTGACGACTCTGATAAAATACCTATTAATAGTTTTTATGTTTTCGTTTTCAGCTTTACGGTTTCAGCTATCCTCCACCTCTCTCTCTCTCTCTCTCTCTCTCTCTCTCTGGATACACAGATCCAAGCCAAGTCAACAATAAATAGAAAACAAGTCAACCTTTTCAGTACAATGAGGTAATATCTATTTTTATTTCTGCTACCACTAGACGATTTTATTCAGCTAAAAGCCCCCTGGCAGAGCAGGGGTTAATGTAGACGGTACCCAACCCCTCCAGTTCCAAAAGTCTGCCCTAAGCTGCAGAAAATCGTAATGTGACAGGATAAATAAAATGATAAATAAGGACATGAGACTGGCCAGAGCCACACGGCCTTGGTCTAGGCAACCCTGGCATCGAGAGTGAGTTTCCTCTGCTGTCTCTTTTTTTTCCTTAACATCATCTTTACCATCAATATCATCATCATCATCATCATCATCATCATCATTATCATCATCATGATCAGTACAAGCACAAACTTCATCGTGATCATCACTTCGCCATAATCATCTTCGAAGTTGTTGTCATGATCGGCCTGTCGTTGCCATCGTCATCCTAAATAAAATTACAAGAAGCTTTACAATCGTCATCGTCGCAGTCCTCCTTCTCATCATCGGAGTAATAATAATAATAATGATAATAATAATAATAATATAAGGGAAATGAGGGAAATGGCGTTCCCCCTAGTTAGACCATGTATTGGATAATATAGCTCCTCTAGGTTACAGGAGCGCGCTACCACTCCAGGCACAGCAGTCCCGGGTGACGCTCGAACTCGCACTCCCCCTATTACGAGCATGATGCTCTACCACTGAGCCACCGTGCCCCCAAGAATATAATGGAGGTGGGAGCGGGGAAAGATCCAAAAACATAAGAAATATACGATAAAATCAGGAGAAGAGATCCATAGAGCGCTTAATGGTATGGTCCTTACATTTACTGTACAGTACATCCCAGCCTTCACACACACACACACACACACACACACACACACACACACACACACACACACACACACACACACACTGATATCTATTATTCAATAACGCCTATTCATAAATCATACTAACACCCACTCAACTGTCATTCAGTAACTTATTCACTTAGCACTCTTAACACCCACACAGTTATTAATTACTGATTCATGTTATTCACAAGAGTAGAACTCCCACACAACTGCTATTCAGTGATTCACATTTTTCACAAAACTCTGACACTCACACAATACACCAGTACTGTATGAGATAGCCCTACCCTCTGTTCCGTACGGACGGTGGGTGTTCCCAGAAGTGGTGACAAGTGGAGGTGTATGGTTCATAGGATTGCTGGGCCTCAGGGAATGTGTTGTTAAACCTACTATATGCCTAGAGTCAGACATATAATAAAATATTGTTTATTGATAAACAATATTCACAAAACACTGACACCCACACAAGCTCACGTACACTATGTTCGGCATCTCTACACTTGAAGGAAACATTGATTTTTTCACCTCTCATTTATCAGGAATCTGTTAAGCTTTTGTTTGTGTGGTGCGGCGGTCCGATATAATGATCCACTTTGATGGTGGTAAATAACGAACCACTGAGCGATGATTTTCGGAACCCAATGATATGGTGTTCGGAACACAACAAACTTATCGCAGTACTGAGCTGGATTCTTTCATGAGTTTGCGTCCTTTTTCGTTGCTGTCGTCTGCACCATCAGTGTCATCATCAACACCAACCCACATCACCATTGAACATCACTCCCACCATCACCATCACTGGATATGCGGATCTAACTAAACAGATATTCTGTCATCATTATCACCATCATCATCAATACATTCATTCATACAATGGTCATCATCAACAGTGTCCATCATGATCATCATCACCACAATCATCATTAGCTGCATTACATGTTTTCCACAACTCTAGTTCGTTCACCTTAACTTGGAAAAGATTTTTGTCAGTTTTCAGCAAAATTCCTTTGCTGAATAGTAAATCAAAATAGGTTACCGCTTCCTATCTTTGCCATACCATTTCTTCATGACGAGCACCATCTTGCAGAGTCTTTTAGATCAACTTTCAAGGTGGATAGTTGGCAATTTTAGAACTATTGAAAGTGGTCGGAGTATGGCACCATATCCTTTTATTAATCTCTTGTTACAGTGCTGTATTCATATTAAAGATATGTAAGTTTTAGGCCAAGGATTAAGATAGTTAAGTTTTATAAACACCAGGACAGGTAGGAGGCGACATGAAGGTCGGTCGAGCGGCCTGGCACTGCTATGTTTGTTTGTCGTTCGACCTGAATATCAACCCTTGCCTTTTTTTCTCTTTCTCTCCCTTTTCGTTGTTCCCTCTTTCCTTGGTTTCTTTTTTTCTGTCCTTCTCATTCTTCTTTAGTTTTTTTTCTTTCTTTTCCCTCTTTCCGGATTTCTTGTTATTTTTCCTTTATGTCTATCATAAATGTTTTGTACTTTATTGTTTATCCCATATTTTCCTTTTTTTTCTTTCCTTTACTTTGTATTCTTTTCTCTTTACTTTTTTCATTCCTCCTACTTCTATCCCCGCTGTATTGGAGCATCAGAAACTACGAACGAGATGGAAGTAAAATGAAGCAAGGTGAAGCGGCCTGAGACTTGGGACTCTACTCCAGTGTACTGTGTTAACACCTTTGTCATTTAAATCTCATTTTCTTTCTTTCCCTCGTTCATTCTTTCCTCTTTTAAATTTTCGTTTTCTTCGTTCCTGCTCCTTTTTCAAGTTCCCCTCTTTCTTACCCTTCCTTCCTCTCCCTTTCTGCATTTATGCTCTTTCCTTTCTTTTTGTCCTTTCTTTTCCATTTGAAGTCACTGTATTTTCTTGCTTACTCTCAAACTCTTTTCTCTTTTTCTTTCTTCTTCCTTTGTTTCTCACTCCTTTCTGTCTTCACTCTGTTCCAGGAATAATGCAACCCTTAGCAGGAGCCAAGGTGAAGTAGGATGGGGAGATTTGAGACTCTAGCAAAGGTGTTTCGAGTTCCATCCACCTCTCGAATATGTTTCTTTTTATTTTTATTTCGCATTTCTTTGTCTTTCTCCCTTTTCCTTATTTTTTTTTCATTTCCTCTACTTCGTCTCATATTTTCACTTCCTTCGTCAGTCTTCTTTTCTTTCGGTTTGTTTTACCTCCGCCAAGGAGGTTATGTTTTCACCCGAGTCCGTTTGTTTGTTGGTTGGTTGGTAGGATGGTGAGTAAGATAACACAAAAACTACTGGAAGGATTTCCACGAAACCTGGAAGAAGACTGGCCCTTGGCTTAGAATAGACTCCATAAAATTTTGGTGCGGATCCGGATAAAGGTACGGATCAAGAAATTGTTTTTCTTTCTTTAACATTCCGAGATGGGGCGTTTCTCGACATTTTCGTAAACTTTTCAGTGAATATTGCATGGATCTTCATGACTAAAAGTCAGGCATATTTAGGAAGTTGGTGTCTACGAATGTGTACAGTTTGGCGTGGATCCACATAAAATTCCGGATCAAGCGGAGTTAAATGTGCTTTTTAAGGGAGGTAGTAATTTTCCAGCTGCTGTACAGTAACAAAAAGGACTTGACTGGATTAAAAGAAGTGCATGTTGGGCCTTGGCGGAGGTATGAGCTCTACTGACTGCCATTCTAGTTTACTTCTGTTTTTCATGTATTCTATTCCTTTTCCCATTATATCTTTGTATCATCATTTCATTTTATATATCTCTTGTGTGTGTCCCATTCTTTCTCAATTCGTATTAGCCTTCTTATTTTGGTTTCTGGTTGTATTGTTTTCTTTTTCTATTATTTTTGTTTCTTATTTCCTGTTTTGTTCCTTTTCTTTCTCATCGTTGCTGTTTTCTTTCTCATTACAATAAATCACAATCTACAAGAGATATAGGAAGTAAGATGAGGTAACGTCATCATCATCAGTAATAAACTACTGTTTATCATCACTGTCAACACCGACAACAACAATATAACAACCTCCACTTCCACCGCCGCAATAATAATCATCATTACAGTACTTATATGATTAGCATTACCATAACTGCAATTACACTAATTTACCTTCACCAATACTAACACCCCCACCATCACCACCGCCACCAATGCTATTACCACCATTCCAGTCAGTACTTTATATCAAAATCATCACTGTATTACAGCATCACAAGCTACAAGAGAGGTAGGTGGCGAGATGAAGTAAGATTCAGGGTCCTGGGACTCTACTGCAGATGTGACGAGTTAACACCTTTATTACTTGTACTTCACTTTATTCATTTTTGTTTTCGTCTGTTTTTTTCTCTTTTATTTCACTTCCCCTCTCATTTTTGTACCCTATTTCTTCTTCTTTTTTTTTTTTGCTTACTTTGCTTTTTTTTTTCTTTCCCCATTTTTCTTAATTTTTTTGTCCTTTCCTTTCAGTTTCTTGTCTTTTCCGCTTATCATTTATACTCTCTCCTATCCGTCATCTTTTCTTTCTATATTTCTATCTTCTTTCTCTTTTTTTTAATAATTCCACTTCTTCATTATTCTGTTTTTTTTTTTCTTCACAATATGACATGAATACAACCACAAGAGACGTAGGAGAGAAAGCCTGGAATACTAAAAAATGTTGTCTGGAGTACAACATTCCTCCTCTGTTGGGTTCTTTGCAATTTTCATTCTTACCTTCATAAGGTCTAGACCACCATTGTAGCTCGTCCATCTAAACTTGGGAAAGATTTTCATCATTCTGTAGTATATATTGCATAGCTGAATGGCACACTATGACTGTTATGGCTCTACATGTTTTTCTTGGCACTTCTTCATGAAAAGCAACATATTCTAGAGGTAACTGTTCCAGCTCAGCATTCAAGCTGGAGAAAGGGCATTTTTTTATACCGCCAAGATCACGGGAGACTCAAGGAATAGCCTGGATTCCATTTTCTCTCCTAGGCCTTTTTAGCTGGTTACACATCTTTCTGCCTCACACACCGGAGGACATCAGTCTGCCCTCTTTACACAACACACACATCCACATTATATTACATTACCTTAAACTAGCTATGCTCTCTCCAAAAAACACCAATCTTGTCATTACATATCATACTCATTCCACAACACATCCCTGTTCTTCCCCCCATAAAAAGTACCATGGCTGCTGCTATACTGGGAATCAGTGCGGTGGTTTCTCGGGTGACCACCACCGGGAGGGCTGGGTCGTTTGCACAGGGCCCTCCCGGTCGTCATCAAGCGACTGTGCCACCTCCAGTGTTGCGGCGCCCTAAATCTGCTCGTCAGTGCAGTAAAATTTTCTTTTGCAATATTAGAGGACCTCACTCCAACAACAACTCTGTTCAAAATTTCCTCCAGTTTGAATCCTCTGATCTGCTATTTCTGAGAGACACAAGTAAGCTCCACCTCTGATAGAGAAGATTTAATTTTTCTGGATGTATCTTGATTCAAAATTTCAGACCTAAAGGAGGCGTATGTTGCCTTGCTAAATCATAAATTGCCCTGGAGGAGATTACTAAATTTAATTGTCCTTTCTTCGACTATTCCATATACAAATTAAATTCTTTTGGTAAAATTAAGTATTTTTGTTGTGTTTATCGTTCCCCTAATGCCCCTTCAGAGCCGAGTTTACTTGACTCTCTTTCTTAATGTCCATTATGTCGAATGGCTCACTTATTCACCCAGAACTGATGACTCTGGTCTTGAATGTGAGCTATTTGCAGACTCATTTAATCTCACCCAGTTAGTCTCACCCGTGTACCAGACAACCCTGATCAAAATCCCCACCTATTGGACTTGTTTCTAATAACCAATTCAGATAATTATAATGTCGAAGTGAAGTCCCCCTCGGATCCTCGGATCATTGTCCGATTCAAGCCACCAGTTTCCCACCTACCACACCCTCCTGCTCTGAACCTGTCGTGATGACTAAATGGCACTACGACAGACCAGACTGGGAGGGACTTCAAAATTTTCTCATGGATGTTCCTTGGATCTCCTTTTTCTCCCATGATGCATATTCCACATTGGGCTCATACAGGATTTCATTAAAGTCGGCAACATTCATTCCCCATCATAGTTACAGAAAAAGATGTAATTCTCCTAAATGGTTTGACCACAATTGTGCTAGAGTAACAGAACATAAAACAATAGCGTATAACACTTATACAAGGACCAACACCAAAGAAGCCTTTAACTATTATAAAAATATCAGAAACCATGCCAAAACTATTATCAATCTCTCTAAATCAAACTTTCTACATAGACAAGCTAACAAACTACTAAACAAGCCAAATGATAACAAAATATTCTGGTCAACCCTTAATTCATTCAAAACTAACTTCACTAACACCTCTTCCATTCCACCGTTACAGTCCCCCAATGGAAATCTAGTAAGTAACCGATGCGGAAAAGTCAACATTCTTGTTGACATTTTTTCAACAAACTAAACCCTAAATTCAGAAAATCATAATGTTCCTGTACTTGGTTTTGATTCCCCACAAATACCTCCTTTCATGAATCACGCCAGACACGTACAGTCGCCCCAAGAAGTGATGGCAGAGTTTCAGATTGCTTCGGTCACTGCACTGATAATACGTTCAGTGAAAATAGTGAATATATGGTAAAACTTCTGTGCCTCCATTACCTCATGTAAAATAAAATGTATATTATATCACGCTAAGAATTACGTAAAACGAATAACATGAGATAGTGAAATATTAGAAGTTAACACTCAGATATACGTCTCCCGATTTGAACGAATGTGTAATGTATTTCTCCGTGTACGGAGCACAGCGTAACCTCCTATCCTGATGTATTTGTTTTCCAGAATTTCATATACAGAATGCTCTAGTTTCGAAGACCAATTAACGGAAGTCTCTTGTGACTGCAATACACTACCTTATTTTCAATTGCTGTGGTGATAATACAGCAACAGTAAGGATGCCGCAACAGTGAAGTTTATCTTAGTAATGATACTCTACCTGCGGTAGCAGCAAGACCATTCTGCCTTTAATTCCTTGTCTTCCCCTGGCTTACAGCAACTTTATTCCTAACTGATGCAAAAGTATTTTAAGCTGTAAGAACAGGTTTTACTCTTTACTCATACACTAGGCAATGAAGAGGATGAAAGTATGAACTTCCACTCATGCAATGCAAAAGCACATTCTTTTTGCTCTATCTATATAATAATAGTCTCTAGTATCCTTCTTTTAAAATAAACCTGTGTCCTCCTTAACTGAAAATGCTGATCTGAAAGTTTTGAATCAGTGGCTTGTTTATGAACATCTGCATTTTTTTTCTCTTGCCAATTATTTAGACACTGAGGACACTAGGCCATGACACTAGTTTGTCATTATCTAAGGAGCTCCGACTCTCGGCAAATATTCGAGGTTTTCCTTATTTTTCATTCATTGATAGTCCTCTGGCTTATATTAAAAATACAAGAGAATTTTCTTAATGAAAAACTGGCCAAATGCAGTGTAATAACCATGTCTTTGAGTAAAAGTTTGTTTCCTTCTGTGCAGGTTAACCAAACCATTTAAAATAGCCTACTAACTTACGGCACATACTCGCTTTCTATCGTCGTCCATGGAGAAAACAAAAACGGAAACAAATGACTTTAAATTATTCCTTAGTATTGTAAGGGGAACTATTTTATAAATAATAATGACTTACTTAACTGATTATTAAAGCGCACTTCTTTCTAGTCTTACACTACTAAGAAATTAATGTTTGTTAACATATTAGATATGAACTCCGCAAATTATTCCTGACTGTCCCTGAGCGATAGCTCTGAGATTTCAATTAGTTCCGTTTAAGATTTCCTATTATCGTAACTAACGAACTGATTCCTACAACTCTGAAATATACCGATACTTTTGCATTTACTTTATTGTTTTCTGTAACAGTTTTACATAATAGGTTTCTCTTCGTAAAGATTTAAGGAAGAGTATGTGCATTATCGCTGACCGAAAACTTCTTTTATACTCTGCCGTCACTTCTTAGGCCGACTGTACAAGCCGTATTACAGAATCTATCAGCAGACAAAGCCACTGGTCCAGATGAAATTCCTTCAATAGTACTTAAAAATTGCTCCTCAGTGTTGGCTCCTGTATTAGCAAAATTTTTCCGCTTATGCATCCGTACCTCAATTTTTCCAGCCCCTTGGAAAGACGCAAATATCCATCCTGTTCCTAAAAAGGGGGCAACTTCTGATCCATCAAACTATAGACCAATTGCAATAACTTCCATTCTCGGTAAAGTTTTTGAGACACTAATTAACAAACACATACCTGTAGTCAAGCATCTAGAAATCAATAAATTGATCAATGATCGGCAGTATGGATTTAGACAGGAACGTTCAACTGTAGATATTCTTTGCCTTCTTACCCATCAGATAAACAAAATAATAGACCAACATGGTGAAACACACACAGTAGCGCTTGATATTTCAAAAGCATTTGACGGAGTATGGCACCAGGCATTATTGTCTAAGATGTCACATTATGGTCTTGCATCACTGGTTCCTCTAATTTCTTCTACCTTCATGGTAGAAATATACGGGTCATGGTAGATGGAATTTATTTTCAGTTTCATTCCATAAATGCTGGCGTACCTCAGGGATCAGTTTTGGCACCAACCCTCTTCCTCATTCATATAAATGACCTCCTATCTGTCACGCACAACCCAACACACTCTTATGCTGATGACTCGACCTTCATAGTACTTTCACATTTAGTACCTCCTTTACAAAATTTGATTTTGTAAATTCCCAAATAAACACAGCAATTTCTCTGAACCATGACCTTTCTAAAAAAAAATCTGGTCTTATTTAATGCTCAGAAAACTAAATACATTAATTTCTCCAGTAGAAAGAATCCCTCAGACTTTCACATAATTTTAAACGATGTTAATATTCCCATATCCACTACAATTGATATCCTAGGTGTTACTCTAAACCCCAACCTAAGCTGGACAGCTTATGTTAAATCCCTTGCTAAAAATGCTTCTAAAAAACTGGGACTTATGTACAGAGTTCGTGAGTTCTTCACTAACGAGCAGATGGCCACAATATATACAAGTCATGTGCGTTCTCAGATCGAATACGGTTCACCACTGTGGAGTGGATGTGGAGGGGTTGCACTGAGGCAGTTGGACAAAATTCTAAATAAAGCCATTAGATTAATCAATAATCCTGCCATAATGCAGGACCTTCCTCCGTTACCAGTACGTAGAGATGTTGCTTCTTTAGCACTACTTCATCGATATTTTTACCGTAAGTGCTCTAACGAACTGGCTTCAATTGTACCTCCCCTTCACATTTTCTCCCGAAATACTCGGGCAGCTTGGAGCGCCCATGAACTCAGACTCTCTCCTTCACAATGCAGAACCTTTGCTTATCAAAATTCATTTATCCCCAGAACTACTACTCTCTGGAATTCACTTCCTGGGAGTTGCTTCCCACATACATTTAATCCTCTCGATTTTAAATCCAATTGTTATAAGTATTTTATGAATGGAGGATGCCTATAGGCACATGGACTTATTTTTTTCCTTTGCTTTTCCTTTCTCCATTCATTATATATATATATATATATATATATATATATATATATATATATATATATATATATATATATATATATATATATATATATATATATAAGTTAAAGTTGACAGAGCATAGCACTTCATCTTAGCGCAAATTTCTTTATTACAGTTCAGCATTTTAGATGGAGAGATGGTAATTTCAGTCCATGTCAGTGGTGTGGGCAGAGTCCACAAGCAGTATAAACACCAAGACAGACTGGGTACGATTGGGTATGGAGAATGGTAGAGCAGCCTGGCACTACAATATACCAGGTGTCTAGAGCTGCCTGGCACTACAATACACCAGGTGTCTAGAGCGGCCTGGCACTACAATACACCAGGTGTCTAGAGCTGCCTGGCACTACAATACACCAGGTGTCTAGAGCGGCCTGGCACTACAATACACCAGGTGTCTAGAGCGGCCTGGCACTACAATACACCAGGTGTACAAAGCTGCCTGTCACTACAATACACCAGGTGTCCAAAGCTGCCTGACATTACATTACACCAGGTGTCTAGAGCTGCCTGGCACTACAATACACCAGGTGTCTAGAGCTGCTTGGTACTACAATACACCAGGTGGCTAGAGCTGCTTGGCACTACAATACACCAGGTGTCTAGAGCTGCTTGGTACTACAATACACCAGGTGGCTAGAGCTGCCTGGCACTACAATACACCAGGTGTCTAGAGCTGCCTGGCACTACAATACATCAGGTGTAGAGTTCAATACAAGTACTTTATCTCTCATTTTCTATTTTGCTTCTTTTTTCGTTTTTCTTCCCTTTTTTTCTTTTATAATGCTCTCATTTTGTTTCTTATTTGTCCTCCTCTTCCTTTCTTTCTTGTCTTTTATTTTTATTACCCCTTGAGTGTTGTTTCCTTTTCTTTTATTTCTCCATTCTTGCGGCTTTTTTTTTCCTCTTTTTTTTTTTTCCCCCTTTCTTTTCTTTCTTTCTTTTTTCTTCACAATATTTCATATGCAAAGGCTACAAGAGGTAAGACGAAATGAAGTAATGTGGAACAGCCTGGAACTCGACTGCAGGTGTACAAAGTCCATACCTTTACCATTTATATTTCACTTTCATTCTTTATCCTTTTCTTTCTTTCCTTTATACCATATTTCACTGTTCGTATCATTATCGTCCTCCTTTCTTCCTGTTTCCCCTGTTTCTTTTTTCTCTCCTTACGTTTCCTTTTCGTTCCTCATTTCTTTGTGCTTTTGATCCATTTTCTTTCTCGTGTTCCCTTATTTCTCCTCTCTGTGTTACTCCATTTCTTGACTGCTTTCTGTCATCTTTCTTCGGTATATTGCTGCAATAAACCAACAAGAGAAATAGGAGCCAAGGTGAAGCAGGTGCAACGACATGGCACACAAATAAAGGCGTGTCGAGTTCCACCCTAAGCCTCTTGCATGGTTCCTTTTTGTTTTTCTTTCTCATCTGCTTTATATTACGATCTCTTACTTCTATTTTAATTCTTCTTTGTTTTATGTTTTCCTTTCCTTCGCTATCTTCTTTAATTTCTGTTTTTCTTGTCTCATATTTCATATCTTAAGGCATTCTCTTTTATCTCATCTTATCCGGATTCTGGTTTTGCTTTCTCGTTTGTGCTTCCCATATATTTTTTAACATTTTCTTGTTAATTGTCTTATTTTCCTTTCTATGTTATTTTTTTCTGTCATTTCGTTGTTACTCTATTCATATTGTTGAGATGCAGTAAGTTTACTGCCATGGGTACTCTCCTTCACATTCACTATCATCATTTCACCATCATTATAATCGGCATCACAATCATTGCAGTATCGTCACCACCATTATCCAAAAAATTTTCATTATCATAAGTAAATAATCACAATTTAATCACCATACCGAAGTGGTGACATGTAGAGGTGTATGGTATGTAGGAGGACTACTGGGCCTTGAGAGCAGGCTGTGAAGCCTATGCCCAGAGTAGGACACATAAAAAAAAAAGAAAAAAAAAAACACCACCGCCACCGCCATCATCATCATCATCATCATCATCATCATCATCATCATCACCACCGTGGCCAGCATTAGGTGCATTAGATGCGAAGGCGGTATTTATAAACTGTGCTAAGGTTAAGTTGTGTTGTAAGATTGCTCGTATATACGTTTGCCTTCACTCCTACACCTACCATACACTTTATAATCAAATCTGAGTGAATATTAATGTGACAAAATGCGAAAAACAAACCATCCCTGATAATAGTTAACTGTTATGGAGACTTATTTATTACGTTATTAGGTTAGGATCCTTTATAAATACCAGCCAAAGCCACTACTATATTACAGCATCACAAGAGAGGTAGGATCCTTTATAAATACCAGCCAAAGCCACTACTATATTACAGCATCACAAACATTCCTCCATTCTTGATTTATTTTTCCTGTCATTCCTCTGATACTATTTCTATTTTCTGCACTGCGATTCCTCTCGTCAGTTTTTTTTTTCTTAATGTATCTTTTGGTTTCCCTTTTGCCCTCTTTTCTTCTTTCGCCACCATATTACAGCATCACCAGCTACAAGAGAGGTAGGAGGCGAGGTGAAGTAAGGTGGAGCCGCCTGGGACACTGCTACAGGTGTACCGAGTTCAACCTTGCTAAGTGTTTGCCTTCCTTTTTTCTTTCTTCTTTTTTCCGTTTATACATTAATAATCCCCCTCCTTCTCTTTTATCGTTTTTACTTTTTTCAGATGTTTTGCTTCCATTTTCTCTCTTTTAGTGTTTCCGTTTATCTTCTTTTTGTTTCCTTTTTGACTGAGTTATTTCTTTTTTCGTTACTGTTTTCTTCCGTGTCTTCTCTCTATCCCCTTTATTATTTTTTCATTTCTCTCACGAAGTCTATCTCATTATATCTCTTAATTCACCTCTTTTATTTCTTTCACTTTTGATTTCTTTCTCTTTCCTATTCTTTCATTAACGCTTCCTTTCCTTTGCTTTCTCCATTATATTGCATCACAAGGTACACGAGAAGTTGTAGGTGAGATCAAGCAAGGATATTTTCATCATTATTAACCTACATCAGCATCACTACCACTACCACCATCCTCATCACTGTTAGTCATCATCATCATTATACATACTATTATCATAATTATCAAAACTAACCTCCATCATCTTCAAAATCACTATGATCATCACCATCATTGTGTCCAAAATCTTTGTAGTCAAGATAATTAACCATTCATTTATTGATATTATCATTAAAACTAACCTACATCATCACCACCACCACCACCACCATCACAATTAGCTACATCAGAGCCAGGTCTACACTACAGATTGTTCATCTAAACTTGGCAAAGATTTCAGTCGTGCTGCAGCAAATTTTCCCTATGTGAAAGGTAGATCAAGGCAATACAACGACTCTACATCCTGTCCATAAAACTTCTTCGTGACCAGCACCATATTCTACAGTCTTTTGTTACAGTTCAATATTCAAGATGGAAAGATGGCAATTTTAGGTCAAGTTAAAGTGGACAGAGTATTAAAGCATTATAAGCAATAAGACAGGTAGGAGGCGATATGGAGAAAGGTAGAGCGGCCTGGCACTATTATACCTGTCTAACATTTGTCTTTTTCTCCTCTGCCGATTTTTCTATTTTATTTTCTCCCCTTCGTTCTTTCTTTCTTTTTGTCTTTCTGTTTTCTGTATTAAACTTCTCATTTCTTTTCTTATTTGTTCTTCTCTTTACAACATATTTACCTTTACTTTCCTTAGTTATTTCCTTCTTATTCCATTCTTTCTTTCGCCATTCAGTTTCACACGCTTTCCTTTTTTGTTTTTACATCTCCTTTGCTTTTAATTCTTTCTTTCTCCTCTATATTACAGCATCACAAGCTGGAAGAGCTAGTAGGCGAGATGAAGTAAGGTGGAGAGGCCTGGGACTCTACACCAGGTGTATCCATTTAACACCACCACTGTTTATACCTCACTTTCTTTCCTTCCTTCATTCTTTCTTTCTTTTTTTCTTTCCTTCCCCTATATTTACTTTGATTCTTGTCGTCCTCTCTTCCAGTTCTTTCAGTTATTTTATTTGTTTCTCCCTTTTCGCTTTCTCATTCTCTTTTTCCAACATAATCTATTTCCCTACTTTTTTCTTTTTCTTACTGTTTCCTTATTCCTTTCTAATGCCTTCCTTCACTACATTACAGCAATAAAATGACAAGACAATCAGCAGGCAAAGTGAAGTAAGGTGTAGCGGCCTGAGATCCTAACAAAGGTGTCTCGAGTTGCACCCTCTTGTTCCCTAGCAGACTTTTACTTTTTTGTTGCTTTCTTTCTCTGTTATTCTCCCTTTCATTCTTTTCCTGCTTTCTTTCGTTCTCTGTTTCTGACCTTCATTCTTTCTCATTTGGATCTTTTGTTCTCTCCCTTTATCTTTTTCTTTTATTTCCCCGTTACGTCTCCCATTAGCTCACAGATTCTTCATTAACACTGCTGTTCTTCAGTCTCTCTCTATAGGTGTTTTTTTCTTCCTGTGTCTTCCGCAATATCGCTTTTTTCCTCACCTTCTTCGTCTTTCTTTCTCTGTTATATTACAGCATCACAAGCCACAAAAAGGGTCGTGCTGAGATGAAATAAGGTTATCATCTTCAATAGCAGCGTATTGTATATCAACATCATCACTACTACCACCATCACCATCATTATCAATATCATCATCATAATCATTACCCATCTAATTAACATTATCCTCGTCACTTATACCACCATCATCATCATGTCCATATTCATCATCATCACCATCACAATACATCACCATCACCACCATCAGCCACATAGATCAATGCCACTTCTAGATTTCATCATCACAAGCGACAAGAGAGGTAGGAGGCTAGATGAAGGAAGGTGTAGCAGCTTGGGACTCAACTACAGGTGTACCAAGTTAACACCATTACTATCTGTCTATCTATCTATTGCCAGATGCCTCAATCCCGTTTGGGGTGGCCACAAACAAATCACCCTGTCCCCCGTCATTTCACTGCCCTGCTCCCAACTTACACCCCCCTCTCTCACATACCTCTCCACCCCATCCCTCCATCTCATCCTCGGCCTCCCCCTCCCTCTTCCCCCCTTCACCTCACTCACATACACTCTCTTCGTCAATCTTTCACCCTCCATTCCCTCCACATGGCCAAACAACCTCAGTGTGTTCCTCATAACACTTCCTATCACATCCACATCCACACCACAACGCTCCTTTATATCCCCATTCGTCAGCCTGTCTCTCCATGTGACTCCACAGGCACCTCTTAAATAACTCATTTCCACTGCTCTCACTCTTGACTTGTGTCCTTCCAACAATGTCCAAGCTTCACTTCCATACGTTAGAGTTGGTATCACAATACTGTCATGTAGTAACCTTTTCACTTCCATGCTCACTTCCCTGTTTCTTATCACTGCTTTCAAAGAACCAGCAACCTTTCTTCCCTGCTGTACCCTTTCAAGCACTTCACCTTCCAAACCTCCATCCTTACTCATCACACTACCCAAGTACTTAAACGTACTCACATTTTCCAATTCCTAACCATCCAACCTCGCTGTACATTCACTGACTTCACCTCTCTCAAGGACCATCACTTTACTCTTCCCTACATTCACCTTTAGATTCCGTTTCTTGCACACTCTCCCAAACTCATCCACCAAGCCTTGCAGCTCCCCTTCGTCTTCATTCAACAACACAGTATCATCTGTAAACAACAGTACAGGGAGTTTCCAAACACTATCCTCTCTCACCAGGCCACTCCAACATCCACTACCCTGCCTTGTAACTCTTTTATTACCCCATCCATGAACAGATTGAACAACCATGGAGACATGACACATCCCTGTTTCAACCCAACCTCCAAAGAGAAAAATTCACTTAGCTCACCATCCACACGCACTGCAGCCTTAGCACCATCATACATACTCTTCACAGCATTCAACAACTTTCCATCTGCTCCATATATTCTTAACACTTTCCACAATCCTTGTCTATCCACCCTGTCATATGCTTTCTCCAAATCCATGAAAGCAGCATACAACTTCTTTCCCTTCTCTAGAAACTTTTCCACTAAAGATCTAAGAATGAATATCTGATCTACACAACCTCTTCCCTTCCTAAACCCTCCCTGTTCTTCTCCAACTAATTCCTCTGTTCTTTCTCTAACTCTGTCAATAAGTATCCTACCATACACTTTTCCTATTATAGTAAGAAGACAAATGCCCCTATGATTACCACACACTTCTTTTTCTCCCTTTCCTTTGTACAAGGGAATAATTATACCTGACTTCCAATCCTCCGGGACTCTACCTTCCTCCCAGGCCAATCTGGACATCTTCCACATCCATTCTACCACTATCTCTCCCCCAAGCTTCAGCATTTCACCACACACTCCATCAATTCCTGGGGCTTTCCCCAATTTAACCTTCTTCATTGCTTCCACAACTTCTATCCTACTGATTTCTTCCTGTCTTCTCACCTCCCTCCTTCTCCCATCCATTCCCCAGCCACTTACTTCCATCCTGTATGTTCAACAATGCCTTAAAGTGTTCTCTCCATTTGCTCACTTTTTCTCCCTTCTCCATTAGTAATCTACCATTTTTATCTTTCACTCCCCTGCTAACCTCACTTCCACCCTGTCTTACTCTCTTCACCTCTTTCCAGAACATCTTCTTACAGTCCCTCCACTTTACACTCAAATTCCTTCCAAATTCCTCATCCACTCTCTTCTTACTCTCTCTTACTAATCTTTTCACCTCTCTCTTTCTTTCTACATATAACTCTCTCTTCCGCCTCTCAGTCTCTTCCACGCCCCTACTTCCCATCCATTCATCGTATGCTGTCTTCTTTTGTGCCACAGCCTGTCTCACCTCTTCAGTCCACCACGCTGTTCCTTGCACCCCCCTCCGTCTTCTCTTCCTTCCACACACCACATCACATGCTGCACATATTTCTTCTGTAAATATCTTGCACACACCTTCCACGTCTCCCATGTGCTCCAATTCATATTTGCCCAATTGTTCCCCCACTTCTCTCTTATATTCAGCCTTTTTCTCATCTCTTGTAACCTTTCCACTCTCCTTGCAACTACTCCTTCCTCTCGTCTTTCCCTTCTATTCCTCCATCGTACTTGTATCCTAATTCTGGCCACCACCAAGTAGTGGTCAGAAAGTCCACTCCCCCAACCTCTATAAGCTCTTGCATCCATTATACATCTTCGCATCCTTTCATCCACACACACATAATCAATCATTGCCTTCCTTTCATTCATTTCACCACCCACCCTTTTCATCACTCGCCATGTATACATGTGGATCATTTTATGCCTGAAGAGTTTATTGGCTATAACCAACCCCCTCCCAGCACACATGTCCACTAACGCACTGCCATTCTCATCTATCGCAGCAGGCACACCCCACTCACCAACTATTCCATCCACCATTACCATTTATGATTTATTTGCTTTATTTCTCTTTCTTTCCTTCTCCTTCACATAATTTGTTCCTTCATTCTCT
>NC_137065.1:14319000-14341899 GCF_032717465.1 Coenobita brevimanus
ATGTATGTGTGTATGTCATCCACCTTCCAGTTCTATGGTGTTCACTGTCAGGCCTTGCATGGGCTGCTTTATGTATGTATGTGTGTATGTATGTATGTATGTATGTATGTATGTATGTATGTCATCCACCTTCCAGTTCTAAGGTGCTCACAGTCCTGCCTTGTATGGGCTGCTGTATTTTTCGGTGTCATTCTTGCTGCCTCCAGACGATTTCATTAAACTTGTGGCAGACTCTTGTAGTGAAGGGTTTAATGAAGGCTTTATCTAACACTCTGCTTCCAAAAGTTGCTCCTAAACTGAGGAAAATCGTCTGAAGGTGACAAGAATAAAATAAAAAAAAAACGTTATCGGAGTGAAGGGGTTAATTGCACCTCAAACTGACATCTCTGCATCTTGAACCCTGACCTGTACCAAGACATTAACACAACAACACCGCGGTAGTCACGAAGAAGTGCTGTGGAAAGGATGTAGAGCCGTAGTATTGTGTTATTCTGCCACTGAACTGTAAAACGAGATTAACAATAGAGTACGATGCTAGTCACGAAGAAGTGCTAGGAAAATGATGTAGAGCAGAAGTATTGTGTTTTTCTGCCACTGACCAGAGCTTAACACTAGAGAATGATGCTTGTCACGAAGAAGTGTTATGAAAAGAGTGTGCAGTCGTAGGACTGTCTTATTTTGCCACTGAACTGCGAGAAAATAAGATGGAATAGTGACTAAAAGGTTATATAACCACAGTCAGTTTACTGCTGATGCTCTCTCTCTCTCTCTCTCTCTCTCTCTCTCTTACTGTCCAGTTCCTGTCTTTGGACCTTCGTGGTAATGGATCGATAGGAAAGAAGCAAAGGGTGATGATGATGACATGATCATGATGTGTGATCCATTGTCACTGACGACTCTTATAAAATACCTATTAATAGTTTTTGTGTTTTCGTTTTCAGCTTTACGGATTCAGCTATCCTCCACCTCTCTCTCTCTCTCTCTCTCTCTCTCTCTCTCTCTCTCTCTCTCTCTCTCTTGATACACAGATCCAAGCCAAGTCAACAATAAATACAAAACAAATCAACTTTTTCAGTACGATGAGGTAATATTTATTTTTATTTCTGCTACCACTAGACGATTTTATTCAGGTAAGAGCCCCCTAGCAGAGCAGGGGTTAATGTAGACGATACCCAACACCTCCAGTTCCAAAAGTCTGCCCTAAGCTGCATAACATCGTCAGGAGACAGGATAAATAAAATGATAAATAAGGAGGACATGAGACTGGCCAGAGTCACGCGGCCTTGGTCTAGGCAACCCTGGCATCGAGGGTGAGTTACCTCTGCTGTTTCTTTTTTCCCTTACCATCATCATCACCATCAATATCATCAACATCATCATCCTCATCATTATCATCATCATCATCAGTACAAGCACAAACTTCATCGTGATCATCACTTCGTCATCATCAGCTTCGAAGTTGTTGTCATTATCGTCCTGTCGTTGCCATCGTCATCCTAAAACAAAATTACAAGAAGCTTTACAATCGTCATCGTCGCACTCCTCCTTCTCATCATCGGCGTAATAATAATAATAATAATAATAATAATAATAATAATAATACCCCAACAATATAATGGAGGTGGGCGGGGGGGAAGATCCAAAAAGCATAAAAATATACAATAAAATCAGGAGAAGTGATCCATAGAGCGCTTAATGGTATGGTCCTTACATTTACTGTACATCCCAGCCTTCACACACACACACACACACACACACACACACACACACACACACACACACACACACACACACACACACTGATAATGAATAACGCCTATTCACAAACCATACTAACACCCGCACAACTGTCATTCAGTAACTTATGCAAATGCACTCTTAACACCCACACAGTTATTAATTACTGATTCATGTTATTCACAAGAGTCCAACACCCACACAAGTACTATTCAGTGATTCACATTATTCACAAAACTCTGACACACAATACACCAGTCCTCTATGAGATAGCCCTAGCCTGTACTCAGTATGAACGGTGGGTGTTAGCCCCGATGTGGTGACATGTGGATGTGTATGGTTCATAGGAGGATTGCTGGGCCTCAAGGAATGCCTACTGTATGCCTAGAGTCAGACACATAATAAAATATTGTTCGTTGATAGACAATATTCACAGAACACTGATACCCACAAAAGCTCACGTACACTATGTTCGGCATCTGTACACTTGAAGAAAACATATATTTTTTTTCACCACGCATTTCTCAGGAATCTGTTAAGCTTTTGTTTGTGTGGTGCGGCGGTCCGATGTAATGATCCACTTTGATGGTGGTAAATAACGAACCATCTAACTAAACATATTATATCATCATTATCACCATCTTCATCAATACATTCATTCGTATAATGGTCATCGTCAACAGTATCCATCATGATCATCATCATCATCACAATCACCATTAGCTACATTACATGTTGTTTACAACTATAGTTCGTTCACCTTAACTTGGAAAAGATTTTTGTCAGTTTTCATCAAAATTCCTTTGCTGAATAGTAAACCAAAATAGGTTACCGCTTCCTATCCTTTCCATACCACTTCTTCATGACGAGCACCTTACTGTAGAATCTTTTAACTCAACTTTCAAGGTGAATAGACGCAAATGTTAGACCTACTGAAAGTGGTCGGAGTATAGCACCATATCCTGTTGTTAATCTCTTGTTACAGTGCTGTATTCAGCTTAAAGATATGTTAGTTTTAGTGCAACGATTAAGATAGTTAAGTTTTATAAACACCAGGACAGGTAGGAGGCGACATGAAGGTTGGTCGAGCTGCCTGGCACTGCTATGTTTGTTTAACGTTCAACCAGAATATTAACCCTCGCCTTTTTCTCTCTCTCCCTTTTTGTTGTTCCCCTTTCCTTGATTTCTTTTTTTCCTGTCTTTTAAAGTCCTCATTCTTCTTTAGTTTTTTTTTTTTCCTTTTTTTTCTCTCTTTCCGGATTTCTTGTTATTTTTCCTTTATGTCTGTCATAAATGTTTTGTACTTTTTCTATTGTTTATCCTATGTTTTCCTTTTTATTTTATTTCCTTTATTTTGTTTTCTTTTCTCTTTACTTTTCTCATTACTCCTACTTCCATCCCTGCTGTATAGGAACATCATAAACTACGAAAGAGTTAGGAAGCGAAATGAGGCAAGGTGAAGCGGCCTGAGACGTAGGACTCTACTCCAGGTGTACCAAGTTAACACCTTTGTCATCTAATATACTGTATCACTAGCCGTGTGTGTGTGTGTGTGTGTGTGTATTTTGGGCAGCCGAAACTGCACATTCAAATCGCATCAAAACTGGCACAAAAATCGCAAAAAATTCTCTGATGTGAAAAAACTTGGTCCCATCACGATTGAAAAACTTTAACCATATTTAATGAGCGATCACATTTTGACCAAAAAACGCTACTCCCGGCGCCCGGCATAGGATCTCCGTAGAATATATTGCCAATAGATAAGACTTAGATATACCATAGGCCTAGCGGTTGCCGTGTGTCTCTGTGTGTTTTTCGGACTTGCTTTCGGACAACTTGGGTTCCACTCCCAAAGCTGCAAATAACACTATCAATTGGTAGCTGCAAAAAATCTAAGTGACAACGTTAGACTAGAACAGCACATAAACGGACCATCATGGGACCTTCTATGTCGCCTTGGCGGCCGATAGTGACAACGTTACACTAGAACAGCACATAAGTGCGAGAGCCCTCCGCAGGAGCAAGTGCGAGGGGCCCGAAGAGCCCACGAGCACTTGTTTAAATCTGATTATCTTTCTTTCCCTCGTTCTTTCCTTCCTCTTTTAAATTTTCGTTATCTTCGCTCCTGCCCTTTTCTCAAGTTTCCCTCTTTCTTACCCTTCCTTCCTTTTCCTTTCTGCATTTATGCTCTTTCCTTTCTTTTTGTCCTTTCTTTTCCATTTGAATTCACTGTATTTTCTTGCTTACTCTCAAACTCTTCTCTCTTTTGGAGGAACCTGAGACTCTAGCAAAGGTGTTTCGAGTTCCATCCACCTATCGTATATGGTTTCCTTTTATTTTTATTTCGTATTTCCTTTGTCTTTCTCATTTTTTCTTTTTTTTTTCACTTTCTCTACTTCGTCTCATGTTTTCACTTCCTTCGTCAATCTTCTTTTCTTTCGGTTTATTTTTACCTCCGCCAAGAAGGTTATGTTTTCACCCCTTTCCGTTTTTTGTTTGTTGGTTGGTTGGTTTGTGAGCAAGATTACACAACAACTACTGGACGGATTTCCACGAAACTTGGTAGAAGAATGGGTCTTGGCCCAGAATAGACTCCAATAAACTTTGGTGCGGATCCAGATAAAGGTGCGGATCCAGGATTTTTTTGTTATTTCTTTAACATTGCGAGATAGGGTGTTTTTCGATATTTTCGTAAATTTTTCAGTGAATATTGCATGGATCTTGATGACTAAAAATCAGGCATATTTAGGAAGTTGGTGTCTACGATTTTTTTTTTTTCATGTGTCCTACTCTGGGCATAGGCTTCACAGCCTGCTCTCAAGGCCCAGTAGTCCTCCTACATACCATACACCTCTACATGTCACCACTTCGGTGCCAACACCCACCGTCCATAGTGAATACATGCTAGGGCTGTCTCATACAGGGCTGGTGTATTGGTATTAGCGGGGGTATTTTTACTACATATCGGCGGGTCTTCTGGTAGATCAGTAAAGTCTGATTTTGTGAAATTCAAATCCTTAAACTGTTCCCTGCCCCAGCGGGGATTTGAACCTTGGTCCAGTAGGACTACAGGCCACCTCTCTACCGGGTGAGCCACCGCCCCCCCCCCCTACAGTTTGGCATGGATCCACATAAAATTCCGGATCTAGCAGATTTGAATGTGCTTTTATAAGGGGGTATTCATTTTCCAGCTGCCGTACAGTAACAAATAGGACTTGATTGGATTAAAACGAACTGCATGTTGGGTCTTGACGGAGGTATGCCCTCTACTGAATGCCATTCTAGTTTACTTCTGTTTATCATATATTTTATTCCTTTTTCCATTATATCTTCATATCATCATTCCATTTTATATATCTCTTGTATGTGACCCATTCTTTCTCATTTCGTATTAGCCTTCTTATTTTGGTTTCTCGTTGTATTGTTTTCTTTTTCTATTATTTTTGTTTCTTATTTTTTTTTTTGTTCCTTTTCTTTCTCAACCTTGCTATTTTCTTTCTCATTATAATACAACATCACAATCTACAAAAGATATAGGAAGTGAGATGAGGTAACGTTATCATCAGTAATAAACTACTGTTTATCATCACTGTCATCACTGTCAATACCGACAACAACAATACAACAACCTCCACTTCCACCGCCGCAATAATAATCATTACATTACATTACTTATATGATTAGCATTACCATAACTGCAATTACACTAATTTGCCTTCACCAATACTATACCTCATACCAATTAATCTGGCCAGGCATGTATGGCAACACTGTTCCTGCCGAGATTCTGATTGGCTGGAGGTGTTTGTTTGATTTAGTTGTTGCTAAAACTGATACTCTTTTTATTATCAGATGTGATACTGAGTTTGTCGACAGTACAATCGTCAAAAGCAATAAGAAATCCGTTATATACTTAACAACAATGAAATTTTCGTAGGAAGATCGAGATATTGAGTCAACAAAGTATTATAACAGTCCAAGTCAAGGTCAGCATTCGAACAATTCCTTTAAATCTCCGACACTCCGTAATATAACAGAAAATTAAGGAAACTTGCTTAATCTTAGCATTGGTATAACACATTTAAATTTTAAAAGATCAGTCCGCACCCTTAAATCGTGCCACAACTCTGAATAATTAAAAATTCAAATGAAAAGACGAGTTCTGCGGGGAGGGAGGTTTGAAAAAATCGCAAAATTTCAAAGTAGGCTAAAGGAAAACTATTTCATCATATATCCTCTATTATCAGAGTACGGACTGATCTTAAAATTTAAATGTGTTATACCAATGCTAAGATTAAGCAAGTTTCCTTAATTTTCTGTTATATTACGGAGTGTCGGAGATTTAAAGGAATTGTTCGAATGCTGACCTTGACTTGGACTGTTATAATACTTTGTTGACTCAATATCTCGATCTTCCTACAAAAATTTCATTGTTGTTAAGTATATAACGGATTTCTTATTGCTTTTGACGATTGTACTGTCGACAAACTCAGTATCACGTCTGAAAATAAAAAGAGTATCAGTTTTAGCAACAACTAAATCGAACAAACACCTCCAGCCAATCAGAATCTCGGCAGGAACAGTGTTGCCATACATGCCTGGCCAGATTAATTGATATGAGGTATAACACCCCCACCATCACCATCGCCACCTTTCTACCTTTCTTTCTTTTTCTGTTTTCTTTCTTTCTCTGTTTCTTAGCTTCATTCTTTCTCATTTGCTTCTTTTTTTTCCTCTCTTTTTATCTTCTTTTCATTTTTTTTAAAATTTCCCAGTTACATCTCCTGTTACCTGACAGTTTCTTCATTAACACTCCTATTCTTCAGTCTCTCTCCATAAGTTTTTTTTTTTTTTTTTCCTTCTTTGTGTTCCGTAATATCGCTTTTTATCTTCCCTTCTTCCTCTTTCATTCTCCATTACATACCCTTCTTCCTCTTTCTTTCTCCATTATATTACAGCATCACAAGCCACAGAAAGGGTCGTGGTGAGATGAAGTAAGGTTATCATCTTCAACAGTAGCTGATTGGATATCAACATCATCGCTACTACCACCATCACCATCATTATCAATATCATGGACATCATGATCATCATCATCGTCATTGCCCATCTAATTTACATTATGCTCGTCACTTATACCACCACCATCATCACGTCCACATTCATCATCATCATCACCATCACAATATCCATCATCATCACCGTCGTCAACATTACCATCACCACCATCAGCCACATAGATCAATGCCGCTACTATATTTCATCATCACAAACGACAAGAGAGGTTGGGGGCGAGATGAACTTAGGTGCAGCTGCCTGGGACTCAACTACAGGTGTACCAAGTTAACACCATTACCATTTATGATTTATTTGCTTTATTTCTCTTTCTTTCCTTCTCCCTCATTTAATGTGTTACTTCATTCTCGTTCTCTTTTAACTTCTTTCTTTCTCAGTTCCCTTCTTTCTCTCCTCCTATCTTCCTTTCCATTTTTCCCTTTATTTTTCTCTTTCTTCAATTCATACCATTTGGTTTTCATTTCCCTTCCCATTTTTCCTGCTTTCTACACCTTCTCAATTTTTACTGTAATGCATCTCTTTGTCTCTTTCTTTCTCCAACCATATCTTTCTCTCTTCATTCTTTCTTCACTATATCACAACGGTACAGCAACAACACAAGTAAGAGCCACGGTGAAGTAAGGTGCAGCCGCCTCAGACTCTAATAAGTGTCTGCAGTTCCAACCTTATCCCATAATGGCTCTTTTTTTTTTCTCTTTGTCATCTAACATCTTTTTTCTTTCTTTTTCATTTTCGCTGATGCTCCTGATATTGATTGCCTCTTTCCTTATGTAGTTCTCCTGTTTTCTTTCTTATTTTTTTCTAATTTTCGTTTCTTTTCATATTTCTGTTATCAGTTTTTTTTTTTCGTTAACTTTGTTTTTTCTATCTTCCATTCCTTGCCCTTTTCCTTACAAACTCACTTTACTCTTCCCCTGTATTCTGTCATTTCCAATAATTTCTTTCTCTTTTTTTTTTTTTTTTTAGTTCTTATACTTTTCTTTGTTTCTTCCTCCTTTTCTTCGCCTTTATATTGCAGCATCACAAGCTACAACAGCGGTAGGAGGCGAGATGGAGTAAGGTTATCATCACCAACACTAACCTACCTGAAACCACCATCATCATCACTCCCAGTGCAATCATCATCATCATCATCATCATTATCATCATCGATACAGTTAACATTCTTAAATTTAATCATCATAGTCATCATAGATACAGTTAACATTCTTAAATCTAATCATCATCACCATCAGCATTATCATCATCATCATCATCATCATCATCGACACAGTTAACATTATTCTTAAATCTAAACATCATCATCATCATCATCACTAGTATCGCCTTCAGCGATGTGGGACTGAAACAGGGGTGTGTAATGTCTCCATGGCTGTTTAATATATATATGGATGGGGTCGTAAAGGAGGTACAAGGTAGGGCAGTGGATGTGGGGGTGGCCCTAATGAATGAGGGTGAGATTTGGAAGCTTCCGGTGTTGCTGTTTGCTGATGATACAGTATTGTTGAGTGAAGATGAATGGGAGTTGCAAGGTTTGGTGAATGAATTTGGGACAGTGTGTAGGAGGAGGAAGCTGAAAGTTAATGTAAACAAAAGTAAAGTTATGGTGTTTGAGAGGAATGAAGTCACAGATTGTGCAGTGAGGTTGGATGGTGAGGATATGGAGAATGTGAGTGCATTCAAGTACTTGGGTAGTGTGATGAGTAAGGATGGAACTTTGGGGGATGAAGTACGTGAAAGGGTACAGCAGGGAAGGAAGGTTGTTGGCACACTGAAAGCAGTGATGAGAAATAGGGAGGTGAGTATGGAAGTTAAGAAGTCACTGCATGATGGTATTGTGATCCCTACCCTGACGTATGGAAGCGAGGCGTGGACCTTGCAAGAGGGGAACAAGTCAAGAGTGAGAGCAGTGGAAATGAGTTACTTGAGAGGAGCATGTGGAGTGACATGGAGGGACAGGTTGACGAATGAAGAAGTGAAGGAACGTTGTGGGGTAGATGTGGATGTGGTTGAAAAGATTAGGAGAAATACACTGAGGTGGTTTGGACATGTGGAGAGGATGGAGAATGAAAGACTGACTAAGAGGGTGTATGTAGGTGAGGTGGAGGGAGGGAGAGGGAGGGGTAGACCGAGGATGAGGTGGAGGGATGGAGTTGAGAGGTATATGAGGGAGGGGGGGGTGAGTTGGGGGGAGGGGAGTCAAATGGTGGGTGACAGAGTGACTTGGAGGCGTTTTGTCTGCGGCCACCCTTTGCGGGATTAGGGCGTCGGGCTATAGATAGATAGATAGATAGATAGATCAATCACAACTATATTACAGCAGCTCAAGCTACGATAGAGTCAGGAGGCGAGATGAAATAAAGTGTAGCGGCCTGGGACTCTACTACACCTGTACCTAATTAACACCTTTACCCGGTGTTGCACCATACTTCTTTATTGTGTCTGTCTATCCTTTCTTGTTTTTCTTTATTTCTCTTGCCTTTTCTTTCTACCTTTCTTCTTTCCTTCCTCCTTTCATTCTCCTATCTTTCTCATTTTCGTTTGTCTTTCTTTGTCTTTCTCATTTTCGTGTCATTAGTATGCACTCCAACCAACAGCCACTGTATTTGCTTGACTTTGGTAAATATACGTTGATTCTCAGGATGCCATGACTCACTCTGAACTGAATACAATCGTTTGGCGGCAGCTGCAATACAATACTAGATCTGTGAAGAAAGGGAAACAAAGAGAATATAAAAGATATAGGTTGGTGAGAGAATTATTGAACGAGAGAGCGTGATTATAGCTTTGGGCAGACTAAAAATTGGTAGGTTGGAGAGAGTATGATAAAAATATGAAAAAAATGCCATAAACAATGACAATGGAATGCATAGGAAAGAAAGACAGTGATAAAGATTACAGTGTAAAGTACAATAAAAAATTATTAATAGAGAGTATGATGAAGAAAGACTGACGAAGAGAGTGTGAGTGAGGTGGAGGGGGGGAGAGGGAGGGGGAGGCCGAGGATGAGATGGAGGGATGGGGTGGAGAGGTATATGAGAGAGGGGGGTGTGAGTTGGGAGCAGGGCAGTGAAATGGCGGGGGACAGGGCCACGTGGAGGGGATTTGTTTGTGGCCACCCCGAACGGGATTAAGGCGTCTGGCAATAGATAGATAGATAGATGATGAAGAACTTATAAGAGGAATATTATAATAAACAAAAAGTATGTTAAGAGAAGGCACAGTAAGAGACAGAAATGAACAGTGGTCAGCAGGAGGCGAGGAAGACCGAGATAGATCCACTCCCAGCTCCACAATGGCTGGCCGGGGTTCAGATTACTTTTCACTCTTGCCTACTTTATACACTTTATCTGTCTCACTACCTATCTACCTGTCTATCTATCTGTTTATCTACCTTTCAGTCTATCTATCTATGTGTCTATCTGTTTGTTCGTCTGTCTGTCTATCTGATCAGTCTGTGTACCTATTTATATGCATGTATCTGTCAATTTCTGTTCATCGCTGGGTGGCCGAGGTTCAGCCTACCATCATATACCTACCTCTGCTTCTATTTCTCATCTGTGTTGATCAGTCACAGTCAGTTAGTTTATCTATCTTTCTATCTGATCATCTATGTATCTGTCTACCTATCTATCTACTATCTATCTTTCCATCTGTATTTGTCCACTAATTAGTCCATCTATCTGTCAGTCCGTCTAACCGTTTGTTCCTCTTTCTATCTATAACCATCTCTTCGTTTAGCTATCTACCTACCTACCTATCGTTATATGTATCTATATCTATCTACCAGTCTCTATTTACCTAACTATCTATCTTTATATCTGTCCACCGGCATCCGTCTCTATCTGTCTATGCCACTGCCTATCAATCTATCCATCAATCTATGTATATTTTTCTGTCTACATCTCTCTCTCTCTCTCTCTCTCTCTCTCTCTCTCTCTCTCTCTCTCTCTCTCTCACACACACACACACACACACACACACACACACACACCTTCCAGTTCTATGGTGTTCACTGTCAGGCCTTGCATGGGCTGCTGTATGTATGTATGTGTGTATGTATGTATGTATGTATGTATGTCATCCACCTTCCAGTTCTAAGGTGCTCACAGTCCTGCCTTGTATGGGCTGCTGTATTTTTCGGTATCATTCTTGCTGCCTCCAGACGATTTCATTAAACTTGTGGCAGACTCTTGTAGTGAAGGGTTTAATGAAGGATATATCTAACCCTCTGCTTCCAAAAGTTGCTCCTAAACTGAGGAAAATCGTCTGAAGGTGACAAGAATAAAGTAAAAAATACGTCATCGGAGTGAAGAGGTTAATTGCACCTGAAACTGACATCTCTCCATCTTGAACCCTGACCTGTACCAAGACATTAACACAACAACACCGCGGTAGTCACGAAGAAGTGCTGTGGATAGGCTGTAGAGCAGTAGTATTGTGTTATTGTGCCACTGAACTGTAAAACGAGATTAACAATAGAATATGATGCTAGTCACGAAGCAGTGCTGTGAAAAGCATGTAGTCACGTAGTATTGTGTTATTCTCTCACTGAACTGTAAAACGAGATTAACAGCAGAATATGATGCTAGTCACGAATAAGTGCTATGTATAGGATGTAGATCAGTAGTATTGAGTTATTCTGCCACTGACCTGAATTTAACACTAGAATATGATGCTTTTCACGAAGAAGTGTTATAACAAGGGTGTACAGCCATAGTATTGTCTTATTTTGCCATCGAAAACAGCGAATTCTCGGCCACGTTGAGGCCATAGTCAGATTACTGCTGATGCCTCCCCCCCCCTCTCTCTCTCTCTGAATACACATATCAAAGCCAAAATTACATTAAATCCAATACTAGATCAACCCCTTCATTACGGTGACGTAATATATATTTATTTTTGTTACCAGCAGACGATTTTATTCAGTCAAGAGCCCCCTAGCAGAGCAGGGGTTATTGTAGACGATACCCAACCCCTCCAGTTCCAAAAGTCTGCCCTAAGCTGCATAACATCGTCAGGAGACAGGATAAATAAAATGATAAATAAGGAGGACATGAGACTGGCCAGAGTCACAAGGCCTTGGTCTAGGCAACCCTGGCATCGAGGGTGATTTTTCTCTGTTGTTTATCTTTTATCATCATCATCATCATCATCATCATCATCATCATCATCATCATCATCATCATCAGTTGAGCAGGGCTGTAATCTCAAGGAGGATGGAAAGCTGATGACAGGGAGAGCTTGAGCTTCCGTTTCATCAACCCTCGAGACTTGCTCCTGGACATCCTTCTTTGCTGAACTTTTTCAGTGTTTCTGTAACACAGACAGTAGGCCAACATGCTATCGAATACAAGTTCCTCTAACTGTCAACACCAAACCATATGCGCATTACACTCGTCACTGCCTAATCAAAATTTTACAACAACAACAACAATATGGTTATCCCAAAGAAAAATCCACCATTGACATACTCAATCTCCTAACTCATACCATCCATCAATCAATTGATCTACATGGAGAAACTCATGCAGTAGCCCTTGATATTTCTAAAGCTTTCGACAGAGTATGGCACCGTTCCTTTGCTGTGGACTAACGTCTTTTGTTCCTTTGATTTCTTTATATCTTGGTGACAGGAAAATAAGAGTAAGAGTAGATGATGTATATTCCAATTTTCACTCAGTTATCGCCAGCGTGCCGCAGGGATCAGTCCTGGCGCCAACCCTATTCCCGGTTCATATTAATGATCTCTTATCTGTCACCCACAATCCCATCCACTCATATGCAGATGACTCAACACTACATAGTTCATTCACACTCAGACATCCATTTACAAAGTCTAATATCTCTACCTCTCAACTCAGTACAGCCATCTCCATAAATTAAGACCCATCTACGATCAGTGAATGGGGACAAAACAACCTTGTCTCATTTAATGCTAATAAAACTAAATATAAACAATTTACTAATAGACAGATATTGTCAGAGTCGTACATTACCTTCAGTGCTACTAATAGTCCCATCTCCAAAAGTATTGAATTTCTTGGCGTCTCACTTAACAATGCCCTTAGCTGGACCTCTCATGTTAGATCACTTGCTAAAACTGACTCAAAAAAACATGGATTATTGTACGGAGTCCGTAACTTCTTCACTGATGAACAGTTAGCTATAATTTATAAGAGTCATGTGTGCTCTCAGCTTGAATATTGCTCACCCTTGTGGAATGGATGTAGAGAGGTTGTATTAAAACAACTGGGTAAAATTCAGAACAAAGCTGTTAGAATTATTAACAACCCTGCCATTACAAGTAAACTACCTCCCCTGCAAGTAACATGGAATGTTGCCTCCCTTGCATGATTTTACAGATATTTTTATGGCAAATGCTCAGACCACCTCTCCATGCCTTCTCTCGTGCTACACGGGCATCTGGTAGCGCTCATGACTGGAATGTCACTCAGCCATATTGCACAACTTCTTCCTATCAGAAGTCTTTCATTCCCCGAACTGCATCTCTCTGGAAAACTCACTTCCCTAGAGTTGTTTCCCTCCAAATTTCAACCCACAGCTGTTCAAGTCTAACTGTTACAGATATTTTATGAACAGAGGACACCAGTAATCTGGTGTATGGATCATTCTTTTTTATGCATTTCTTTTTCCTTCATCCGATCAGTTATTTAAAAAAAAAAAAAAAATGGCATCAACAAACCAAGCCTCGGAGTCGCCTGGGGGGGCGGACCATCAAAGCCCCCACCAAGCTCCCCTCTCCCAGAAACGACACAGCGAGATGCCTGGAACCACTGTCTGACTCACTTCTTCATTTGTGGAACATTCACTGCCTTGTTCACCAAACACTGGCACCCACACAAGCTCTCGTATGTTCGGCATCTCTACACTTGAAGGAAACATTGATTTTTCCTCCTCTCATTTATCAGGAATCTTTGAAGCTTTTGTTTGTGTGGTGCGGCGGTCCGATATAATGATCCACTTTGATGGTGGTAAATAACGAACCACTGAGCGATGATTTTCGGAACCCAGTGATACGGTTTTCGGAACACAACAAACTTATCGCTGTACTGAGCTGGATTCTTTCATGAGTTTGCGTCCTTTTTCGTTGCTGTCGTCTGCACCATCAGTGTCATCATCAACACCAACCTATAACACCATTCAGCATCACTACTACCATCACCATCATTGGATATGCGGATCTAACTAAACAGATATTTTATCATCATCATCACCATCATCATCAATACGTTCAATCATACAATGGTCATCATCAACACTAACCATCATCATCATCATCATCACCATCACCATTAGCTACATTACATGTAGTCCACAACTATAGTTTGTTCACCTTAACTTGGAAAAGATTTTCGTCAGTTTTCAGCAAAATTCCTTTGCTGACTAGTTAACCAAAATAGGTTACCGCTTCCTGTCCTTTCCATACCACTTCTTCATGACGAGCACCTTATTGTAGAGTCTTTTAGGTCAGCTTTCAATTGGAACAGATGGCAATTTTAGACCTACTGAAAGTGGACGGAGTATAGCACATATGCTGGTGTTAATCTCTTGTTACAGTGCTGCATTCAAATTATAGATATGTAAGTCTTATGCCAAGGATTAAAATTTTTAAGTTTTATAAACACCAGGACAGGTAGGAGGCGATATCATGATTGGTTGAGCGGCCTGGCATTACTATGTGTGTCTAACGATCGACCTGAATATCATCACACGCCTTTTTTTTCCCCTCTCTTTTGTCGTTTCGCCTTTCCTTAGTTTCTTTTTTGCTGCCAATTTAAGTCCTTAATCTTCATTATTTTTAGTTTTTTACATTCTTTCCCCCCTTTCCGCATTCCTTGTTATTTTTCCTTAATGTCTATCTTACATGTTTTTTTGTTCTCTTGTTTGTCCTATCTATCCCATTTTCTTTTCTCTCCTTTGTTTTGTGTTCTTTTCCCTTTACTTTTTTTCTTTCCTCCTACATCCATCCCCGCTGTATTGGAGCATCATAAACTTCAAAGGAGTTAGGATGCGAAATGAAGCAAGGTGAAGTGGCCTGAGACCTGGGGCTATACTCCAGGTGTACCAAGTTAACACCTTTGTCATTTAAATCTCATTTTCTTTCTTTCCCTCGTTCTTTCTTTCCTTATTTAAATTATAGTGTTCTTCATTCCTGCCTTTTTTTCCTAGCTTCCCTCTTTCTTTCCCTCCCTATCTCTTCCTTCCAACATTTTTTGCCCTTTCTTTTTCTCCTTCCTTTTTCATTTGAATTATTTGCATTTTCTTGTTTACTCTCAAACTCATTTATCATTTTCTTTTTCTCTTCTTTCTCTCCCCTTTCTTTCTTCTCTCTATTAGACCAATAAAGCAAGAAGGGAAGTAGGAGCCAAGGTGGTGTACGGTGGAGCGACCTGGGACTCTAGCAAAGGTGTTTGGAGTTCGACCCTGCTCAGCCAGTAGGTTCCCTTTTATTTTTATATCGCATTTCCTTTGTCTTTCTCTTTTTTCTTTACTCTTTTAGTTTCGTCTACGTCGTCTCTTGTCATTTCCTTCGATAATCTTCATTTCTTTCGTTCTATGTTTTACTCCTGTTTTTCATGTATTTTTATTCCTTTTGTCATTTTAATCTTTATATCATCATTCCCTTTTAAAAATCTCTTGTATGTGTTCCATTCTTTCTCATTTCTCACTAGCCTTCTTATTTTGGGGTCTGGTTGTATTGTGTTATTTTTCTATTAATTTTGTTTCTTATTGTCTGTCTCTTTCCCTTTCTTTCTCATCCTTGCTATTTCCTTTCTCATTATAATACAACATCACAATCTACAAGAATGTAGGAAAAGAGATGAGGTAACGTCATCATCATCAGTACTAAACTACTGTTTACCATCATCATCGTCACTATCAGTGCCACCACCAACAACAATATAACAACTCCCTATTCCACTGCCGCAATACTCATCATCATTACATTACTTAAATAATTAGCATTACCATAATCACAATTACAGTTAATTGTCTTCACCGATATTAACACCCCCATCATCACCTCCACCACAAAAGCTATTAACACCACTATAGTCAGTACTTCATATCAGAATCACCACTGTATTACAGCATCACAAGCTACAAGAGAGGTAGATGGCGAGATGAAGTAAGATGCAGAGTCCTGGGGCTCTACTGCAGATGTAACGAGTTAACATCTATACTACTTGTACTTCATATTCTTTATTTATCTTTGTTATTGTCTATTTTTCCCTTTTTTAAATTTCATGTTTCCTGTCATTTTGCATAACTTTTCTCCTTTGTTTCTTAGTTTGCTTTCCTCTTTCCCCATTCTTCGTTTTTTTTTTTTTTTGTCCTTTCCTTTCAGTTTCTTTTCCTTTCACCTTTTCATTCATACTCTCTCATTTTCGCCTTCTTTTCTTACTTTATTCTCTTTCTTTTTTCCTTTTTTCTTACTCATTACAAATCTTCATTATTATCTGCTTTCTTTCTCCACAATATGACAAGAATAAAAGTACAGGAGAAGTTGGAGAGAAAGCCTGAAATACTAAAAAATGTTTTGTGGAGTACGACATTCCTCCTCTGTTGGGTTCTTTGCAACTTTCATTCTAACCTTCATAAGGTTTGGACCACCATTGTAGTTCGTCCTTCTAAACTTTGGAAAGATTTTCATCATTATGTAGTATATATTGCATAGGTGAATGGCACACTATGATTATTACGGCTTTACATGTTTTTCTTGGCACTTCTTCATGACAAGCAACATTTTCTATAGGTAATTGTTCCAGCTCAGCATTCAAGCTGGAGAATCTATCTATCTATCTATAGCCCGACGCCCTAATCCCGCAAAGGGTGGCCGCAGACAAAACGCCTCCAAGTCACTCTGTCACCCACCATTTGACTCCCCTCCCCCCAAATCACCCCCCCCTCCCTCATATACCTCTCAACTCCATCCCTCCACCTCATCCTCGGTCTACCCCTCCCTCTCCCTCCCTCCACCTCACCTACATACACCCTCTTAGTCAGTCTTTCATTCTCCATTCTCTCCACATGTCCAAACCACCTCAGTGTATTTCTCCTAATCTTTTCAACCACATCCACATCTACCCCACAACGTTCCTTCACTTCTTCATTCGTCAACCTGTCCCTCCACGTCACTCCACATGCTCCTCTCAAGTAACTCATTTCCACTGCTCTCACTCTTGACTTGTTCCCCTCTTGCAAGGTCCACGCCTCGCTTCCATACGTCAGGGTAGGGATCACAATACCATCATGCAGTGACTTCTTAGAAAAGGCAATATTAAATCAAGTTAAAATGGACAGAGTATAGCACTTCATCTTAGTGCTTATTTCTTTATTACAGTTCAGAATTTTAGATGGACAGATGGTAATTTTAGGCCATGTAAGTGTGGGCAGAGTCTTCAAGCAGTATAAACACCAAGACAGACTGGGTTCGATTGGGTATGGAGAATGGTAGCGCTGCCTGGCACTACAATACACCAGGTGTCTAGAGCTGCCTGGCACTACAATACACCAGGTGTCTAGAGCTGCCTGCCACTACAATACACCAGGTGTCTAGAGTTGCCTGGAACTACCGTACACCAGATGTCTAGAGCTGCCTGGCACTACAATACACAAGGTGTCTAGAGCTGCCTGGCACTACAATACACCAGGTGTCTAGAGCTGCCTGGCACTACAATACACAAGGTGTCTAGAGCTGCCTGGCACTACAATACACCAGGTGTCTAGAGCTGCCTACCACTACAATACACCAGGTGTCTAGAGCTGCCTGGCACTACAATACACCAGGTGTCTAGAGCTGCCTGGCACTACAATACACTAGGTGTCTAGAGCCGCCTGGCACTACAATACACCAGGTGTCTAGAGCTGCCTGCCACTACAATACACCAGGTGTCTAGAGCTGCCTGCCACTACAATACACCAGGTGTCTAGAGCTGCCTGCCACTACAATACACCAGGTGTCTAGAGCCGCCTGCCACTACAATACACCAGGTGTCTAGAGCTGCCTGCCACTACAATACACCAGGTGTCTAGAGCTGCCTGGAACTACCGTACACCAGATGTCTAGAGCTGCCTGGCACTACAATACACCAGGTGTCTAGAGCTGCCTGGCACTACAATACACAAGGTATCTAGAGCTGCCTGGAACTACCGTACACCAGGTGTCTAGAGCTGCCTGGCACTACAATACACCGGGTGTCTAGAGCTGCCTGGCACTACAATACACCAGGTGTCTAGAGCTGCCTGGCACTACAATACATCAGGTGTCTAAAGTTCAATACAAGTACTTTATCTCTCATTTTCTATATGGCTTCTTGTTTCGTTCTTCTTCCCTTTCTTTCATTGATAATACTCTCATTTTGTTTCTTATTTGTCTTCTTCTTCCTTTTTGTTTCCTTATGTCTTTTTCCTGTATTTTCATTACCCTTTGAGTGTGGTTTCTTTTTCTTTCTTTCTCCAATATATATATATTTTTTTTCTTTTTCCTTTCTTCCTTTTTTGTCCCCTTGCTATTCTTTCATTCCTTCTTTCTCCACAACATTTCAGATCAAAAGCTACAAGAGGTGAGGCAAAATGATGTAATGTGGAACGGCCTAGGACTCTAGTGCAGGCGCTCCAAGTTAATACCTTTATCACTTTACCATTTATATTTCACTTTCAGTGTTTATCAATTTCTCTCTTTCCTTTTCACCATTTTTCACTGTTTTTATGATTATCATCTTGCTTTCCTCGTGTATTCCATGTTTCCTTTGTCTTTCCCTACTTTTCTTTTTTTTCTCCTTTACTTTCTTCTTTTGATCCATTGTTTTTTCCGTCTTCCCTTCTTTCCTTTCTCCTTTACTCCATTCCTTTACTGCTTTCTGTTATCTTTCTTCGGTATATTACAGCAATAAAACAACAAGAGAAGTAGCAGCCAAGGTGAAGCAGGGTGGAACGACCTGGCACACAAATAAACGTGTCTCGAGTTCGACCTTCCTTCTCAATCATGGTTCCTTTTTGCTCTTTTTCTCATTTGCTTTTTCTTACTTTCTGTTCTTTTTCCCCTCAGTCTATTTTGTTTCTTGTTTTCGTTTCATTCGTTGTATCTTCTTTCCTTTCCGTTTTTTTCTGTCATCTGTATTTCATATCTTAAGCCATTCTCTTTTCTCTCTTCGTATCCGCTTTCCGATTCTGTGTTCTTCTTTGTTTCCCTGTTTTTCTAATTCTCTCATTTATCTTATTTGCTTTCTGTAATGTTCATTTTCTATGATTTCCTTGTTCTTCATTTCATTCTTTTGAGGCACAGTAAGGTTACTGTCATGAATACTGTTCACATTCATTATCTTTATTATCATCACTATCATTTTACTCAGCAACACTGTCATCTCACGATCACTGCCATCATCATTATTAACGAAAATCTCATTATTTTAACTAAATCACTACCACAACGTAATCGCCATACCTACCACCACCACCACCACCACCACCACCATCATCATCATCATCATCATCATCATCATCATCATCATCATCACAACCACCACCAGGACCAGCATTAGATGCATTAGATGCCAAGGCGGTATTTATAAACTGTGCTAAGGTTAAGTTGTGTTGTAAGATTGCTTGTATATACGTTTGCCTTCACTCCTACACCTACCATACACTTTATAATCAAATCTGAGTGAATATTAATGTGACAAAATGCGAAAAACAAACCATCCCTGATAATAGTTAACTGTTATGGAGACTTATTTATTACGTTATTAGGTTAAGATCCTTTATAAATACCAGCCAAAGCCACTACTATATTACAGTATCACAAGCTGCAAGAGAGATAGGATCCTTTATAAATACCAGCCAAAGCCACTACTATATTACAGCATCACAAGCTGCAAGAGCGATAGGATCCTTTATAAATACCAGCCAAAGCCACTCCTATATTACGGCATCACAACCTGGAAGAGTGGTAGGATCCTTTATAAATACCAGCTAAAGCCACTACTATATTACGGCATCAGAAGCTGCAAGAGAGGCAGGATCCTTTATAAATACCAGCCAAAGCCACTACTATATTACAGCATCACAAGCTGCAAGAGAGGTAGGAGGCAAGATAAAGTATTGCGCACATGCCCCACTCAACCTAACCCGGACCCACCTGCCCCCTACTCAATAACCCATACCCACTCGCCCCCCACTCAACCTAACCCAGCCTCACCCGTCCCCACTCAACCTAATCCAGCCCCACCCGTCCCCCACTCAACCTAACCCGTCCCCACCCGTCCCCACCCAACATAACACATACCCACTCGCCCTCACTCAACCTAACTCTGCCCCACGAGTCCCCACTCAAGCTAACCCTGCCCCACCCGTCCCCACTCAACCTAATTTAACCCCACCTGCCCCTCACTCAACCTAACCCAGCCCCCCCCCAATCAACCTAACCCGTCCCCATCCCTCCCCACCCAACCTAACATATCCACCCGTCCCCACTCAACCTAACCCTGCCCCACTTGTCCCCACTCAACCTAACCCAACCCCACCTGCCCCTCACTCAACCTAACCCAGCCCCCCCCAATCAACCTAACCCGTACCCACTCGCCTCCCACTCAACCTAACACATACCCACCCGCCTCCCACACAACCGAACCCATACCCATGCCAAAACCTTATTTTTGTTCACTCTCACTTTCTTTCATTCTCTCACATTTATTTACTCCTGTATTTCTTTCTTGTCATCCTTTACTTCTTCTTTTCTCATTTTCGTTCTTCCTTATCCCATTATTTCATTCACCCTTTTTCCCTTCCGTTATTTTTTTCCCCTTTCTAATTTTTGTTTTGTTTTTGTATCAATGTCCATTTTTTCTTCCTATTTTTCCTTCTGTCTTCATTTTTTACAGTTTTACAGCATTACAAGCTACAAGAGAAGTAGGAGCCAAGTTGAAGTAATGTGGAGTGACCTTACAACCTACAGTAGGTGTCCTGATTCTGCCTCATCCTACACTGACGCTCTTTGAACTTTATCTTATTCTTTCCTTTTCTTTCTTTCTCATTCATGCCTTTTCCGTTTACACATGAACGTTAAGTCTCTCCTCTTTCTTTCCGTCTTCTTTTGTTTCCCTTCTACTTTTCCTTTTCATCTTCGTTTACTTCTTGTTCCTTTCCACCTTCTTATACATTAAATTATCTTTTTCATTTCTCTCTCCTATGTTTTGTCATTTCCTTTTAATGCTCTCATTTATAAAGTCTCTTATTTTTCCTGTCATTTACTTCAAGAAATGTTGCTGGTTCTTTGACAGCGGTGATAAGGAACAGAGAAGTGAGCATGGAAGTAAAAAAGTCACTGCATGACAATATTGTGACACCAGCTCTAACGTATGGAGGTGAAGCTTGAACCTTGTTGGTAGGACACAAGTCAAGAGTGAGAGCGGTGGAAATGAGTTATTTGAGAGGAGAATGTGGAGCTATATGGAGAGGCAGACTGACAAATGAGGAAGTGAAGGAGCGCTGTGGTGTGCATTTGGATGTGATGGAAAACATAGGAGAAATACACTGACGTGGTTTGGCCATGCGGAGAGGATGGAGAGCGAGAGACTAACAAGGAGAGTGTATGCAAGTGAGGTGGAAGGGGGGAAAGGAAGGGGGAGCCCGAGTATGAGGTGGAGGGATGGAGTGGAGAGGCATATGAGAGAGGGGGGGTGAGCTGGGAGCAAGGCAGTGATGTGGCATTGGACAGGGCTGAGTGGAGGCGATTTGCTTATGACCACTCCTTAAGGGATTGAGGCGTTTGGGAATAGATAGATAGATAGATAGATAGATAGATTAACTTCATTATTTAATTTCCCTCTCACTTTTTCTTTCTTTTTCTTCCTTTTTTCTATCATCAACATATGAAAGCATCTCACGGTGGGGATGCCTGTACCGTCCAAATATACACCATGAGTCATCATCAACATCACTACCACCACCAACATTAGCTACAGTAGATCATAATCACTATATCAATAGCATCACAAGCTACAAGAGAGGTAGGAGGCGAGATGAAATAAGGTGGAGCGGCCTTGAACACTTCTACAGGTGTACGGAGTTCAAGCCATCACAAGAACCTCCTTTTCTTTAGTCCTACTTCTCTTACTGTTCTTTGTCTCTCCTTTTGTTTCATTCATTTTTCCTCATTCTTAAGTTCTACTGTACACAGTTCTTGCTTTTTCTCCTTTGATTTGCATAAGTCTTTTACTTTTACAGATTTTTTTCCGTTTTTGTAAATATTTTCTAATAGCAGGTTTCTTATTCCTTTCTGTCTTACATTGTCTTCTCTGTTTCTGTATAACTCCTGTTCTGTTTTCCATTCTTGGCCATATTACAGCCTCATAAGCTGCAAGGGAGATCGCAGTAGGGATGACGTTTTCTGTCTCTTTTACTTATCTGTCCGTCAGTCTTCATTTTATCTATTTCTTTCAGTCCTCTTTCTGCCATTCTTCATTTCTTTACGTTTTTTTGCTTTTATTCTCATTCTGTTTTTTTTTTTGTATGTCTCAAATTTCTTTCACCTCCCGTACTGTATATTCTCCTTGTTTCTCCTTTCATTTCACCATTACCGCTTATTTCTTGTTTCTTATTACTTTGTTTAATTTCTCCTTTCTTTCTTACTCCTCTCTCTGTCTGTTTTATTCTCTTTTTCCATCTATTTTCAACAAGACAATCAAGAAGAGAGATAAAGGCGATTGAAGTATGGTGGAGTGGCCTTGGACTCCACTACTAAGGTACCGACTTAACACCTTTACATACGGGTATATGCGTCATTTCCCTTTTTATCCCTTTCCCTTTCCTTCTTCATAATTTATCCTTGTCTTATTTTGTCCTCTTTTCCCTTTCTTTCTCATTTTCATTCTTTCATTCTTCCATTCTTACTTTCATCTTTGCCCTCTCCTTTCTTTCTCCTCTTCATTCTTTCTGTCTCTTTTTTCTGTTCTGTCTTCTAAAGATTTCCGTTTTTTCTTTTATCCTTCTTTCACCGCTATAATTCAGCAATTAAATGGCAAGAGAACTAGGAGACAAGATGAAGTAAGGTGAAGCGGC
>NC_137065.1:14341999-14369499 GCF_032717465.1 Coenobita brevimanus
ACCAAATGAGCATTGTTCTGACTGCTACTTTTGTCTCACTAGCACCAAAGAGAATTCAGTAAAAACTCGGTCCAAGATCACAGGTATCCTTACGTACCTTCTCTAAAGCAAGCACCCCATGGCTCTGAGCTTTCAGTTCCAGATCCGTCATTAAGTGCCACAAGTGAATAAGAATCTAGTGAGGAGTGTTGCATGGATGACGACTTTCAAGAAGATTTAGAGAACAAGGAACCACACCTCATCAGTCAGGTAGACCTAAAAATGATTTCCTTGGATCTCGACTCATAGACATGAAAAGCTCTCAATGTACTTCAAGATGGATGACATGATTTGTTACTCTTATGATGTTGTATCGTTAATGCAACACCTTTGTAAGTCTCGTCCTTATCAAAAAGGAAAATGGCGGTTATTCATAGATTCTGGGAAGAATGCATTGATAGCAGTCCTTCTCCATAATGGAGATGAGCTTCCTTCTGTACCAACTGTGCATGCTTATGGAATGAATGAAAGTTATGAGACTGTAGGCATTATATAGGCATTTGTATATATCTCATAAACACAATGTACAGGATGTAGTGTCTGCTGGAAATGTAAACAGCTCTCACTAGGAATGTCAATTCACATAAAGTCTATCCACAATCTTGTTGTCCCAGTCCATCAAGAATCCTTAACCATATGATATATTTCAAACATCCTCGTAGTCCAGACGACCAAGAATTTCATGACGTATTGAAACACGTGGAGTAACCAGCCTTAGTTGGTTAGTCCACGTGAATGGCAATACTAGACACTACATCACACACATACATCCTCTCCAAGCTGTATATGAAGTCGGAGAGATTCCCTTTAGATCAGATAAGGGAGAGGAGTTGGAGAGAAGGCCCGTTAACACGAGGATCAGATAGAGTGAGAAAGAGAGAGAGAGGAAAGGGGAGAGAGGGGCTAGAGAGAAGGCCCAACAGTAGGGTCATTCGACCGTCACGCTCCGTTACGCTGTAACTCACTCTTGATATAACTTTTATATATATATATATATATATATATATATATATATATATATATATATATATATATATATATATATATACATATATATATATATATATACCTAGGCTGCTTCCCCCAAGGAAAGGGAGGTAGCCGAGACAGGATTTCACACTCCCCATTTACTCATCCATTCAAACACATTCATTCACATCTTAGCCCCAAAAGGGAAGAACGGACAGATCCTCACCGCACCACACCGCACAAGGGTCAACTGCGCAATGCAATCAGTGACATCCGCAGCAGGGCCCGACAGCAGAGCTGGTTTACCCCTGCCACATCATAACAGACCCATCCCCTTACCTGCACCTGACCTGACTAGTTGATCAGACCAAACGCTGGAGAATATCCCCTCAGGGTTGCGTCATCACTTATTCATTCGCAATTTCTCTCCATTTATTTCTGTCACGCACAGCCACGCTTCCTTGCTCAACAGACATCCCTCTCGCATCCAGCGCTCTCTTCACACTGTCCATCCATCCTATTCGTGGTCTTCCTCTCAGCCTTACACCTCTCACATCAGATCTAGTTATCTTTTTCACCAATCGCTCATTATCCATTCTCTCCATATGCCCAAACCATCGCAACACTCTCTGCTCAACTCTACCAGCCATCTCCCGAACAACTCCAGTTCTCCTTCGCACTTCATCATTTCGCGCTCGATCCATACGCGTCACTCCACACATACTCCTGATACCTCATCTCCATTACATTCAAACTTTTCCTCTCTGCTACATCCATATTCCATGTTTCAGCCCCATATAACGCAGTCGGTACCACAACACCCTCATAGTGTGTAATAAAAATCCGTAATCCAAGAGTGCTGTAACTCACCTCGTTGACACTACATGTCACGATTTTATCCTGGCTGTGCTTGATGATTCACAATCGACTTCCCTATCTCCCTATAAGTACCTACGACCACGCTATCGAGAAGACTATGAGTACTCTGTTGACTGCTACTGGCTACAAAACACATCAGTGAAGCATCTGTAAGGACGTGAAAGTGATCTGCTTGCTTCAAGGACCTTAGCAAGGTCACACAAAGCACATGTGTTTTCTCTGTTCATGGGGCAGCAGAGCAGACGCTAAGCATTACACACAAAAGGAATGCCCAGTGTGACCTAAATATATGACTGGAAGGTTCAACTGTCTTAACAAATCTCTTGTTGACCCTGAGAAGGTATTCTTGCCTCCAGTTCATTTGAAACTTTGATGAAGAACTTTGTGAAGGCCATGGATCAAGATGGTGCTGTCTTCCACTGCTTGCAAGCGAGGTATCTGAGGCCAAAGTAAAGGCAGGTTTTTTTCTATAATCCTTCAGATTCATCTTATACTCAACAATCAGGATTTTGTGAAGAGCTTATCTGAGCTGGAAAGGGCTACTTGGGAGAGCTTCATGGTTCTTACCAAGAATTACCAAGGAAATTTTCGAGCATCGAAATATAAGGAGCTTGTGGACTAGATGTTGATGAGTTACTATGCACCCGGTGCTCGAATGACGCTCAAGATAAATTTCTTCCATTCGCATTTGGACTTCTATCTATTTATGCTTGGTAATGTTAGTGATGAACGTGGCGAAAGATTTCACCACGAAATTGTCATAATGAGAGCCGACATCAAGGCCAATTCAGTCCAAACATGATGAGCGACTATTGTTGGACTTTACAGTGTGAGAGTAATTGCTCCTACAAACGCAAAATGCAGAGGCACTTCTAATGTGGAAAGGTCATGTATTAATGTTTTGTATATATATATATATATATATATATATATATATATATATATATATATATATATATATATATATATATATATCGATTTGTGCTTAGTATGTGATATAAATCAAAGACTAAGCATATTATTTTTGTAACAATACATAAATTTTTTGACGCTTAATTGACGAATTCGCATGTTTCATGGAATTTTCCCTCATTTATGATGTACATCAAGGTTACATGATAGCCAAATTTTAGGGTCAGTTTAGAAAGTGAGGGTAACAAATTAGAAACATGAGAATAAGTCAGAACCATTTTGGCTGTTGACCAGTAATCTACAGTACTTTATAATGATCCGATTTCTGTATGTTTGTTGGTTTGTCCATGTTACCGTAACACAGCAAAAGCGGCGCATTGTAGCGCAATATCTGTCAGAAAGAAGTACCACTAAAATGCTCTAAACTTGAAGCCTAAAACAATTTCCAGTCCAATCGAGCCACCAGTTCTGGAGCTATGACTCTTTTTTTGATTTCGCAAATTGACTGCATACACGTCTGTGATAATTATGCGAGTGCACCACACTAAGAAATATCGTACTGTACTTTCGCCAGTGCTGAGACCATTGATTCAAGTTTGGAAAATCAATTTTCTTTCTTTACCAACGTGAAGGGAATCGTCTGGCGCGCCTGGAAATGTAAAATTAGCTTCCTAAATCCAATTTGTATTTTGTGATGAATCGCGGGAAAAAAAAAAATCTCAAAATGATTGCGAACACGCCTGTGGAAACTAACAAATGTGCCGCACTAAAAAGATCCATGTTTTCGAAAAACAAGAAACTTCAATGTTGTCAAACTGGTATGGCATGACTAGAAATATGTAATGCGAACAAAATTAATACATATTATGAGAAGTTTTATGAATATATATATATATATATATATATATATATATATATATATATATATATATATATATATATATATATATATATATATTTTATGACGGCACAACGCAGCGCAATTTTTGTTAGAGCGAGGTACTGTTAAAATGTCTTACTTGAAGAATAAAACAATGTCCAGTCCAGCCGAGCCACCGGTTCCCTAGTTATGACTCATTTCTGAAGATGGAAAGTTACGATGTCTCACTGAGTAAGAATAACGATAAAATGACGATGATGATGATGATAATGATAATGACAATAATAATAATAATAATAAATAACTAGAACCCCGTAATATTGTCCAAAGGCAATTTTGATATAGAAACACTTCCCACAGCCATTGCCTAAAAGTAGCCGAGGTATAAACAGACCTTGAGGTCAAGGTAGCTGATATTGTGCATGTCACCTTAGGTCATCACAGTCTATAAATCCACAAGGTTTGATGGCTTTAGCTATCAATCATGGAAAATTGAATGACATCCGGTAGATCAGGAAAGATCCCAATTTTCTACCCCAGGCAGTGTCAGAGTATAATCAACCATCCTACTTTCAGCAATGCGTCCGCCTTCAGGCTATTGTGTAGTAAAATTTCTGCTTCCTAGTTTCGGCGGTTCTTGAGACAGCGTGGCTGATTCACTTTTCTGTGTTCTGGATGATATCCGGTGATCCGGTTGACGAATTGCCACCACATTTGACCAATAAAAGCGGAGAGCTGTCAGATTAAGTTGACCAAGTTTGAAGACTGCAGACCAAAATGCCTTTGGCGTATCGCGGTTTGAAATAATAATAATAATAATTATTATTATTATAATAATAATGATACTACTACTACTACTAATATTAACGAATAAAAAAAAAACGAAAACTTCCCACAGGAATGTGGGAGTTTTGACAATAATAACAATACTTATCACAAAAATACGAAGAGGAAGAAGATGCTGTTGTTTTTGCTGTTAATAATAATGATATGTTGGAGGTTAAGAATGAAGAAGAAGAAAAAGGAGAGAAGGAGGAGGAGGAGGAGGAGGAGGAGAAGGAATGTGATTGAGCGAAAAAGGAAAGATCCAGTAATTCATTTAAAACTTCAATGGCTGAGTGCAATTTTGGAGTCTTGAGAATTGTAAAGGAGAGAGAGAGAGAGAGAGAGAGAGAGAGAGAGAGAGAGAGAGAGAGAGAGAGAGAGAGAGGGAAATATGGCACACAGAATACAATGCTGGCACAAGCTACTTCTGTCTGACACAGAATAATAAAGCCAGAGATAAACAATAAGCTGTGTCTATTCCCTACTGAGGTATTGCCCATCACTCGTTGACTCCATCTATAATTATCACCACCACTACTATCCCTATCAGTCTATCTGTTTATCCGTCTGTCTATCTGTCAGTCTGTCTGTCTACCTGTTTATCTATTTATGTGTATGTCTTTCAGTATCTGTCTACGGCTGTCGGTCTGTGTGTGTGTGTGTGTGTGTGTGTGTGTGTGTGTGTGTGTGTGTGTGTGTGTGTGTGTGTGTGTGTGTGTGTGTGTGTGTGTGTGTGTGTGTGTGTGTGTGTGTGTGTGTGTGTGTGTGTCTTTCTCTCTCTCTCTCTCTTTTCAATACCACAATTCAAAAACTGGTATCACAATACTTATACTTGTAAAGGATCACATCACCATCTAATCTGCACCTACCACAACTACCACACTCCGTCAACAACAACCACAACAATCATCCCTACTATAGTTTTAACAAAGAACATACAAGGACTAAGCCCACACCTTCCACAACTACCACACTCCGTCAACAACTACCACAACAACTATCCTTACTACAGTTATTTTGTAATGGACGTAATACTATTAAATCTATATGTACCACAACTACCATAATCCATCAAAAATTACCACAACTTTCCCAGCAACTACCACCACTACTATACAATTCTTTAACAACACCATCCACAACAACCACAAGTACCACAGCAATTACAAGCACAACTACCAAAAATACCACAGCAATTACAACAACAACTACCACAATCCACCAACCACAATCACAACAACTATGGCTGCAACTACCACCGCTACTACCACAATTCTTTAACAACACCATCCACAACAACCACAAGTACCACAGCAATTACAAGCACAACTACCACAATCCCTCAACCAAAACAACAACCACAAGTACCACAAACAGGACAACAACTGCCACCACAAATGCCACAATCCATCATCCACACTCTTACCACAATTTTTCAGCCACAGCATAGATCAGTTTCAGTTGTGTCTGTCTTCATATATCCATTAGTCTCTGCCAACACCACTACCAATACACCCAGTCATCATACCACTACTACTGCCAACACTACCAAAACATCCAGTCATTATACCATCACTACTGCCAACACTACAAACTCATCCAGTCATTATACCACTACTACTGCCAACACTACCAACACATCTAGTCATTATACTACTACTATTGCCAACACTACCAACACATCCAGTCATTATACCACTACTACTGCCAACACTACCATCACATCCAGTCATTATACCACTACTACTGCCAACACTACCAACACATCTAGTCATTATACCACTACTACTGCCAACACTACCAACACATCCAGTCATTATACCACTACTACTGCCAACACTACCAACACATCCAGTCATTATACCACTACTACTGCCAACACTACCAACACATCCAGTCATTATACCACTACTCCCAGCACTACCATCAACAACAACGGCAAGAACAACAACAACAACAGTAGGACAAGCAAAAAATACCAGCACCATTATTATACCTTAAGGGTCCATGTTGGGCTGATACTGTTGCGTCTCCTCAATATACAACGTATATGTATGTGACAATAATACTTTGACTATTACCATAATAACTACCACATTACTACCACTAATAATACCACTACAACCACCAGTACCAAAACCACTAATACTACCCCCACCATCACCATCACTACTACAACCACAACCACCACCACAACCACCACTACCAATACCACATCCACATCTATCAGTACCATCACAACCACCACCAACACAACAATACTACATCAGCACAGCTACCATCACCACAGACCACCACACTCACCACGGCCACCACAACTATCACAGAACCACCACCGTGATAACACTACCACCATCAGAACCACCAATACTACTGTCACAACCACCACCATAACCACAACTACCACTATCGGGCTAGAAAGATCACCACGTCGTATGATGCCTGAGTACCAATGAGAGAGAGAGAGAGAGAGAGAGAGAGAGAGAGAGAGAGAGAGAGAGAGAGAGAGAGAGAGAGAGAGAGAGAGAGAGAGAGAGAGAGAGAGAGAGAGAGAGAGAGAGAGAGAGAGAGAGAGAGAACGACATTGTGTATTGCAATGGTGTGTGTGATAGTAAGTGAAATCTGGGGAGTAAGAAACGTAGATTTTCTGGGTCTAGTCATGTGAGGTCAAAAAAACTTCCATACTGTTATCTCGCTATTTTCGATCTATCTACCTATCTATCTATCCTTTCTTGCTATATCCTGACGAGTTTACTCAACTAAGGACAGAGTTTCCTAACTGGAGGGGTTAGACATGGTTTTCATTGGCCTCTTTATGACTGTAGGTCCTTCCCATGCTTAAAGAAACCATCTGGAGATGGGAAGCATAGTAATAGGAGTAGTCGTAGTGGTGATGATGGTGGTGGTCTTGTAGCACTATTGGTAGTAGTAGTAGTAGTAGTAGTAGAGGTGGCAGTAGTAGAAGTAGTTGTAGTAGTAGTATTAGAAGCAGTAGTAATTGTAGCAGTGATAGTAATAGCGTTAATAGTAACAGTATAGTAATAGTTGTGATAGAAGTGGAAGAAACACAGTAGTAATAATATTAGACAGATAAACAGAAGATATAGAGACGTCATTTCTCCAAAAGTATGAAACTTCTTCTGTGTTGGATAGATCAGATAGATAGATAGATGGACATATGGATAGAAAATACAAAAAGACGTCATTGCTCCAAACATACTTAAAGTGCTTCCGCGTTATATGGATAGAAAGATAGGTAGGGACAGGTGGATAGATAGATAGATAGATAGATAGAAATAGATAGATTGATAGACTGACTGATAGAGAAGATAGAAATGTCTGCTCCAACAATACTAAATTGCTTCTGTGAATAATTTACTTCATAAATCACATGTCATAATTATAAGAGGTGTGGCTGCAATACGAGTGCTATTAACTGGGGGTAATTTTTATTTGTTTTATCTATTTTTTTTTATGAATAGTTTACGTTTTATTTATTTGTTTATTATCTTTTACAGTAGGTTATGAGGCTGTGCGTTCATTCACCTGCAAGGAAAATGGGAAGTAAAGGACAGTATCGAGTATATGTGTAGTCTCTCTCTCTCTCTCTCTCTCTCTCTCTCTCTCTCTCTCTCTAATCTTACATCCAGCATCACTACAAAGCCTTGCATTAAAACGCTGAAGAGTAATTCTTTCGTAAATTGTTAATCCCACGAGAGACAAGTTTTAATCTGGTCAGTCCTGCACTGAGAGAGAGAGAGAGAGAGAGAGAGAGAGAGAGAGAGAGAGAGAGAGAGAGAGAGAGAGAGAGCTACCTTTAGGAAGGAGGATAGAAGAGGATAAATGGAGGTATATGATACGAGAGAGAGAGAGTTACATCTATACTCACACCAAACATTTATTTTCTCTTTAAGTTATTTGGTCTTAGGTTGATGGAAAGATTCCTCTCTAATTACAAAAGTTTGAGAGAGAGAGAGAGAGAGAGAGAGAGAGAGAGAGAGAGAGAGAGAGAGAGAGAGAGAGAGAGAGAGAGAGCAAAGGACGGTGAAGGAACAGAAGTTAGGAAGAATGAAAGAATACAGAGAGTGAGGAAAGGAGGGAGAGGAATGAAAATGGAAGAAAGAGAGAAGAGCAGAAAATGAGCCGGTTAATCTGGGAAGGAGAGGGAGAAAGGAGAGGAGAGGCGATGAGAAATACTGAAAGGAACTGAGAGGCGAGGGAGGAAGAGGAGGTAGGAAAGAGTAGAGAGAAGAGCGAGAAAGGAGAGGAAGAAAGAGAAGAGAAAGAAAAGAAAAGAGGAGAAAGAAAAGAAATAATGTAGAATTGAAAGAGGAAAGAGAAGATGACAGGGAAGGTGGCAAGGGGGAGGGAGGAAAATGAGGAAAAGAAAGTACTGAATATAGAGAAGAGGAGAGGAAGAGGACGAGGAAGCTGGAGATCATAAGGAAGAGGAAGAAGGAGAGATAAGAGGAGAAAAGATGAGGAAGAGGAGAGACGGAGAGGATTAAGAGGAAAAAAGAGCAAGGGCTGAGGAGTAAGATGGGGAGCTAGGGAAGGAGGATGAAAGCAAGAAGGGAAAAGGAGAAGAAGCAAAGAAGAGAAAGAGGGAGAAATGTGGAAGATAAAGAGGAAGAGAGGAATTAAACATTGGTAAGAGAGGGAGGAGGAGGAAGAGGGGGAGAAGGAGGAGAGAAAGAGCAGGGAGAAGAAGATGAACAAGAAGAAGAAGAAGCAGAAGGAGAAGAAAGAGAAGAGAGAGAGAGAGAGAGACAGACAGACAGACAGACAGACAGACAGACAGATTGACAGACAGACAGACAGAGACTAGGGTGTGATGACGCTTCTAAAGTTTCTCTTGTCAAGCATGAGTGAGAGAGAGAGAGAGTTGTGTATGATGACGTTTCTAAAGCTTCTATTGTCAAGCAAGAGAGAGAGAGAGAGAGACTAGAGAGAGAGACAGAGACAGAGAGACAGAGACAGACAGACAGACAGACAGACAGAGAGTAGGGTGTGATGAAGCTTCTAAAGTTTCTCTTGTCAAGCATGAGAGAGAGAGAGAGAGAGAGAGAGAGAGAGAGAGAGAGTTGTGAATGATGACGTTTCTAAAGCTTCTCTTGTCAAGCAAGAGAGAGAGAGAGAGAGAGACTAGAGAGAAAGAGAGACAGACAGACAGACTGACAGACTGACTGACTGACAGACAGATCCTTACCCTTTGAGGATGATGTAGTTTTGCAAGCATCTGAAATGCAAGGGAATAAGTTTGATCTTTGCGGGTCTAAGACGGGAAAATATGTGAAGCAGAATCTGGTTTTGAGAGAGAGAGAGAGAGAGAGAGAGAGAGAGAGAGAGAGAGAGAGAGAGAGAGAGAGAGAGAGAGAGAGAGAGAGATTTCCTTTTTTTTAATTCGGTTTATCCTTTTTTTATTGTTTTCCTCCAGATTTTTTTTCTTATCCTCCTCCTGTCACACGAAATTACTTGCTTTGTCAGGTCTCTCTCTCTCTCTCTCTCTCTCTCTCTCTCTCTCCATTTTGCACTACAGTCTACTCCTCCTTTTAGAGGAGTAGACTGTAGCACCAGTCGAGCAGGGCAGTACTCCCGAGGTGGATGGAAAGCTGATGACAGGGAGTGCTGGAGCTCCCGTTTCATCAGCCCTCAGGACTAGTTCCTGACCATCCACCTTTGCTGAACTTTTTCAGTGTCTCAGTTACACAGAGAGTAGGCCAGCATGCTCTCCAGTACAAATTTCTCTAACTATCTTCACCAAACTACATGCACAGTACACACTACACTTCCTATTCAAAATTCACCAAAAATGGCGTCGATTCATCAAGCTTCGGAGTCCCCAGGGGGGGGGGGAACCATAAATGCCCCCGCCATCTGCCCCTCTCCCGGTGACGACTCGAAGTGCCTGGAACCACTGTCTGACTCTCTTCTTCTTCATTTCTGCAACATTCGCCGCCTTTCATCTAACTTTCGCTCTGTTGAGCACCACCTCTCCTCCTCTAAACCTCACCTTCTTTTTCTAACAGAGACTCAGCTGTCTGAGGCAAATGACAGCAAACCCTTTTCTGTATCCTCCTACTTTCTCTATACTCATTTCAAAGCCAAAGGTGGCTGTTGTGTATACATACGCAACGACTTATCTTGCTCTCGTGTTCCTGAACTTGATTCTTCTGAATTCTCCACACTCTGGCTTCGGCTTTCCTGTCATTCTCTGACTAAATATATCTGTGCTGTTTACTTATCCCCTAATTCTACTGACTATCAAAAATTCTTCGACTATCTTACTTCTACGATGGAACACATTCTGTCCATTTCTCCTTTCTCTGAAATCTCCATTCTTGGAGATTTCAATGTTCACCACCACCTTTGGCTCTCCTCTCCTTTCACGGATCCACCTGGTGAACAAGCCTACATCTTTTCTATCCTTAATGACCTAGAGCAGCTTGTACAGCACCCTAACCGTATCCCTGACCGCCTTGGAGAGAGCTCCAACATACTTGACCTCTTCCTCACAACTAATCCTTCTGCTTACTCTGTTAATCTTTTCTCTCCATTGGGCTCCTCCGATCACAACCTTATTACCTTAACCTGTCCTATCACTCCGGTACGGCCCGTGGACCCTCCAGGGAAACGTCGTCTGTGGCATTATGGAGCCGCGGACTGGGAGGCCCTCAGGCAGTACTTCTTTGATTTTCCCTGGAATGATTATTGCTTCCATGGCAGGGAGCCATCTGAATGTGCCTTGCGCATTACGGAGGTTATTCTCTCGGGCATGGAAGCATACATTCCTTTCTCATATCCTTTGACTAACACAAGAAAGCCTTGGTTTAATCACGCTTGTTCTAATGCTGTCCGCAACAAGGAGAAGGCCTACAAAAGGTACCGGAGCCAACCCACCCCTGAATCACATCATCTTTACGTTTCTGCCCGGAATCGTGCTAAATCTGTTCTTCGCTCTACTAAAAATAATTTCATCCATACTAAATGCTCTCAACTCTCCAACTCGAATTCTTCCCGCTCCTTCTGGCATCTTGCCAAAAATCTTTCTAACAACTTTACATCATCATCCTTCCCTCCTCTTTTCTACTCTGATGGTTCTGTAGCTATTTCTTCTACTGATAAAGCAGATCTCTTCGCACAGACTTTCTCCTCCAATTCCACCTTAGACGATTCCGTTGCTGTTCCTCCATCACTTCCCCCCTCTGACTTCCTCATGGCTGACATTAAAATTTCTTCAGTTGAAGTATTTTCTGCCATCACTGGCCTCAGTACTAACAAGGCATATGGGCATGATGGGGTCCCTCCTGTTGTTCTCAAGAACTGTGCTTCTGTGCTTACACCCTGCCTAGGCAAACTCTTTCGCCTTCGTCTGTCACCTTGTACCTTTCCTTCTTGCTGGAAGTTTGCTCTCATTCAGCCAGTCCCAAAGAAGGGTGACCACTCCCAACACTCCAACTATCGTCCAATTGCTTTAACGTCCTGTATTTCAAACGTTTTCGAGTCAATTCTTAATAGAAAAATTTTAAGGCATCTTTCCTATCACAACCTTCTTTCCGATCGTCAGTATGGGTTCCGTCAGCGACGCTCCACTGGCGATCTTCTCACCTACCTTTCAGACTCCTGGTCATCCTCCTTTCGGGACTTTGGCGAAAGCTTTCCCATTGCACTTGACATCTCAAAGGCTGTCGATCGAGTGTGGCATAAATCTTTAATTTCCAAACTGCCCTCCTACGGTTTCTATCCTTCTATCTGTGCCTTCATCGCTAGCTTCCTTTCTGGTCGTTCTATAGCCGCTGTTGTAGACGGCCATCGTTCTTCTCCTAGATCTATCAACAGTGGTGTTCCTCAGGGCTCTGTCCTATCACCAACTCTCTTCCTTTTATTAATCAATGATCTTCTAAGCTCTACATCTAACCCTATCCACTTATACGCTGATGACTCCACCCTTCACCTTTCCATTCGGTTCCCGCAACGCCTATCTCAACAGTTACTTCAAGAAACAAGGGATGAGGCTATGGCACACCTAATGTCTGACTTGGCTCGTATCTCTGACTGGGGTAAAAATAATATGGTTGTCTTTAATGCATCTAAGACTCAGTTCTTACACCTATCAACCCGACAAAATCTTCCACAGGTATACCCAATAATGTTTAATAATATTCAGTTTAATCCTGCATCATCCTTGAACATGCTTGGGGTTTCATTTACTCGGGACTTATCTTGGAAAGATCATATTACATCTCTTGTTAAATCTGCTTCCAAGAGATTGGGTGTGCTAAGCCGACTCCGCTCTTTCTTTACCCCTGCACAATTGTTGACTCTATACAGAGGTTTTATCCGCCCCTGTGTGGAGTACAACTCTCATGTGTGGGGAGGCTCCCCACATACAGCTCTTCTCAATAGGGTGGAGTCAAAGGCTTTTCGTCTCATTAACTCTCCTCCTCTTACTGACTTCCTTCAACCTCTGTCTCTTCGTCGCACTGTTGCATCTTTATCTCTTTTCTATCGCTACTTTAATGATCACTGCTCCTCTGAACTGTCTGCTTGCATTCCTCCACCTCTACGACGGGCGCTTAGCACCCGTCTGGCAGCAAACTCTCATCCCTTTTCTGTCCAACTCTCTAATGCAAGAGTTAACCGTTACTCCCAGTCTTTCATTTATGCAACAGGTCAGCTCTGGAACTGTCTCCCTCTGTCTGTATTTCCTGCTGCCTATGATCTCCATTCTTTCAAACGCAGTGTGTCCAGGCATCTCAAAATGATCGGATCTTGAATTTGGCTCTCTATTGTATTTTGTTTTTCTCTTGGAGGGAACTGTTACTGCGGGCTCATGGCCTTTGGTTCCTTCTTCCTCGCATAAAAAAAAAAAAACATAATGCTACCATCACCGCCTCATGTGCCACCCCACCCCACCTCACACCACACCACACCACACCACACCCACAACCAAGCTTGGGCGTGTGGCATTAGAATTAAACACCACTGAAGGAGGCAAGTTTAGGAGTTTCAATTAAAACTAAGGAGTGGAAGTTTCAGCATAAGTGAAACAACAACAGCCAATTCAGAACGGGATATGCAATATACAACCTGGTACTTAAAGGAAGGTTACAGTATTTGGATGTAGAGGGTTACAGGAATAGCATACAGGATATACAGGGTTACAGGAATAGCATACAGGATATACAGGGTTACAGGAATAGCATACAGGATATACAGGGTTACAGGAATAGCATACAGGATATACAGGGTTACAGGAATAGCATACAGGATATACAGGGTTACAGGAATAGCATACAGGATATACAGGGTAAAGAATATTGATACTGACTTGATTTGGATCAGGAAGAGGAGCAGGAAGTGAAAAGAGAGAGAGAGAGAGAGAGAGAGAGAGAGAGAGAGAGAGTATTAGAACCAATCATTGTGTACTAATGTGTCAGAACTCCCCATCATCTCTGCTAATGACCTTTAATTTAACAACCAAATCAATTGACAATTTATCATTAGCAAATAACATAGTAAGCTAAATGCATTATGTAACCAAGGAATGTGTGTGTGTGTGTGTGTGTGTGTGTGTGTGTGTGTGTGTGTGTGTGTGTGTGTGTGTGTGTGTGTGTGTGTGTGTGTGTTGGTTCTAGATGAATAAATGGGGTCTGTAACAAGCATCATTTACCTAGCATCTCTCTCTCTCTCTAATCAGTTCAACATGTCGCAAGTGTAGTTTGTCAAGAATTAATTGTTGATAAAATGTTGATAAAATGAGGAGATAAAATGAGGAGAGGAGGAAGAAGAGGAGGAGAAGGAAGGAAGAGGAGAAGAGGAAGAGATGGTAGAGAAAAGGGGAAAAAAAAAAGAAGAGAAGAAGGTGGATATGAAGGAAGGAAGGAAGGAAAAATTGGAGGGGTGAATTGAGAATGATTGACTGAAGGAAAGTAGGAAATAAGATTTGTAGGGGTCAAGAATGAGTGAATGAATGAAGAAATGAAGGAAGGAAGATTAGGAGGTGTGAGGATGAGGTGAAGAAATATTTGAAGGAGAGTGGGAAACAAGGAGGAAGGTGTGGTGGAAGGATAGAGGAGAGGAGAGAACCAGCAACAAATTCCGAGAGAGGGAGGGAAGAGAGACGAAAAGGAGGAAGGAGGAGGGCGGCGAAGAGGAACTGGTTACATGAGGACAAGAAGAGAAGGAATGGAAGAAGGAAGAGAGGGAAAGAAGGAGGGAGGAAGGAAGAAAGAGAGGAAGAGGAAAGAGGGATGAGGGAAAGGAAGAGGGAAGAGACAAGACTAATGGCTACAGTACACAAGCTGATAAGTGTGTGTGTGTGTGTGTGTGTGTGTGTGTGTGAGAGAGAGAGAGAGAGAGAGAGAGAGAGAGAGAGTGTCACGAGTTGGCGCGATTTTCTCTCTAAATAAACTCATGACATTGAACTTTGTGGGAAACCGCGAATTTTAGTGGAATCCCAGTAATCATCACTCAGTCAATCGCCACGTATTCACCCAATAGGGAGTGTTTTCATAGCATTTTTCACTGTTTCATAAGTGATCGTCCTTGCGCGCGACATTAGCGCTTCCGCTGAGTGATTTATTGTGTGTGTGAATCGCTCATACTAATTTCGTTAGTCGTTAGCAAGAGCGCGGCCAACACTCGCCTCTCTCTCATAATTTGAATTCAGTCAGACTTAGAGCGCCGTGGGACTAGGTTCGTTTGCCCGGCTTGGAGCAGTGTGTGTACAGCGAGTTCCTGAATCCCCACCTAGCATGAATCGGCGAGAGGTTCAGCATGTATGGCAGTGTCCTTCCTCAGCAACGACGCCCAGTCCATTCCGCTTAGCCCACTCCCTGACCAGTATTTCTTTTCGTATTTTCCTAGGCTTAAGAGTTTAGTTTAGCTTGTGAATGAGCGAGTGAGTGTATTCTCTTTGTTACTTTGAATTCATTTTGAAACATGTAACGTAAAGTTGTTTCATTGTAATTAATAAATTCACAGTTCTTTTTTCTTGAGCTTAATGTAATGTAAACTCGTGTTTTATTTCTCCACATTAAGCTTATTTTAGTTATAGCTCCTAGTTTGCATAAACGCTTTGCATTATTCAACTGGTACTTAGGCCAGTCCTTTTGTATTAAGCTTAAAATCCGTTGTGCAACCAGAAGTTAATGCACCGGCAAGAACCTGTTTATCATTAATAGCATTAGATATTGATTGTCAGGGGTGGAGTCACTTTCTCCAGAGGCTAACAGTAACAATAAACAGCACGTGTGAGTAATTAGTCTCTGTTGTGTACTGATGAGAAAGTTTATAGATTCTCGTCCTTAGAGAATCGGCGAAGTAAGCAGGCATAAAGTAATTATTACTTGATTTTCACAAGTCAATTGGTTGTCCTGTTCTCAAGTAACATTTTAAAGTATCAAGTATTATTGAATATTATTCATTAATATTGCGTACTCTTAAAAACCCCGTGACATATGGCTACCTCATTCCAGGATATTAACTCCTAACTCTAAACCTATTCACGAGATAATACTCACTCACTCATACTTAGGTATTTATCATTAAAGTCTATAGGCACTATCTTTCTGGTGATTATTGATTCAGTTCTATTAATTTTAGATAATAGTTTTCATAGTCACTTGTTTGCTTAATTTTCTTATTTTTTTTTACCAGTTTAACTATATAAAACTGGTCACCACTAACCTGTGCCTATATTCTTTATTCTCGATTATTGGCACCTTTCTTTGCAAAATTGCAGCCAGTACTTAGTCTTTAGTTTACTCAGACTGAGTTAGCATCATGTCTACCGACGTCTATGTACAGGAAGCTAAAGATATGGGGCTTACAGACCCAAGAGAAGTAAAGGATTATGTCCTATCTCGGCTTAGTCGCGAGCAGCAACGTGAGAATGATGCTCGCGAATAGCGTCGAATTCAGTGTGAGGAACGCGAAAGAGAACGAGAACACGAGCGAAAACAACACAAACTCAAGTTAGAACAAGAGTGACAACAATGTGAATACGAGCGACAACAACGCGAATACGAGCGAAAACAACGCGAATACGAGCGTGAACAACGAGACAGAGAACGAGAACACGAACGTCCTAAGCAAGAAGCACGCGAAAAGCATGAACTTGAAATGTTGAAGCTCAAGTGAGATTCCTTGGCTTCAGACACATCTGGTGCAGCTGGCCCAAGCTCCTCGAGCGCTATCCCTGCACATATTATGGCGACCCCACACATCAAGCTTCCTCCATACAAGGAAGGCGAGCGAATCGAGCCATACATAGATCGTTTTGAAGACATGGCTCAACTGTACCAGCTGGATGATGCAGCTAAGCAATTTCAGTTTCTTGGCCTGTTTGAGGGCCCTGTCCTTGATATTCTTCACAGAATTCGTGGAGACAATCTCATGTATGAGATGATGAAGGCCGCACTTGTCAAAGCTTACGGTCTCACAGTCGACGCCGCCAAGAGTCAGTTCATGAGGGCGTGTTTGCAGGAAAAAGAGACTGCCATTCAGTTTCTTGACCGGCTTACTACTTACTTAGATGAGTGGATGGAGAATGATGAAACTCCTTCCATGCGTGAGAGGATAATTGGCCTTATGCTGTACATGCAGCTAGAAAAGTCGTGGCCTACTGAACTTATGGCTCAGCTTAAGATCTGCCAGGTAAGAGATGCCAGCCAAATGGTGAAGAAGTCTGATGCATTCTTCACTGCATACGGATATCAAACTCGCAAGCAGCATACCTGAAACAGGAAACCTGATAAATCTGGGAAACCGTCTCAGACTGAACCCCAGCAGCAAGGCCGGTTCCAGAATAATGGCCAAGGTCGAAAACCGCAGAGGAAGGACCAGGGGCAAAACACTCAGAAACCTGAGTGGAATCGGTACAACAAGTACCCTAACCAGCAGCAGTATCAGCCACGCAACCGACCGTCGGGACTGTCCTTTTCTGCAACAGCCCCAGTGAATAGGAGGCAGGAGGTGAACGCAGCCTTCATTCCTCAGCAGCAGCATGGTGGTCACGTCCCTACCAGTACGGGTACTCCCCCACAGTTCTCTAGTCCCACAGCGACAGTGAACACTCTGCCACAGGAGGTCAATGCTCCATCTTCTCTGACAGTTAGTATGACCCCTCAAATATCTAATTCTCAGGGCACCATGTTTGCCGCATCATTTATTCAGCAGCCTAATCAGTGGCTAGCTGCTTCCTCCACAGGCCCTCCCACAGGCGACAGTGCCTTCCTTGTTCAGCCAGGGTTTGTGGGAGACATTCCTGTGAAGGTCCTGAGAGACAGTGGGTCCTCAGGTTGCTCTGTCAGGCAGAGTCTAGTTCGGCCTGAGGAGTATACAGGTGGACAGATCCAAGCTAACTTTATTGATAGATCAGTGAGATTGTTCCCTGAGGCACGTATCCAGGTGGCATCTCCATTTTACACTGGTACGACACTCGCAGTTGTCATGCCAGAACCTTTATTTGACCTTATCATAGGCAATATTCCCTGTGCCAAGGATAGTTGCACCGAAGATGACGCTACTCAGATTTCGGCTGCAGTAACATGAGCCATAGCTGAGGCTCCAAACTGTGTCACCCCAGTGACCATTGAATCACTACAAGATCTGATGTGTAGCCAAGTTGTTGTTCAAGAACAACATTCTGACCCGACACTTGCTGCCGTGTGGAAGAAACAAAAGGGTAGAGTGATTAAGTATTCACAGGGAGGTCAAGTCAAGTTCCTTCGTAAACAAGAACGGCTGTACCGTGAATCACGAACATCCCAGGGCGAGGTTCGACTGCATTTTGTCATTCCTGCTAAGTACCGCCTAGCAGTGTTAGAATGGAGTCATTGTTCAGCTTCAGGAGGTCACATGGGCAAAAGGAAAACCCAGGGCCGTATCCGTGCTGACTTTTTCTGGCCAGGGATGGGACGAGAGATAGATAGTTTTGTGCATTCCTGCAATGTGTGTCAACATACCACTAATTAGGGACATGTTTTTCCTGTGCCGTTTGAAACCACACCTGTAATCTCTGAGTCAGTTGAGAGACAGGGCAGTGGTGAAGTGGGTGCAGACCTGACATCTCGTACGTTGGCCCCACAGGACACAGTATGTCCAGGGCCTGTATATACATATGTACCATAAGTTAAGGGGGAGTTCAAGAACTCCGTAGAGACATTCCGAGGCTGTGTATGAATTACCTTGTGGAACGTCTCAAGCTGTGGGCCTCTCTGAGGATTCCCGGAGAATGCACATTATCCACACGAATGTTCACACCCACGGTGGGTGTTATAATGTGACCTGCCCGAGATTCCATAGGGATTCTCAGCTTCCTAATGTTAATCATAAGTGTAGAGTTAGTTTAACCAGTAAACTGGGTCCCTAGCGAATTGCAGCGTTTGATGTCCTGCACAAACGCCCACTCTTTTCGCTAATAAGGTATAGGGTTTAACCAGTAAACTGGGTCAGTGTTTGATGTACTGCAGAGACCCCTTGACTACGTTTCCTGGTTAATAATGTATATAGTGTACTTTATGTAACATAAGTACTGATTGTTAGGCAGAGAGAGAGAAATGACACTTTTGATGCTCCACCTTGATTGCTTTTGCAGGTGCAGCTGGCGGGTGCAGCATTGCCATGCAGAACAGCTGATCATCCTTGATGCATGCTGCTGCCTCTTCTCTTCTGCCTCGTCGTCATTATTTACTATAAATGTGTATTACATTATGTAATTTTACACATAGGCACAGTTACGCCACAACTGTCACACCTACACCATGTATTACATACATCACACTACATAACAATTAGTTGTTAATGTAAATGTAGCGAACTTTTCGCTCAGTTTGACCTGAGTACAGGATTTTTCCCATCGTCACAGAGTTTTTTCCTCAAGCTTGCTTTTATTAACGTAAATATGAGGTTTTTTCACTCATTGGCGACTGTGACTTTCTCCTGTAGCAGGGTAGCACACACACCACAGTGTGAATCTTGTGTGACTGAGTTAGGATTTATATGTATGTATAAATTGTAAAAAAATTTGTTGAAAAAGTTTTTGATTTTTGATGGGGCGTAATGTCACGAGTTGGCACGATTTTCTCTCTAAATAAACTCGTGACATTGAACTCTGTGGGAAACCGCGAATTCTAGTGGAATCCCAGTAATCATCACTCAGTCAACTGCCACGTATTCACCCAATCGGGAGTGTTTTCATAACATTTTTCACTGTTTCATAAGTGATCGTTCTTGCTCGCTACATTAGCGCTTCCGCTGAGTGATTTATTGTGAGTGTGAATCGCTCACACTAATTTTGTTAGCAAGAGCACGGCCAACACTCGCCTCTCTCTCATAATTTGAATTCAGCTAGACTTAGAGCGCCGTGGGACTAGGTTCATTTGCCCAGCTTGGAGCAGCGTGTGTACAGCGAGTTCCTGAATCCCCACCTAACATGAATCGGCGAGAGGTTCAGCATGTATGGCAGTGTCCTTCCTCAGCAACGACGCCCAGTCCATTCCGCTTAGCCCACTCCCTGACCAGTATTTCTTTTCGTATTTTCCTAGGCTTAAGAGTTTAGTTTAGCTTGTGAATGAGCGAGTGAGTGTATTCTCTTTGTTACATTGAATTCATTTTGAAACATGTAACGTAAATTTGTTTCACTGTAATTAATAAATTCACAGTTCTTTTTTCTTGAGCTTAATGTAATGTAAACTCGTGTTTTATTTCTCCACATTAAGCTTATTTTAGTTATAGCTCCTAGTTTGCATAAACGCTTTGCATTATTCAACTGGTACTTAGGCCAGACCTTTTGTATTAAGCTTAAAATCCGTTGTGCAACCAGGAGTTAATGCACCAGCAAGAACCTGTTTATCATTAATAGCATTAGATATTGATTGTCAGGGGTGAAGCACTTTCTCCAGAGGCTAACAGTATCAATAAACAGCACATGTGAGCAATTAGTCTCTGCTGTGTACTGTTGAGAAAATTTATAAATTCTCGTCCTTAGAGAATCGGCGAAGTAAGCCGGTATAAATAATTATTACTTGATTTTCACGTCAATTGATTGTCCTGTTCTCAAGTAACATTTTAAAGTATCAAGTATTATTGAATATTATTCACTAATATTGCATACTCTTAAAAACCCCGTGACAGAGAGAGTTATTAATACTTCCCTTTCTCCTATCTCACTCATATGCATGTAATGATAGATTGATTAATACCGGTACACACACACACACACACACACACACACACACACACACATCCTGTACAGAATATACAGAATATATACATGTATCTCTCTCTCTCTCTCTCTCTCTCTCTCTCTCTCTCTCTCTCTCTCTCTCTCTATAAATATATAAATATATATATATATATATATATATATATATATATATATATATATATATATATATATCAAGAGAGAGAGAGAGAATTAACATTGCCATCCCTCTCCCGTCCCTCCCCATTAACAAACATTAACAAGTGTCTGTTTAAGCCACGAAATATATTATGTATATTCTCTAATGTATATTTTTGTCTTTGTATATACTGTTTGCAGTTTATATTGTGTAGAGGATGTATAGGGATGTGTGATAGTGGGTCTGGTGGTTATGGTAGTGGTTTCGGTGGTAGGAATGTGGTGGCGGTCGTAGTGTTTGTTGTGAGTGAAGTGGTGGTGGTGTGGTGGTTTTTATTGTGATTGTTGTTGTGGCAGGAATGTGGTAGTGGTGGTAGAAGTGTGTGTTGTGGGTATAATGGTTTTAATGTGGTGGTTGTGGTATTGGTTGTGGTGGTGGTAATGTGTGTTGTGGATGTAGTGGTGGTGGTGGTAATGTGTGTTGTGGATGTAGTGGTGGTGGTGGTAATGTGTGTTGAGGATGTAGTGGTGGTGGTGGTTGGTGTTGTGGTAGTGGTGGTTTTGTGGTAGTGGTGGTGTTGTGGTTGTGGTGGTGTTGTGGTAGTGGTGGTGTTGTGGTAGTGGTGATACCAAAGTTGTTGTGGTGGTTCCTTATGTATGGTAGTGGTTTTTGTGGTATGAAGTGGTGGTGGTTGTAATAGTGGCAGTGTTGTGATAGTGTTGGTGTTGTAGTAGCGATGCTTAAGTGTGTTGTAGAGAACGACCCTAATATCGTTCCCTTAGCGATTTAGTTTCCATACTACGCCTTACCACTCTTTTGTATGTTGTTTTTATCTTTTAAACACCATCAGGAACACACACACACACACACACACACACACACACACACACGGGATTATTAATGAACTGTATGCCAAAATAAACCAGTAATGGGAAGGTGTTAGGTAGCTTCCTTAATGGACGAGAATACGGAGCATGGACGTTATATATACACACCAACTGAAAACTTATTGTAACTTGGCTCTTGTAAAATATTAAATATCGTTCAGGGGAGACAATTTTTTTTCTTGAGAGATCGTGAAAATATAGTTACTTTTCAAAGAAATGTATTTAGTTTTGTATTTATTTAGGCTGCAAATGAGAGAGAGAGAGAGAGAGAGAGAGAGAGAGAGAGAGAGAGAGAGAGAGAGAGATTCCATCAGTAAAAAGGAATTTACAAAGGATTCTGAAAGGAGGGATTTATGGTTATTTCTGTATTTTATAAGAGACTTTTTGTAATCTCTGTAACCGTCTGGGATTAAAATCCAGTTCTTTAAAATTTCTAGAGATTGCATGAAATTTCGTGGGAGTACATGATATTTTAGAGATTACATGAAATTTTTAGGGATTACAAGAAAATTTAGGAAGTTATTCTGTTAAAGATGACATAAATTTCGAGGGAATTCATAAACATTTTAAGGATTACATGAGAATTTTTGGAATTATAAAATATTTAGAGATTATATGCATGAAACTTTTGCATCTGCATGTATTCAATATGGATGGTGGGTGTTAGTGCCGAAGTGGTGACATGTGGAGATATAGGAGGACTACTGGGCCCCAAGGAGGACTACTGGGACTTGGGAATAGGCCCTAAAGCCTTTGTCCTGAGTCGGACAAAAAAAAAAAAAAAAAAAAAAAAAAAAAAAAAAAAGATAAAGATAGGGAAGTAGGAAATTAGTCCAGGTCATAACTCTTATATGACTGTGTGGTACAGGTAGATGGAAACAGTGAGAGAGAGAGAGAGAGAGAGAGAGAGAGAGAGAGAGAGAGAGAGAGAGAGAGTGGTGAAGATAAGAAGACAAATATAACACTAAAGAAGTAAAAGATATACAGTAATAAAAATGAAAAAGTGTGAGAAAGATACTAAAGGAAAGACGTGGGAGGAAGGAAGCCGACTCCGTTCCTTCTTTGCCCCTGCACAATAAGGGGCACAATTGTTGGCTTCATACACGGGTTTTATCCGCCCCTGCTTAGAGTACAACTCTCATGTGTGGGGAGGTTCCACAGTCCCCACATACAGCTCTTCTCAATTGGGTGGAGTCAAAGGCTTTTCGTCTCATTAACTCTCCACCTCTTACTTGCTCCCTTTAACCTCTGTCTTTTCACCGCACTGTTGCATCTTTGTCTCTTTTCTGTCGCTGCTTCAATGGTCACTGCTCCTCTGAACTGTCTACTTGCATCCCTCCACCTCTACGACGGGCGCGTAGCACCCGTTTAGCAGCAAACTCTCATCCCTTTTCTGTCCAACTCACTAATGCAAGAGTTAACCGTTACTCCCAGTCCTTCATTTATGCAACAGGTCAACTCTGGAACTGTCTCCCTCTGTCTGTATCTCCTACTTCTTACGATCTCCAGTCTTTCAAACGCAGTGTGTCCAGGCTACTCGAAATGATCGGATCTTGAATCTGGCTCTTGTATTTTGTTTTTCTCTTGGAAGGAACAGTTACTGCGGGCTCTTGGCCTTTGGTTCCTTCTTCCCAGCATAAAAGATATATATATATATATATATATCCATCCATCCATCATCCAATCCTACGTTGACCCATGAGGAGCGTAGAAGACCGGGGCTAGGCAGTTGGTCCTGACATTTAAGATGAGAGTGACCAACCTCACTCATCCCTGAGTGGCATTACGTGAGCAATAAACCCCAATCACTCCTTGGATATAAACCTTCAACGGCTCAATCCGACTGGAGCACAATAATTACCCACTAAACCACCAGGCGCCAAAATTTGGTTATATGGTTACCACCCAGCTTAGTAAATGGTTTCCTAGTGTACAGGAAACATATATATATATATATATATATATATATATATATATATATATATATATATATATATATCTATATCTATCTATCTATCTATCTATCTATCTAGCTATATATATGGAGCCTCTGTGGTACAGTGGTAAAGTGTGCGTTTCGTACACGGGTCAACCAGGGTTCGCCCCCTGCCAGGGTAATAAACTTTGGGAGTGTTCACCCGGCCACGTACTGCATTCGCGGACACAAGGGGTGCTGTGGTTGAACCAGTGTCGCTTACTATAAAGTATGCTTGCACCCAGTCGGCTTGCGCGGGCCGATTACACTTGGTTCACAGACAACACATACATACAAAGCCACTCGAACACTACAATTACACTTACAAGCACTTCTCACCGTACATACAATCTCTACCAGACAGCCTAAGCCACTTGGTAGAGATACATTGGCTGTATCGTCCTGACTTCGGTCGGGATAGGCCGGTCCTGCAGTGGATACTCAAACGGCTGATGATGATGATAAGGATCATATATATATATATATATATATATATATATATATATATATATATATATATATATATATATATATATATATATATATATATATATATATAATGTGTTTGTGGTAGGTGGGGGCGCTCACCATCCACTCACTCGATGTAGTTCTGCTCTCGGGTGTCTGCCCTTTCCTCTCCTTCATCCTTCTTTCCCTCCATCCTCTTCTGTCTTTCTTTCCTTCATTCTTTCCTCGTCTTTCTGCCTACAGGTTACTTTACACTCCCTCTTCTGTCTTTCTCTCCTTCATTTTTTCCTCTTACCTCTGCCTGTGGGTGACTCTACACTGAGTGAGAAGCCAAGTGGTTTCCTGTACACCCGAAAACCTTTTACTACGCTGGGTGGTAACCATATAGCCAAATTTTGGCGCCTGGTGGTTTAGTGGGTAATTATGACACTCCAGTCGGATTGAGCTGGTGAAGGTTTTATCCAAGGGGTCGTTGGGGTTTATTGCTCACGTAATGCCACTCATGGATGAGTGAGGCTGGTCACTCTCATCTTAAATGTCAGCACCAATCATGCCTAGCCTCGGGCTTCTACGCTCCTCGTGGGGCAACGTAGGATTAGATGATGGATTTTATATATATATATATATATATATATATATATATATATATATATATATATATATATATATATATATATATATATATATATATATATATATATATATATATATATATATATAATACATACCTGCTTAGGTCCACTTCAGCTGCTGTTCACGAAGAAACTGACAGTGTGAGGCAGGCTTAGGCAGTTGAGCAAGCTCACCAAACACTTAATGGACGCGTCATTCTCAGGGTTGCTGAGGGACTGGTTGTGTCCTGAAGCATACCTGTCAAACACTCATGCCCTGCCTCACACGTGGCTGCATTTTTTGATATTTTTTGTAAATAATAGTTTTTGATTGTCATTGTTATTACTTTTAACTTTATTGCTTTCCAGGTTTACATTAAGTCTCTCTATGTTTCCTGTGATATGTATTTGGTGCTTTATATAATATATATTATACAATATTCTGCCGCCAAGCGTCGCACTGTTTTCTCGGTTCCCCGAATTCCTCCACATTTCTCTGTCACCCCTCCGTTACCCCCCACAAATTGCCATATTACCCCCGGGAGGGTAATCCTGGTTAGAACCACTGATATAAGAAGATGAGAATGAAAGAAGAGGGAGTGAAGGAAGAGAAGAAAGATGAAGAAGATATGATGATAAATATGAGAAGAAACAGTAGGAATGAGAAAGAAAGGAAAGAGGAGGAAATGGAGTGAGGGATAGAAGGGGAGGAGGAAGAGAGGAAGAGAAGTAAAGAAGGAAGTAGAAGAAAGAGGAGAGGGAACACGGTGGAAGAAGAAAGGAAGGAGAAAGAGAAAAATAAAGAAAAAGGGAAGAGGAGGAGGAGGAAAGAATGTAAATGAGAAGGAAGGCAGGAGTCAGGATGAAGGAAGAGGAGAATCAAGAAGAAGGAAGAAAAAGAGCAAAGAGGAGAAGAAAGAGAAAAATAAAGTACGGAGGAGGAGGGGAGGAGGATATAATGAGTGATTAAAAGGTAAGAAGAAGGAAGATGAGGAGGAGCGCGGAAGAAAAAGGAAAGGAGGAAGAAGAGAAAATGAAAAGAGGAGGAGGAAGAGGAAGAAAGAGGGAAGAGGAGGAGGATAAGGAGCGCGGAAGATGAAGGAAAGGAGGAAGAAGTAGAAGAAAAGGAAGAGGAGGTGGAGAGAGAGAGGATAATAAATAAGAGGGAGTGAAAAAACAATGACTAATGGCAAGAGTTTCTTCTTGTGGATGCAATTGTTAATTTATGTTTAAGTCTAGCCTACTGGTGTGTGTGTGTGTGTGTGTGTGTGTGTGTGTGTGTGTGTGTGTGTGTGTGTGTGTGAGAGAGAGAGAGAGAGAGAGAGAGAGAGAGAGAGAGAGAGAGTTGTGGTCTTAACTTGGACAATATAGTGTGGGCAGGGGAAATGGAAAAGGAGGTAGAGAGACATGGAGGAGGAGGAGGAGGTTGAGGAAGGAAAAAGAGATGGAGGAGCCACGGAAGAAGATAGATAGAAGAGGGAGAGAGGAAGAATAAAGGAGGAAAGAGGAAAAAGAGGGGGAAATGATGATGATGATAATGAGAGAGAGAGAGAGAGAGAGAGAGAGAGCGTAGAGGTCTTAACTTGGACAATGTAGTGCTGGTTAGAGGCGAAGGGAGAGGGAGAGATGGAGAGAATGGAGAGAGAGAAGGAGAGAAGGAAGAGGGAAAAGAGGAGAAGGGAGAAAATGGAGAGGGAAAAGTGGAGAGAAAGAGTAGAGGAGAGGAAGAGAAAAGAAGAGATAGGAAGAGGAGAGTTCGAGAGGGAAGTGGAGGAAGGATAAAATGAAGGAGGGAGAGAGAGGTGCAGCAGGGAGTAAATAGAGAGTTACGAGGAGAGAGGAGAGAGAATTTAGAGAAAAAAAATAGTGAAAGAGAGAGAAAAGGAGAAGGGAGAAAGAAAGGAATGGAGGAGAAAGAAGAGAAGAAGAGATGGAGAAAAAGAACAGGATGGAGAGAAAGAGGTAAGAAAGGAAGAGGGAGACAAAAGGAGAGGAAGAGAGAATGCAGAGAAGAGAAGGAGAAAGAGAAGAAGAGTATGAAAGAAGAGAGGAAGGAAAGACGAGAGCATGCAAAAAACAGGAGCAGAAGACAGAAAGAGGATTAGAGAGGAAAGAGTGACAATAGAAAGAGCGACGGAGAGGAAAACAAAGAAAGAGTGAGAGAGAGACGGAGAGAATGTAGGCGAGAGGGAAGGAGCAAGCAGGAGAAAGAAAAAAAATAATGAGAAGGAAGAGAAGATGATAAGAGAAGGAGAAGGAGGATGGGGAAGAGAAGGAGGAAGGAGGAAGATGAGGTAAGAGAAGATGGATGAGATGGACATATAGATGGATTAATAAAGGGATAAAGATAGATGGATAGACATAGGTAGATTGGTAGACTGAGTGATTGATTCAGTGGTAGGTAGATAGATAAGTAGCTAGATAGATATGCAAGTGGATAGTGGAATAGGTAGATAGATCGGTCGATAGAAAGACGAATTACACACACACACACACACACACACACACACACACACACACACACACACACACACACACACACACACACACACACACACACACACACACACACACACACACACACACATCCTCCACCCAAAAGGCTAAGTTTAAAATAAGAGGAAGCAATACAGGTGATTTATGTCTCTCTCTCTCTCTCTCTCTCTCTCTCTCTCTCTCTTACATACACACACACATTTAATTTTC
>NC_137065.1:14374499-14399499 GCF_032717465.1 Coenobita brevimanus
TGCAATAAACGACGTCACCCTGCTACAAATGACGTCACTACTAGCAATGACGTCACCCTGCAATAAATGGCTTCATCGCACTATAAATGACATCACCACTGTAAAACGACGTCACCCCGCCATATAAATGATGTCACCCTGCTATAAATGATGTCACCTTGCTACAAATGACGTCACTACTATAAGTGACGTTACCCTGCTGTAAATGACGTTAACCTGTTTTAAATGACACCTTCCTGCTACAAATGACGTCACACTTATAAATAACGTCAGTTATAAATGACGTCACCCTGCTATGAATGACGTCACTGTTATAATGAGTTATCCTGCTATTAAGAACATTACCCTTCTATAAATGACGTCACTGCTAAACATGACTTCACCCTGCTATGGATGACGCCATTCTGCTATAAATGACGTCACTGCTATAAATTACGTCACCTTGCTATAAACGATGTCACCTTAAAATAAACGATGTCACCATTCTGTAAATGACGTCATTACTATTAATGACGTCATCGTGCTATAAATGAGGTCACAGTGCTTTAAGTTATGTCATTCTGCAATAAATGACGTCACCCATCTATGGATTATGTAACTAGTATAAATGACGTAAGCACGCTATAGATGACGTCAATGCCATAATGACGTCACTGCTTTAAATGACATAGAAGACATCATTATCATAAATGAGGTCACCTCTCCATGAATGACGTCACCCTGCTATAAATGACGTCACCATGCTATAAAGTACAATTAGATAACGTCACCGCCCAATAAGGTAAATTCAAATGACATCACCGAGCTATATAGGTGACGTCAGAGCAAATGAGTTTAACTCTTTATGACTTCATTGTGCTATAAACCTGTAGGTTAATGACGTCACCGCGCTATTAAGTTTGATGACGTCACCACGCTCTATAGGTTAATGACGTCACCGCGCTATATAGGTTAATGACGTCACCATGCTATATAGGTTTATGACGTCACCACACTATATAGTTAATGACGTCACCGCGCTATATAGGTTAATGACGTCACCACGCTATATAGGTTTATGACGTCACCGCGCTATAAAGGTTAATGACATCACCGGGCTATATAGGTTAATGACGTCACCGTGCTTTTAAGTTTAATGACGTCACCAGGCTAAATAGGTTTATGACGTCACTGCGATATGTAAGTTAATGATATCATTGGACTATTGGTCAAAAGCTAGCATTTCCAAATATTTTTTCCGCATATCCTTCATGAATCCCTATTGAGTTAGAGACTTCCACACTGATTATACAACATACATACACACACACATACGTTCTCTCTCTCTCTCTCTCTCTCTCTCTCTCTCTCTCTCTCACACACACACACACACACACACACACACACACATTCTCTCTCTGTCTCTGTCTCTGTCTCTGTCACTGTCTCTGTCTCTGTCACTGTCTCTGTCACTGTCTTTGTCTCTGTCTCTGTCTCTGTCACTGTCTTTGTCTCTGTCTCTGTCTCTGTCACTGTCTCTGTCTCTGTCACTGTCTTCTCTGTCTCTGTTTCTGTCTCTGTCTCTGTCACTGACTCTGTCTCTGTCTCTCTCTCTGTCTGTCTCTCTCTCTCTGTCTGTCTGTCTGTCTGTCTGTCTGTCTCTCTCTCTCTCTCTCTCTCTCTCTCTCACACACACACACACACACACACACACACACACACATACAGACACAGACACACACACACACACACACACACACACACACACACACACACACACACACACACACACACATTCTCTCTCTCTCTCTCTAACACACACACACACAGACACAGACACACACACACACACACACACACACACACACACACACACACACACACACACACATAAACACACACACACACACACACACACACACACACACACACACACACACACACACACACACACACACACACACATCTGTATGGTTGTAATCTGAATATAATCTGCATTAATAACGCAAGAGGATGTTGAACAGTTTGCAGAACAAATCGGTAAGGAAAACATGTTACGTAATCTCCAAAGCCATGCACAATACCTCCCCTAGGCCTTCAGAAAGTACAGTGAGTGAGTGAGTGATGAATGAGTGATGAGTGAGTGAGTGAGTTAATGGGTGAGTTAGTGACGAGTGAGTGAGTGAATGAGTTAAGAGTGTCAGTGGGTGCGTGAGTGACGAGAGTGTGTGGGTGAGTGAGTGACGAGTGTGAGTGAATGTTCTGTTGAGTGACGAGTGTGAGTGACGAGTGAGTGAATGAGTGAATGAGTAACGAGTGTGAGTAAGTGGCGAGTGTGAGTGAAGGCGTGACGAGTGTGAGTGAGTGAGTGACGAGTGAGTGTCGAGTGTGAGTGAGTGACAAGTGTGAGTGAATGAGTGACGCGTGTGAGTGAGTGACGAGTGTGAGTGAGTTAGTGAGTGAGTGACGAGTGTGAGTGAGTGGCGAGGTTGAATGAAGGCGTGACGAGTGTGAGTGACGAGTGAGTGTCGAGTGTGAGTGAGTGACGAGTGTGAGTAAATGAGTGACGCGTGTGAGTGAGTGACGAGTGTGAGTTATTGAGTGAGTGACGAGTGTGAGTTAGTGAGTGAGTGACGAGTGTGAGTTAGTGAGTGAGTGACGAGTGTGAGTCAATGAGTAACATGTGTGAGTAGGTGAGTGAGTGACGAGTAACTGAGTGAATGAGTGACACGTGAGTGTCAGTGAGTGAGTGAGCGAGTGAGTGAAGAATGTGAGCGAGTGAGTGAGTGACGAGTGTGAGTGAGTGAGGAAATGAGTGACAAGTGTGAATGAAAGAGTTAGTGACAAGTGTGAGTGAGTAGGTGGGTGACGAGTGTGAGTGGCGAGTGTGAGTGAGTGAGTGACGAGTGTGAGTAAGTGAGTGTGTGATGAGCGTGAGAGTGAGTGACGAGTGTGAGTGAGTGACGATTGACAGTGAGTGAGTGTGTGATGAGCGTTAGAGTGAGTGACGAGTGTGAGTGAGTAAGTGACTAGTGTGAGTAAGTGGGTGACGAGTGTGAGTGTTTGAGTGACGAGTGTGAGTGAATGACAAGTGAGTGAGTGAGTGAATGAGTGGTGAGTGAGAGGCGAGTGATTCAGTCAGAGGTGAGTGAGTGACTGAGTGAGTGAGTGACGAGTGAGTGAATGACCAGTGAGTGAGTGATGAGCGAGCGAGTGATGAGTGAGTAAATGAGCGGGTGGGTGAGGGAGTGAGCAAGTTACGAGTGAGTGACGGATGAACGGGTGAGTGAGTGACTGAGTGAGTGACGAGTGAGTAAATGAATGAGTGATAAGTGAGTAAATGAGTGAGTGACGAGTTTGCGAGTGATGAGTGAGTGAGTAATGGGTGATGAGTGTGTGAGGGACGAGTGAGAGAGTGAATGACAAATGAGTGAAAGAGTGAAGAATGAATGAGTGACGAGTGAGTGAGTGAGTGACAAGTGAGTGAGTGAATGGGCAAGTAAGTGAGTGAGTTGCGAGTAGGTGAGCGAGTGACGAATGAGTGAGTGACGAGTGAGTTACAGAAAAGTGAGTGGGTGCGTAAGTCGGCGAATGACGAGTGAGTGTGTGAGTGCTGAGTTAGTGAATGAGTGAGTGAGTGATGAGCGAATAATGAGTGAGTGACTGACGAGTGAGTGAGTGATTGACAAGTGAGTGGCAAGTGAGTGAGTGAATGAGTGGCACTGAGTGAGGGATGGGTGAGTGAGTGAGTGACGAGCGAGTGCGTAAGTGATGAGTGTGTGAGTTAGTGACGAGTGAGTGTGACAAGTGACTGAGTGACGAGTGAGTGAGTGACGAGTGAGTGAGTGAAGAGTGAGTGAGTGAAGAGTGAGTGAGTGAGTGACAAGTACGGTAGGTAAGTGAGTGAGCGAGTGAACGAGAAAGTGACTGAGTGAGTGAATTACGAGTGACTAAGTGAGTGGGTGACTAAGCGACGAATGAGTGACAAATGAGCGACGAGTGAGTGAGTGACGTAAAAGTGAGTGAGTGAGCGGGTGTCGTGTAAGTGAATGAGTAAGTGAGTGAGTGACGAGTAAGTGAGTGAATGTGTGAGTGCCAAGTGAGATAGTGAATGAGTGAGTGAAGAGTGAGTGAGTGATAGTGACCGATGAGTGAGTGAGTGATTGACGAGTAAGTGAGAGACGAGAAAGTGAGTGAGTGAATGAGTGAGTGGCGAATGAGTAAGTGAGTGGTTTTTGTGCCGCGGAGGATCTGTGCCGCAGCTTCTGGCAAATCTGGCCGAGGGGCATTTCGTGGTGACAGCGCGCTGCGATGCCCACAGTATCCGTTGGGCTTCCTTCTGAAATTACGTCGAGACAGCCACTGCTTGCATCACATCTTCGTTTTCCTATTCTTCTGCATTCTGGCACAACATAGTGCCACAGTGCTCCACATCACAGTCTCTTGCACCGCTGCAGTGTTGGTATCCTTCCCCCACCTTTTGCAACTCAGCAGTAACTAGCACGCTCTGCCCACTGTGCTAATGTGGACATCACCGGCCTCAGCAACACGAGTTTGGCAGCATGACGTGCAACAGAGCGCACTGCATGGCGAAGAGTGTGGACTGGACTTAACTGAGTGAGCGAGTGATGAGTGAGTGAGTGAGTGACGCTGTTGCGGACACACTACCGTTGACTGCCTTTCTGGGTAATGTAAATGCAATAGCTCGCAAGTCCCTTCAGAATGAGAGATTTAAGTAAGCTGAATGAGAGCTTTTCGAAAGTTGAGGGATTTTTGTAAGCTGAATGAGATTCTTGTTGACTGAAATTGTAAGATGCATGGGAGATTTTCGTAAGTTCAATGAGATTTTCCTAAGTTAAGAGATTTTCCTAAGTTGAAAAAGATATTCGTAGTCGTAAGTTTAATTATTTTCCTAGGTCGAATGAGATTTTAATGACATTTTCGTAAGAGATTTTCCTAGGTTGAATGAAGTTTTCATGTGCTGAAAGAGACTTTTGTAAGATAATTGAAATTTTCGGAAGCTATATAAAATATCTGTAAGATGAATGAGTGATTTTCGTAAGTTGCATGAGAAATTATGGTGAGATTTTGGTAAGATGAATAAGATTCGAATATTATGAGATTTTCGCAAAACGAATGAGATCTGCGTACGTTAAGAGATTTTCGTGTCAAAACATCGTCTGTAGTTATAAAAAAAGAAAACGAAAACCAACTTTTCAGATTCACATTTAGATACATATACAACAGAGAAAAATTTTCCTGGAGTGAAGAAATGAGAACAACTGAAGGATAACTGAAACAAGATTAATAGATATGAGATTTTTTTTCATTATAATTATATATGAAATCTTGGTATTGAGCTGAGCATGGGATTATTCAGATGAATTAATTAATTGGATTGCCTGATATAATTAGCGCTTGTTTATGCTCATTTTGTGATCACCCAGAATTATGCTGGGTAGAGGGCTGTTGCAATGATTTATTTATCTATTTATATATTGTTAGTTTATTATTATCATTATTTTTTTACTACTACTACTACTACTACTACTATTAAACATCTATTATCATAGAACTACCATAAACACCATCATTCATAATCACAACTACCAAAGCCATACCACAACTACCACCACAACCACCAACATTCATAACCACAACTACCATAAGCACTGACACAAACACCATCACTACTACTACATCTACCACTACCATCAGCACCACACACTACCACTACCAACTAAAATATCCACCACCACCGACTACCACAACTACCACCACCAACTACCACAGCCATCAACACCACACACCACCAGTACCAACTACCACAACGAACTACAACTACCATCACCAGCTGTCACAACTATAACCATTAGCAATTACCATCAGCAACCACAACCAACCACCACTAACTACCCCAACCACCACTGTCAGCAACCATAACCACACCACAGCTACCATCACCATTTATCACAACTATCATCGTTCGCTACCACAGCTACCACAATCGCACCATAGTTGCTACCACCAATTACCACAATCGCAGCACAAACACACCATCAGCTGCCACAACTACCACAATTCCATTACAACTACCACAATGAACTACCACAATCGCACCACGAGCACAACCATCAGCTACCACAGCTACCACTGTCACACAACTACCACCTTGGCCAATTACCACAATCACCAATATCACCAACCATAACTGCCACAATCGAAGAACTACCACAATCGCACAACTACCACAGTCTCACCACAACTGCCTCCACCAGTTACCATAACTACCACCATCTGCTACCACATCTACCATCACCAGCTACCACAACTACCACCATCAGCTACCACAGCTATCACCACCATCACAACCACCACCACATCTAACCAATAACATCACCTTTAATACCCACAACTACCACAATCCTGCCACCACCACCACCACACCGTACCAACAATTATCACCATCCGCCACCACAACTACCACTACCCACTACCACAACTATCACCATCTGCAGGACATGGCGGGAGACTGTGCAATATCCATACAGGCCCGCTGCTTACTTGTCAGTAGTGCAAGCTGCAGAGAGAGAGAGAGAGAGAGAGAGAGAGAGAGCCTACGAAGGGTAAAGAGAGAAAGGTACGTTTTTTTTTTTTTTATTTCTACTTCCCAGTAGTCATCATTATCATCATCATCATCATCATCATCATCATCATCCATCACCTTCATCATCATCATCTTCTTCATCAACATCATTTTCATCATTTTTTTTTTAAATAAGAGGACAGAGGAAGGAAAAACAAATGAATAAAAAAAAAAAAACTAATCCATACACCAGATTACTGGTGTCCTCTGCTCATAAAATATCTGTAACAGTTAGACTTGAACGGCTGTAGGTTGAAGTTTTCAGGGAAACAAGTCTGGGGAAGCGAGTTCCAAAGAGATGCAGTTCGGGGAATGAAAGACTTCTGATAGGCAGAAGTTCTGCAATATGGCTGAGTGACATTCCAGTCATGAGCGCTACCAGATGCCCGTGTAGCACGAGGGAAGGCATGGAGAGGTGGCACCATGGACGCAACTTCGTTTGAGCGGTTGCTATAAATATATCTGTAATATAATGCAAGAGAGGCAACATTCCTTCTTACTTGCAGGAAGGTAGTTTATTAGTCATAGCAGGATTATTAATAATTCTAACAGCTTTGTTCTGAATTTTGTCTACTTGTTTTAATGCAACCTCTCCACATCCATTCCACAAGGGTGAGCAGTATTCAAGCTGAGAGCGCACATGACTCTTATAAATTATAGCTAACTGCTCCTCAATGATGAAGTTACGGACTCTGTACAATAATCCAAGTTTCTTTGAGGCGGGTTTAGCAAGTGATCTAACATAAGAGGTGCAGCTGAGGGCATTGTTAAGTGAGACACAGAGAATTTTAATACTTTTGGAAATGGGAATATTTGTACCACTGAAGGTAATATACGAATCTGGCAATACCTGTCTATAAGTAAATTGTATATATATTTAATTTTACTAGCTTTAAATGAGAGAAGGTTGTTTTATCCCCATTCACTGATTGTGGATAAGTCTTGATTTATGGAGATGGCTGTACTGAGTTGAGAGTTAGAGATATCGGACTTTGTAAAGGGGTGTCTGAGAGTGAATGAACTATGAAGTGTTGAGTCATCTGCATATGAATGGATGGGATTGTGGGTGATAGATAAGAGATCATTAATGTGAACCAGGAACAGGGTTGGCGCCAGAACTGATCCCTGCAGCATGCCGGCATTAATTGAGTGGAAATTAGAATATACATCATCTACTTTTACTCTTATTTTCATGTCACTTAGATATGAGGAAATCAAAGGAACAAAAGACGTTAGTCCATAGCAAGGGAGTTTCGACAACAGGGAACGGTGCCATACTCTGTCAAATATTGAGAAATAGCAAGGGCTACTGCATGAGTTTCTCCATGTAGGTCGATTGAGTGATGGATGCTATGAGTCAGTAGGTTGAGTATGTCAATGGTGGATCTTTCGTGGCGAAAACCATCATCGTCATCATCATTATCATCTTCATCATCATCATCATCATCATCATCTTCATCAACATCATCATCTTCATCATTATCATTATCATCATCGCCCAATTTTTCGGGTTCATCAAGACACTTAGGTCTATTTATGGGCAAGAATCAGAGAGGAAGAAACTGAGACGTGAATCGGAGGAGAAGGATGCACCAACGTCCATCCTCCCTTCCCTATATGCCGCAAGAGGAACGAGGCTAAGTGCAAATCAAGTGCTGGACGACGGGGTCGGTAGTTTCCAGCCCTCACCCTCATGTCGCATTTTCCAGCACGCTGGGAAGATGTAGGTGTGTAGTATATTATTCAGTAGATTCTTTTATAGGGTGGTCCTTAATGTTCAACTTGAAAATTTTGCATCATCTGCTGAGGGTTTTCGTTTCTATTGAGTATATGTAAATCACACTGATTATTAGACAATTTTAACTGGTGCCTCACCACGTTCAAAGTTATACTATATTGGCGTATTGTTAATATGTCACTGGGTTACCTAGGTCCCCCTCTTTGCAGAGTATAGGCCCCTCACTGGGGGCAGTATCATGGGAATCCAACTCCCACTCACTGTTGCCTAGTTTCATGGCTTGTAATTGCTGCCAGCTGTAGCCTTCTTCGCATCTGGATACACTTGCCTGTGTTGCTCAACGACCTGGGGAAGAATCTACCGTTGATCTTCGTTCTTGGTCATCGCTGGATTAAACTCTTGAATCAGTGCTACCCCTCTTTCAGCAAAGTCATTTTTTACCTGTAGCCGCTGGATGATGCACACAGCTTCCTTGTAATCCTCACGACTTTCCCATGTGGATGGATTGAATTCTAGGAATGAATACGGAAGGCCATGCAATGTGAAGATCTTCTTGGTGATTCTGGTCATAAAACTTGAAACTGTTTTCTGATTCAGTGCTGTCGCCTCAAGCTCAACTGTTGTTCTCTTTGATAGGTCTTTGCTTCCTTCTTTGTCAGGAGCCATCATCATTTTTCTCTTCTCTTTAGGATCAACAGGTGATCAAAAAAAGTTAATCCAAGAAATTGCTCTGAGAAATACCACAAGTGACAACCAAATGCTTTCAAACAGATTTGTGAGATGTCCTTATCAGGATAAAGTGACAATTCCTGGAGAAGGCTCAGATCGTTTGCTGGAGCTAGAGCAGCTTTTGTTGCCACGAACCATGATTTCAGATTTTACATCATGATGAATACATCAAACCGCTTCAGTCCTCGGCCTTGCTTCAGTGTGATGCTTGTCTGATGATGGAAAAGATAGACTTTGATGCTGTAACATTAGCTATCCATCTGGCATGGTGGCAAGCACCAGGGTGCTGAAACCGTGTTCCAGCGGGCGATACATCACCCAAGACAACAATGGACAGCTCTAGCAGTTCTCGATAATCATCTGGAGGTTGGCTTTCTTGCATCTGTTTCATACAAAATGCTATGATCTCATCACATCGCTCACTATCAATCACCGGCATTTCCTCATTGTCATTCTAGGTCTGAAAGCGTGTTGTGTCAATGGCGTTCTACTTGACTTTGAACTGGTTGAATATGTGAATGTCGAGACCAAAGGGCGGTCCAAGGCAAATGGTAGGGGCCTTTTGAACAAGGATCTCAAAAATGTGATGCTGACAAGCCAGGTGGAGGAGATCCTTGTGCAACTGCTGTTGAATAAGGGTGCACGTCCCTGCCCACAATCCGGTATTGCTGGCAGTGGTGTCGAATGCCATTCCTATCACACGTTCAAATATACTGCAGTCGTCAAGGTTTCAATGACGATATTAGCCATAGCCTTTTATGTCCCTGACCCCAAACTGTGTACATTCAGAAGCACTGAAACTCCATCACCTGAGACGAGAATTGGAAGGTGTTCAGTGACATTTGCTCCTGTTACATTGAGAATTAGTTTTCCATCCCAGTGAACTACAAGTTGCACAGTTGGATGGAATGATTTCTTCAGCCATTCTGCAGATTCACTCCGACTCTTGATTCTATCTCGGCGGATACTTCGCCTATTAATAGTATACATTGCTGGATCTTGTCCACTGGCAGAAATGGTCGCAGAAAGCAGATGGACTGCAGCACGGTCTGAAGTCTTGGTCTGGTCTAAAGCAGCAGCAACTGGAGTAGTGACAACTATTTTTCGTGTTCGTTGGCGTTTCAGAGGAGAACCTGCAGCCGAATAGGAAGGACTTACTATATCTGTATAATCGTCACCTGTTTCTTCTTTATCACTAGTTGGGCTTTCCTCCAACTTCACTATTTCCTCTCTTACTGCTCGATAACATTCCTCACGCTGTCTACTCTCCTGTTCAATCTGTCGTCTCTCTGTCTTCGTTTTTTCTTGTGGAGTTTGACGTCAATACCCAGCATAGAGCCTCGCTTCCCTTTCTCCCTCTGAGCCACAAGAAAATCCTTATCCTCATGATTTTTGATAATATCGAAGGCATTCGTGTGTGCAGTGTCAAAGATATCTTTCAGTTGTTCTTGGAAGTTCTTTCTCTTCTCTCTTTCTGTATTCCAGCTCTTACTCTTCTCCAACTTTCTCCATTCTTTATAGAGAAATTCGATTTGGGGGATACAATTCCGTGCCCCAGATGCAGGAATGCGAGCTCTCTCCCAGAATCCCCCTAGTTCCTCAGCCAGAACACATGCCGAATCCCTCAGTGTTCGTGTCTGTTTGCATCAGGTAGAAAAGTCGCGCTGACACTTCTTCACAAGAAAGTACCTTACTTCCAAGCAGTCTTTCACTTGGTTGGCCAACAAGCCAAATATTGGTTTTGTTCCTACTTTTCGTCACTGACGTTAACAATATCACTTCATAGTAAATTAATGCTTAATAATAATTCGAAAGAAAGCTCCATAAAAAAAAAAGTTTACTAGAATGACGACTCCAATGAAGTAAAGCAAACACTTTTTTCAAATTAAAAAGATTATCATAACAATAATTTTGCATATTGGGCTCAAACTTTGGGTAAGATGCTGCACCAGCAAATAACATCCAAGTCGGTTGGAACTGGGTGTTTCAAAAGTTTACACCTAAACTCACAATATACTTTGCCAGCAAACAAAATATTCCAGAATTAATATTCTCCCTTAGTAAAAAGGACCAACTCTCTCTCTCTCTCTCTCTCTCTCTCTCTCTCTCTCTCTCTCTCTCTCTCTATGAAAAGCGAGTCCTAATTTTAAAAAATGGAATACATAATTGTAATAAGTTATGGGAATATTACAAGATGCCTTTTTGCTTAGAAATGGTGCCACTAAGTTATACTGCCTTCGGAAAAATAGTATTAATATTAACAGTAGTAGTAGTAGTAGTAGTAGTAGTGGTAGTACTGTATTTGTAGAAGGAGGAGAAGGGGGAGGAGGAGGATGAATAGGAAGTAGAGTAGTTGTAGTGGCGATATTATTATTATCATTATTATTATTATTATTTTTTATTATTACTATTACTATTATTATTATTATTATTATTATTATTATTATTATTATTATTATTGTTGTTGTTGTTGTTGTTATTATCATTATTATTATTATTATCATCATCATCATCTAATCCTGTGTTGCTCCATGGGAAGCGTAGGAGCCCGGATCTAGGCAAATTAATCTTGACATTTAATGAGAGAGTGACCAGCCTCATTTATCCCTAAGTGGCAATATGTGAGAAGTAGACCCCAACGATCCCATGGATATAAACCTGCACAAGCTCAATCCGGGTGGAGCACCTTAATTACCTACTAAACCACCAGGCGCTATAATATGGTTATATATTTACCACTCAGCGTAGTAAATGGTCTCCTGGTGTACAGGAAACTATTTGGCTTCTCACTCATTGCAGAGTTACCTATAACCAGAAGGAAGAGAAAAGGATGAAAGAAAAAATGACAGAAGAGGGTGTGTAGAGTCACCCATAGGAAGAGGAAAGAATGAAGGAAAGAAAGACAGAAGAAAACAGAAGGATAGAAGGAAGGAAGAGAGGAAAGGGCAGGTACCCGAGAGCAGCACTGTATCGGGTGAGTGGATCGTGAGCGTCCCCACCTGCCATTGATATTATTATTATTATTATATTTTCAGTGGTAGGTGAGGCGTTCACCAGCCACACACCCGATGTAGTGCTGCTCTCTGGTGACTGCCCTTTGCTCCCTTCCTTCTTTCTTTCCTTCCGTCCTCTTCTGTCTTTCTTTCCTTCATTCTCTCCTTTTCCTTATGCCTATAGGTGACTCTACACTCCCTCTTCTGTCTTTCGTTCCTTCATTCTTTCCTCTTCCTTCTGTCTACGGGTGACTCTACACTGACAAGCCAAATGGTTTCCTGTACACCAGGAAACCATTTACCACGTTGGGTGGTAAACATATAACCAAATTATGGCGCCTGGTGGTTTAGTGGGTAATTAAGACGCTCCAATCGGACTGAGCCTGTGCAGGTTTCCATATCCAAGGAGTGGTTGGGGTTTATTGCTCGCCACCCAGGGATGAGTGAGGCTGGTCTCTCTCATCTTAAATGTCAGGACCAACTTGCCTAGCCCCGGGCTCCTACTCATCTCATGGGCAACACAGGATTAGATGATGATGATGATGATGATGATGATGGTGATAATTGTTATTGTTGTTGTTGTTGTTGTTATCATTATTATTATTAGCAGTAATAGTTATCGTCGTCGTCGTCGTCGTAGTAGTAGTAGTGGTGGTGGTGATAGTAGTAGTAGTAGTAGTTGTATTAGTAGTAGTAGAAGTAGTAGTAGTAGTAGTAGTGATGGAGGTAATAACAATAGTAGTAGAAGTAGTAGTAGTAATAAGAGTAGTAGTAGTAATATCAGGTTTATTTGAAGGTGAATCAGGTGGACTGCAGGCTTAAGTTGGCCTCCTGCCCTTCGTACATTAGGAGGGAAGTGAGGAACATTTGTATAACCGGGCAGTGGAGCCAGCAAGGTATATCGGTGCCACCACATGAAGGAGTCCCTCTCCACCACTCCTGTAATATCAAGTGTAACCGATAAATTGTAATACTATTGGGAAAGTATAGTAATCAGAGTAAGTAGCCTGTGAGAGGGTGTTACGGGAGAAAATGCTATTCTGCGGTGTGGTATGCACTCTGAAGTATTGTTTTTTGTTTGTTTATGGTGGTGCAGTGGTTGACATCTGGGTGATGGTGGTGGTTGTGATGTGGTGGTGACGATTGTGGCGGTGATGTTGATGATGATGATGGTGATGGTGGCTGTGGACTTGGTGGTGGTGATGATGATGGTGGTGGTGGTGACAGTGGAGTTGGTGCTGGTGATGATGATGATGATGATGATGATGATGGTGATTGTAGTGATGGTTTAGGTGATGATGATGATTATAATAGTGGAAGAGGTGGTTTAGGTGATGATGATGATGATAATAGTGGAGGAGGTGGTTTTGGTGATGATGATGATGATAATAGTGGAGGAGGTGGTTTAGGTGATGATGATGATAGTAATGATTGTTTAGATGATGATGATGATGATAATAGTGGAGGAGGTGGTTTAGGTGATGATGATGATGATAATAGTGGAGGAGGTGGTTTAGGTGATGATGATAAATAGTGTAGGAGGTGGTTTAGGTGATGATGATGATGATGAGAATAGTGGAGGAGGTGGTTTTGGTGATGATGATGATGATAATAGTGGAGGAGGTGGTTTAGGTGATGATGATGATAATAATAGTGGAGGAGGTGGTTTAGGTGATGATGATGATGATAATAATAGTGGAGGAGGTGGTTTTGGTGATGATGATGATGATAATAGTGGAGGAGGTGGTTTTGGTGATGATGATGATGATAATAGTGGAGGAGGTGGTTTAGGTGATGATGATGATGATAATAGTGGAGGAGGTGGTTTAGGTGATGATGATGATGATAGTAGTGGAGGAGGTAGTTTTGGTGATGATGATGATAGTAATGATTGTTTAGATGATGATGATGATGAGAATAGTGGAGGAGGTGGTTTAGGTGATGATAACAATAGCACTGGTTGTTTAGTGATGATGATGATGATGATGATGATGATACTGATGATGATGGCTTTAGAGTTGTTGATGATGATTTTGATGATAATAGTGATATTGGTGATGATGATGATGATGATGAAGATAATGATGATAATGATGACGGTAGTGGTGGTGATGATGGTTACGATGATGACAGTGATGTCGATGATGAAGATGATGATAATGATGATGGTAGTGGTGGTGATGATGGTTAAGATGATGACAGTGATGATGAATATAATGATGATGATGACGGTAGTGGTGGTGATGATGATGATGATGTACCTCTTTAGCCTACTTAACACTGAGGCTCCTATGACTCACTCAGCTTAATAAAATCGCCTGAAATTAACTGGAATAGACTACTAGAGTTGTACTGACCATGAGGAAGTTAATAAAATCTAGAATTAAAATAAAATAATAAAGATAAGACAGATAAATGTTGGTGTATATGATAACTTGAGATACTGTAACGCATTCTAATGATTTTATTAGATTATGGTACTATACGTAACACAGTACTTACAGTACTGAACACAAGACTTAAACAACATTTACGACACTTCCGGTACTTACAATAATTACAGTACTTACACTTCAACATTTAAGACACGTCCAGTACTTATAACACTTACTTTACTACAACGTTTACAACACTTTCAGTATTTACGACACTTGCAGTACTTACACTGCAACGTTTACAACACTTACAATACTCAAGGAAATAATAACGAAAAGTAAGGTAAGAGACAAGTGTTAGTGCACATGATAATGAAGGCCATGGCAACGCACTCTAACGATAGGCGTTATCAGCGTATGGTGTTATTACTTGGTGTCTTAGAGTGCGTTAGCCGGGGTTATTTCTAGTGTGGCAGAGCCTATACATACATGCGTTCATAAAGGCGTACATACATACATACATACATACTATAAGGGATAGAGAAGACATAAGGACAGACTGATGGACATAGAAAGACAGATGCACATACATGCATACATACATAATGTTAGAAAAAAAAAAAAGAGGTATACATACACATACATAAATACATACATAATGTTAGATACAAAAATAAGAGGTATACATACACATACATGCATACATACATAATGTTAGATACAAAAACAAGAGGTATACATACACATACATAAATACATACATAATGTTAGAAACAAAAATGAGAGGTATACATACACATACATAAATACATACAGATACAGCTAGATACTGGCAAACATACTGACAGACAGACGGGGTGAATACATAAGCAATAAGGCCTATGTTAAAGGCTGCTCTGTTCATTTTTTTTCTTCTCTTCCAGTTTACGGATTAGAAGCTTTTTTTTTTTTTTTTCTTGGGTACAGTGACTTGTTTGTTTATTTATTTATATAGTTTTTACTGATCCGGGATTAATGTGTTTAACTTAGACCATTCTCAGGGTAGGGATTAATGCTGTGGGAATATGTTGATGTGATGATGATGGTAGTGGCGGTGGTGGTGGTGGTGGTGGTGGTGATGATGAAGGTGATATGACGATAATGATGATGGTAGTGATGATGAACAAGGTGATAATGACGAAGGTGATTATGACAGTGATAATGATGACTTATGATGATAGTGGTTGTGGTGGTGATGATGATGGTGATGATGATGATGGTGATAATGATGGAGGTGGTGAAGATGATGGTGATGGTGATGACAGTGATATGATGATTTCAGTCATCCTGCAAAAATCGTCTCAGGTAATCTTAAATATTAACCTATGTGCATCAATAGTGGCAATAAGGGTAATGGATAGGGCTATTCTTCTTGTAGGGGATAAGATTTACCTCAGTTTAAAAAAAAATCGTCTGGAATGAACTTGTATCAAAGAACTGAAAAATTGGTTCTCTCTCTCTCTCTCTCTCTCTCTCTCTCTCTCTCTCTCTCTCTCTCTCTCTCTCACTGTCTTTATCCTCTCTATATTGCACGTTATTAAGTTACTCTCTTTTTACTCTCTCACTTTCCCACCTTACATTCTGTTTTTGTGGGGCTTCCTGCCTTTATTATCGTATTATTTTTCCACGTCTCTCGGACACACCCCTTCCTCCCGTCTTCCTTATCTTCTTTATATTCTTCCTCTTCCTCATTCTTCCCTGTTTATTGCTCTTCCTCTTTCTTCTTTTGTCTATTCTTTTTCCTGATCCTTTTTGTCTTCTTTTCCTTCATATATTTTCCTACATCCTTTTCTTCTATCTCTTTTTCTTCCACTTCCTTTTCTTTCTTTTCTTCTTCCTTTTCCTCTGCATTCCTTTCTTCTTCTACCTCTTCTTTTCCAACTTTCTTTCATTCTTCCTCTTCCTTCCTTGTCACCTCCCCCCCACAATTTTCCTTCCATTTCTTTTCCTTCCCTCCCTCTCTCTCTCTCTCTCTCTCTCTCTCTCTCTCTCTCTCTCTCTCTCTCTCTCTCACTTTATTTCCATATTTGCCGCCTCCTCCTCCTCCTCCTCCTTCTCTCCTCTCCCTTTCTCTTTTCCTCCCTCTCCTCCTTCCACTTCCTTTCCCTCTCCCTCTCTCCCTTCCTTTCTCCCCTTTCCCTTCTCTCTCCCCTGTACCCTCTTGTTTCCTCTTCTTCAGTCTTTTCCTCTTCCTTCTTCCTTTCCCTCTTCTCTCCGTTCGTCAATACACACCCACAAACATTACTACTACCACAACTACCACCACTGCTACCACAACTACCACTACTATAAATATGCGATATTGGTAGTAACTTACCTAATACTAAGCCAGAGTTAGTGGTAATTGTGGTAGTTGTGGCTATTGTGGTGTTGGTTGTGGTGGTGGTAGTTGTGATGGTGGTTAGCTGCACGGTTGTTGTGGTGTTGGTTGTTTGTGGTTTTATCTGTGATGGTGATTGTGGTAGAGGTTATAGTAAATGTTTTGGCTGTAGCTGAATTTTTGGCGGTATTTTGCTTTGTAATGACATACCATCATTATTATTATTATTATCATTATCATTGTTATAGTTAGCATTAATATTATTATTATTATTATAAGGATGAGATGGAGGGATGGAGTGGAGAGGTATATGAGAGAGGGGTGTGTGAGCTGGAAGCAGGGCAGCGAAATGGCGGGAGACAGGACGACTTTGAGACGATTTGTTTGTGGCCACCCCGTATGGGATTGAGGCGTCTGGCAACAGATAGATAGATAGATTATTATTATTATTATTATTATTATTATTATTATTATTATTATTATTATTATTATTATTATTATTATTATTATTATTATTATTATTATTATTATTATTATTATTATTATTATTATTACTACTACTACTACTACAACTACTTCTACTACTACTACTGCTACTACTACTGCTACTACTACTACTACTTCTATTACCACCACCACTATTTCCAACACCACTGTATTGTTATTATTATTATTATTATTATTATTATTATTATTGTGGGAAGGAGGTGGAAGGAAACACGGGTGAGAAGCCACAGGGGAAACTAGTCGGGAATAAAACTCACCTCTATTTCATCCGCGTTTCCTTCCACCTCCTTCCCACACTTGTCATAATGTCTTGACATTATTATTATTGTTATTACTATCACCACCACCACCATTACATATATACTGTTTTATTGATACGTGAAAAGGTACAGCAGGGAAGAAAGGTTGTTGGTACACTGAAAGCAGTGATGAGAAATAGGGAGATGAGTATGGAAGTTAAGAAGTCACTGCATGATGGTATTGTGATCCCTACCCTGACGTATGGAAGCGAGGCGTGGACCTTGCAAGAGGGGAACAAGTCAAGAGTGAGAGCAGTGGAAATGAGTTACTTGAGAGGAGCATGTGGAGTGACGTGGAGGGACAGGTTGACGAATGAAGAAGTGAAGGAACGTTGTGGGGTGGATGTGGATGTGGTTGAGAAGATTAGGAGAAATACACTGAGGTGGTTTGGACATGTGGAGAGAATGGAGAATGAAAGACTGACTAAGAGGGTGTATGTAGGTGAGGTGGAGGGAGGGAGAGGGAGAGGTAGACCGAGGATGAGGTGGAGGGATGGAGTTGAGAGATATATGAGGGAGGGGGGGGTGAGTTGGGGGGAGGGGAGTCAAATGGTGGGTGACAGAGTGACTTGGAGGCGTTTTGTCTGCGGCCACCCTTTGCGGGATTAGGGCGTCGGGCTATAGATAGATAGATAGATAGTTATTTTACTGCAGCACACAGCAATCTGAAACATGCATTGCGTGTGAATCATTGTCCAGTGGTAATGCTTGTCTTACATAAGTTGCCCTGCAGTATTGCCACAGCATTCCACAATAATTACCACAACTACCACAATTACTGCAGTGCTGGTAGACACTCTTGATAGTAGTTTAAAGACTGCTACCACTCTGACTACCACCACTGCCACCACCACAACTACCAATATTATTGCAGTGTTGGTTGACTCTCCCTTGATGATGATTTAACTGCTGCTGTCACTATGACCACCACCAACACTGCCACAACTGCTGCTATCACTGTGACCACCACCATCACTACCACAACTGCTGCTATCACCACCACCACCACCAACACTGCCACAACTGCTGCTATCACTGTGACCACCACCATCACTACCACAACTGCTGCTGTCACCAAAACCACCACCATCAGCACTGCCACAACTGCTGCTATCACCACCACCACCACCAGCACTGCCACAACTGCTGCTATCACCACCACCAGCACTGTCACAACTGCTGCTATCACCACCACCACCAGCACTGCCACAACTGCTGCTATCACCACCACCACCACCAGCACTGCCACAACTGCTGCTATCACCACCACCATCACTACCACAACTGCTGCTATCACCACCACCACCAGCACTGCCACAACTACTGCTATCACCAAAACCACCACCATCAGCACTGCCACAACTACTGCTATCACCAAAACCACCACCATCAGCACTGCCACAACTGCTGCTATCACCAACACCACCATCAGCACTGCCACAACTGCTGCTATCACCACCATCATCACCAGCACTGCCACAACTGCTGCTATCACCACCACCAGCACTGTCACAACTGCTACTATCACCACCACCACCATCACCAGCACTGCCACAACTGCTGCTATCACCACCACCACCACCAGCACTGCCACAACTGCTGCTATCACCACCACCACCACCAGCACTGCCACAACTGCTGTTATCACCACCACCACCAGCACTGCCACAACTGCTGCTATCACCACCACCACCATCACCAGCACTGCCACAACTGCTGCTATCACCACCACCACCACTACCAGCACTGCCACAACTGCTGCTATCACCACCACCACCACCAGCACTGCCACAACTGCTGCTATCACCACCACCACCAGCACTGTCACAACTGCTGCTATCACCACCACCACCACCACCAGCACAGCCACAACTGCTGCTATCACTACCACCATCACCAGCATTGCCACAACTGCTGCTATCACCACCACCACCACCAGCACTGCCACAACTGCTGCTATCACCACCACCACCACTGCCACAACTGCTGCTATCACCACCACCACCACCAGCACTGCCACAACTGCTGCTATCACCATCTCCACCAGCACTGCCACAACCGCTGCTATCACCACCACAACCACCAGCACTGCCACAACTGCTGTTATCACCACCTCCACCAGCACTAACTGCTGCTATCACCACCATCACCACCACCACCAGCACTGCCACAACTGCTGCCATCACAACCATCACCACCACCACCAGCACTGCCACAACTGCTGCTATCACCACCACCACCAGCACTGCCACAACTGCTGCTATCACCACCACCACCAGCACTGCCACAACTGCTGCTATCACCACCACCACCAGCACTGCCACAACTGCTGCCATCACAACCATCACCACCACCACCAGCACTGCCACAACTGCTGTTATCACCACCACCACCAGCACTGCCACAACTGCTGCTATCACCACCACCACCACCAGCACTGCCACAACTGCTGCTATCACCACCACCACCACCAGCACTGCCACAACTGCTGCTATCACCACCGCCACTACCAGCACTGCCACAACTGCTGTTATCGCCACCAGCACCAGCACTGCCACAACTGCTGCTATCACCACCACCACCACCAGCACTGCCACAACTGCTGCTATCACCACCACCACCACCACCACCAGCACTGCCACAACTGCTGCTATCACCACCATCACCACCAGCACTGCCACAACTGCTGCTATCACCACCACCACCACCACCAGCACTGTCACAACTGCTGCTATCACCACCACCACCACCACCAGCACTGCCACAACTGCTGCTATCACCACCATCACCACCAGCACTGCCACAACTGCTGCTATCACCACCAACACCAGCACAGCCACAACTGCTGCTATCACCACCACCATCACCAGCCCTGCCACAACTGCTGCTATCACCACCACCAGCACTGCCACAACTGCTGCTATCACCACCACCACCACCAGCACTGCCACAACTGCTGCTATCACCACCACCACCACCAGCACTGCCACAACTGCTGCTATCACCACCACCACCACCAGCACTGCCACAACTGCTGCTATCACCACCTCCACCAGCACTGCCACAACTGCTGCTATCACCACCACCACCACCAGCACTGCCACAACTGCTGCTATCACCACCTCCACCAGCACTGCCACAACTGCTGCTATCACCACCACCACCACCACCACCAGCACTGCCACAACTGCTGCTATCACCACCACCACCACCAGCACTGCCACAACTGCTGCTATCACCACCACCACCACCAGCACTGCCACAACTGCTGCTATCACCACCACCACCACCAGCACTGCCACAACTGCTGCTATCACCACCACCACCACCACCAGCACTGCCACAATTATCATAATTACTGCAGTGTTGGTTGACTCTCTCTATTGATGATTTAAACACTGCTACTACTAGCACAACCACCACTACTACCATTGTCACCACCACAACTACTGCCACTGCCACCATCACTACCATTACCACCACCACAACAACTACTGCCATTACCCCCACCACTACCATTACCTCCACCACTACTGCCAGCGCTACTATTGCTATTATTACCACTACTACTACCACAATCATTATAGCATTGTTTGTCGTCTCTCTGTTGAAGATGTTGATGTAATCAGTTGTACCACAACTACCAGCAACATCATTACTGCACACACTGCCACTACTACTATACACCTAACCATCATTATTACCACGACAACCACCACTACCTGCACCATCACAAGTACTACTACGAGTATTATCAACGCCATCATCATCATCACTGCCACAACTACCAACATCTCTCTCTCTCTCTCTCTCACACACACACACACACACACACACACACACACACACACACACACACACACACACACACACACACACACACACACACACACACACACACACACACACACACACACACACACACACACTCGACTACCACCATCAATACGATTATCACCATCACTATCACTAAAACTAACATTATAGCACCTCTCTCTCTCTCTCTCTCTCTCTCTCTCTCTCTCTCTCTCTCTCTCTCTCTCTCACACACACACACACACACACACACACACACACACTCGACTACCACCATCAATACGATTATCACCATCACTATCACTAAAATTAACATTATAGCACCTCTCTCTCTCTCTCTCTCTCTCTCTCTCTCTCTCTCTCTCTCTCTCTCTCTCTCTCTCTCTCTCTCTAGCAATGTTAATGTTCACTGACGCGCAGTTAGCTATAATTTATAAGAGTCATATGCGCTCTCAGCTTGAATACTGCTCACCCTTGTGGAATGGATGTGGAGAGGTTGCATTAAAACAACTAGACAAATTCAGAACAAGGCTGTTAGAATTATTCATAACCCTGCCATTACAAATAAACTACCTTCCCTGCAAGCAAAAGGAATGTTGCCTCCCTTGCACTATTTTACAGGTATTTTTATGACAAATGCTCAAACGAAGTTGCGTCCATGGTGCCACCTCTCCATGCCTTCCCTTGTGCTACACGGGCATCTGGTAGCGCTCATGACTGGAATATCACTCAGCCTTATTGCAGAACTTCTGCCTGTCAGAATTCTTTCATTCCCCGAACTGCATCTCTCTGGAACTCGCTTCCCTAGGGTTGTTTCCCTCCAAACATCTTCCAACAGCTGTTCAAGTCCAACTGTTACAGACATTTTATGAACAGAGGACACCAGTAATCAAGTGTATGGATTATTATTTTTTTTACTCATTTGTTTATCCTTCCTCTGTTCTATTATTTAAAGAAAATACAAGAAGACGATATCGTATAGAAAAAGTTACATTTCTAGTGAATATCAATGAGCAAGAATGTTTGTCAGATTAGATTGTTTCATGCATACTGGATTAATTATTGGACACACACACACACACACACACACACACACACACACACACACACACACACTCATACCCAGTCTCTCTCTCTCTCTCTCTCTCTCTCTCTCACACACACACACACACACACACACACACACACACACACACACACACACACACACACAGTTTCCCTCACTGATACTGACTCACTCTTTTATTGTCTCACTCCCACAAATAAACATTCTCACTACTAATACATTCTGTATTTCTTGCATTAATACATTTTAATTAATCATTTCTTCAAGAGAGTGTATTATTGTTTTTCTTTTATGATTATTGCCATAATAATAATAATAATAGTAATAATACTACTACTACTACTAGTACTACTACTACTACTAATAATAATAATAGTAATACTAATAATAATAATAATAATGAAATAATAATAATAATAATAATTATTATTATTATTATTATTATTAATATAATAATAATAATAATAATAATAATAATAATAATTATTATTATTATTATTATTATTATGATTATACATTAAAAATAATTAGTAATAATAATAATAATAATAATAATAATGAAATAATAATAATAATAATAATAATAGTAATAATAATATATATAATAATAATAATAATAATAATAATAATAATAATAATGGTATTATTATTTTTTATTGTTTTTTGTTGTTTTTGTTGCTGATGTTATTATTATATATTATTATTATTATTATTATTATTATTATTATTATTTACTGTTAGTCGAGCAGGGCAGTACTCCCGAGGTGGATGGAAAGCTGATGACAGGGAGTGCTGGAGCTCCCGTTTCATCAGCCTTCAGGACTAGTTCCTGACCATCCCCCTTTGCTGAACTTTTTCAGTGTCTCAGTTACACAGAGAGTAGGCCAGCATGCTCTCCAGTACAAATTTCTCTAACTATCTTCACCAAACTACATGCACAGTACACACTACACTTCCTATTCAAAATTCACCAAAAATGGCGTCAATTCACCCAGCCTCGGAGTCCCCAGGGGGGAGGACCATAAATGCCCCCGCCATCTGCCCCTCTTCCGGTGACGACTCGAGGTGCCTGGAACCACTGTCTGACTCTCTTCTTCTTCATTTCTGCAACATTCGCGGCCTTTCATCTAACTTTCGCTCTGTTGAGCACCACCTCTCCTCCTCTAAACCTCACCTTCTTTTTCTAACGGAGACTCAGCTGTCTGAGGCAACTGACAGCAAACCCTTTTCTGTATCCTCCTACTTTCTCTATACTCATTTCAAAGCCAAAGGTGGCTGTTGTGTATACATACTCAACGACTTATCTTGCTCTCGTGTTCCTGAACTTGATTCTTCTGAATTCTCCACACTCTGGCTTCGGCTTTCCTGTCATTCTCTGACTAAATATATCTGTGCTGTTTACTTATCCCCTAATTCTACTGACTATCAAAAATTCTTCGACTATCTTACTTCTACGATGGAACACATTCTGTCCATTTACTCCTTTCTCTGAAATCTCCATTCTTGGAGATTTCAATGTTCACCACCACCTTTGGCTCTCCTCTCCTTTCACGGATCCACCTGGTGAACAAGCCTACATCTTTTCTATCCTTAATGACCTAGAGCAGCTTGTACAGCACCCTAACCGTATCCCTGACCGCCTTGGAGAGAGCTCCAACATACTTGACCTCTTCCTCACAACTAATCCTTCTGCTTACTCTGTTAATCTTTTCTCTCCGTTGGGCTCCTCCGATCACAACCTTATTACCTTAACCTGTCCTATCACTCCGGTACGGCCTGTGGACCCTCCAGGGAAACGTCGTCTGTGGCATTTTGGAGCCGCGGACTGGGAGGCCCTCAGGCAGTACTTCTTTGATTTTCCCTGGAATGATTATTGCTTCCATGGCCGTGAGCCATCTGAGTGTGCCTTGCGCATTACGGAGGTTATTCACTCGGGCATGGAAGCATACATTCCTTTCTCATATCCTTTGACTAACGCAAGAAAGCCTTGGTTTAATCACGCTTGTTCTAATGCTGTCCGCAACAAGGAGAAGGCCTACAAAAGGTACCGGAGCCAACCCACCCCTGAATCACATAATCTTTACGTTTCTGCCCTGAATCGTGCTAAGTCTGTTCTTCGCTCTACTAAAAATAATTTCATCCATACTAAATGCTCTCAAATTCTCCAACTCGAATTCTTCCCGCTCCTTCTGGCACCTTGCCAAAAATCTTTCTAACAACTTTACCTCATCATCCTTCCCTCCTCTTTTCTACTCTGATGGTTCTGTAGCTATTTCTTCTACTGATAAAGAAGATCTCTTCGCACAGACTTTCTCCTCCAATTCCACCTTAGACGATTCCGGTGCTGTTCCTCCATCACTTCCCCCCTCTGACTTCCTCATGGCTGACATTAAAATTTCTTCAGTTGATGTATTTTCTGCCATCACTGGCCTCAGTACTAACAAGGCATATGGGCCTGATGGGGTCCCTCCTGTTGTTCTCAAGAACTGTGCT
>NC_137065.1:14404499-14466999 GCF_032717465.1 Coenobita brevimanus
CGCCCTCTTCAGTGTTACGTAAAGCCCTCAAGTATCACCATACTCTGCATGAAGAACGTGCAAAAAAAGACAAGCATTATCCAAAAATAAATCGCCCTTGTGTGTTGCAGGACGGCTCAGTCTGCCTTTCTGGGTGTGGGTTTGGCAGTGGGAGGGCGGAATGAATAAATGGTGCAGGATATACCTGATAACGCCAATAAGCCGTTCCCGCAACAGACGAGAAATCGAGCCACAGTAAAATAAGGGTAATATATGGGCCAGCCTGTTTGTTCATGTTTTCACTGCAAGACGATTATATTCAGCTTAAAAACTGACCCCGACAGCCAAGGGGTTACAGTGTTTTACCTCTGGACTAGATTTTAGTCCTTTTGTAGCTTATATCACGTAACTGAGTGGTAGATAAACCGACATCACGCCTCTACATCCTTCACATTGCACTTCTTCGTGGCTAGCATCGTATTCTGGTGTTGTTAATCTTTTGCTGCAGCTCAGCATTGAAGACGGAGATATGGCAGATTTAGGCCAAGTTAGAGCAAAGTGGTGTAGTGAAGACTACATGTTTTTTTTGTTTTTTTTAATAAGTTAGACCCCGAACATAGATATAATAGCCCCATACTCTGAGGCCCAGGAGTCCTCCTACGTACCACACACCTTCACATGTCACCACTTCGGCGCTAACACCCACCGTGAATGTTGAATACATGCTAGGGCTGTGTCATACTAGTATACTGAATGTATTAGCGGGGGTGTTGTTACATGTCGATGGGTCTTATGGTACATCAATAACGTCTGCTTTAACGATGTCAAGTCTTTAGGCAATCCTCTGCCCCAACCGGGATTCGAACACGCATCCATTGGGACAGCAGGCCCCCTCTCTACTGACTCGTTCACCGCCTCCTTACCAGTTAGTAAAGTCCCTCCTTAGCTGAATTAAATCGTCTGGAAATAGGAAAACGGAATACAAAGTTTCTCATCTGCCCAACTCAACCATCAGTAGAATTGTAAAGAATTCTATGTTTAGAAAGCATTGGGGGGGTAAAGGAACCAAAATGGCGATAGTTGTTCCATGTAAGTATCTGTAAGACTTGTAATCTGCTGAAGGAATCTAACACTAAACTTATGTTTGAGATAAGATGGTGGAGAAATGGAGAGGTGTTTGTAATTGCCAACACCCAAACTTCCTTCCTTCCCTCCTTCCTTCTTTCCTTGTGCTCCTAATCAATCCTAACACAAAGGAGCTTAAGGTAGGCCTGTCTAACTTAACCTAATTTAACCATACCCAACCCATCACTACTGTACCTAACTCAACCCAATCCAAACCAAACCAACTCAACCTAACCCATACCAACCCAATCCAACCCAACCCCACCCCACCCAGCCCAACTTACTCAGGGAACCCAGAACTAAAGTATGTTTGTAGATACGACAGTGTAAAAGAATTTTTTTTTTTTTTCGTTTAGGGTAAAATAGGATTTAGAGAGAAATAAGTGTAAGATGTCGCCTTTTAACTATTTCCCAGCTTCTTCATGTACTTAATCATATTCCCCCTCCCCCGCTCTCTCTCTCTCTCTCTCTCTCCCTCTTTCCGTGTCTGTTACTGGCTATAATAATACTTGTTGGTTTCAATAATAGAATTACCCGTTATAATGAAAACAAAGATTACGTGGTATTTGGTTCAGAGAGAGAGAGAGAGAGAGAGAGGGAGAGAGGACAGGACTGATGAGTGCTAAGGAACTGGAATTCAACTTGTCTGTCATGTTTCTGTCTCATCCATACTTTCTTTCTCTCTCTCTCTCTCTCTCTCTCTCTCTCTCTCTCTCTCTCTCTCTCTCTCTCTCTCTCTCTCTCTCTCTCTCTCTCTCTCTCATAGTTATTCTTTTGGACCTCTTCGATTTTACATTGACTGTTGCCCCCCATCATCATCATCATCATCATCACCACCACTATCACCAGTCACCACAAACCACCGCCACTACCACTATCATTATCATCATCATCATTACCCTACGTCCCACTAATGCCTGTCCATATATATTAACTTTGATTTCTTCATTTTCAGAACAGATCACAGCAGGCCCTGTGGCGGCGGCTGCCGTAAGTATACCTTTCTTTTTACCTGCTCTTATTTTACGCAGATTTTTAATGTGATATTCTCTCTGTTTCTATCTCTGTCTGTCTGTCTGTCTGTCTGTCTGTCTCTCTATCAATATACGTTTATTTTTGTATGATTCCCTCCCTCCCTCCCTCCCCTCTCTCTCTCTGTCTCTCTTCTCCCTCTCTCTCTCTCTCTCTCTCTCTCTCTCTCTCTCTCTCTCTCTTATTAGTTTTTTTTTTTTAAGTACTCCGGTATTCTCTCTTCCCCAACGTATATTTTTTTTTAAATCAAGTATTCTCTCATTCTCTGACTTTCTTTCAACACTGATATTTTCTGTATATTTTTTATATTATTTTTGTAATTTTGTTTCATTAATTCTTTTCTGTTTTATTTTTTGTAATTTGTTATTCTGTTTCCAGCCTTTATACCTGTTTTATTTTCTTTTTAATTGCATAAGTGGTCATATTTTTCTTATGTCTTTTGCTCTTTTGTAATTTGATATTCTCTTTCCTTCCCTCCTGCTTCTTCCTTTTTTTTTATTGGATGTGAATATGACTTAGGACAAATGTGTTGTAAAATTTCAGTAAAAATATTATTAAAAACGTGCCCAGTGGTGACCTGTGGTGACTAGTTCCATATTTTCTTTCTCTGTTGTTGATATACAGTCTATATATTAATTTCCATTGTTTTCCCTTTTTGTGTTTAACTAAAGCTTCCAAATACTTTTACTTGAATGATAATATAAAGCTTCCTGGTGTGGGCCTGTGGTAAGTCATTTTTTTTCTTTTTCTCGCATTTTTTTTTTCTTGCACTCGCATTTACTTGATAATTATGGAAATCGCCGATGATATGAGGGAAACTTGTAGGTATACTAAAATAGAGATGGGTTAAAATGAGAGAATTGTGAATCTGAGGGAGGGCAGCCTGATGATGGAGAGACAGAGATCCAATTTGTTTAGGATGCTTATTGAATTTACGGATAATATTCTGTAAACTCATTATTTAAATGAAAGTGGAGGAAGAGAGGGCGAGGGAGACCGAAAATGAAATGATGGATTACAATGGAGGAGGAGGAGGAGGAGGAGGAGGAGGTGATCGAGAATGAAAGGAAGAGATTGGTTAGAATGGGGGTGGAGGAGAAGGAGAGAGAGATAGAGAATGATATGAATAGATGAGTTTGAATGATGGTGGTGTGGGTTGGAGGGAGGGCAGCCTGACTGTGGGGTACAGGTTGAGATGGAAGTAATTTGCTTTGGGGTTAAGGTGTCCGGCCACATATAGGCTATAGAGATAAATTAAAGTTTCCTTGTGATGCCTTGTTTAAATATATCCGAATAATTATTTTCTTGCCCTGTTTTCTCGGGGAGTCATTTTTTGTCATTTTTTCTGCTCATTGATGGAATCTTCTTTTGACTGCTTTTCATTTTTTTTTTTTTTTTTTTGACATGTTTGGATTTTTCTTTTGTAATTTTGGGGATTTGCTCTTTTGACAAGTTTTCGGATTGTTTTGATCATTTGGGGGACTTTTTCCTTGTGATCATTTTTGGTATTTTTGTTTTTCTTTTCTTTGGTCATTATTCAAAATGCATTTACGGACGGTATGATCTAATCATTCAGCTGCCTTCATACTTTTCTTTTTTCTTTTCGCATTGTTATTACGATTTTAACTCTCCATTTTTGCACATTCTAGCTACGAGTATATTCGTTTTCCAGGCTTTATTTTTTCAGTTTGGTTTCTGATTTCTTTCTCCTTTTTTTCTGAAATGCAATTAAAATTTTTTAAATTCTCTTTTTTTTTTCTCTCTGTTTTATTTTGTCTATTATTTTCTCAGTCATGTTTTCTCCCTATTTTTTTATTATCTGTTTGCTTTATATTTTCATCTTTTCATATTCTCAGTTTTGTTTCTCTTGTCTCCTTTCTTTTTATATTTTTTTCAATTTTGTTTTTCGCCTTTCTTTTGTATTCTACCAATTTTGTGTCTTTTTTTTTCTCCTTTATTTAAGATTTTCTTTTTTTCGCCTTTGTTTTTCTCATTTTCTTGTATACAGTATTTTCCCATTTAATTTTCTCAGCTTTCTTTCTATTTTCTCCTCTTTTTTTCACAGTTTTGTACCAATTTTCATTTTAATTTTCTCAGTTTTGTTTCTATTCTCTTCCCCTCTTCTTTCCTCAGTTGTGTGTCTTTTTTCTCTGCTGCATCATTTAAGTTTGTTTTTATTCACACTTATTTTTTATTTCCTCAGTTCCCCATCTTCTCTGCTTTTTTTTATCCCCAGTTTTGTTTATTTTCTGCCTCGTTTCTTTTTTTATTATCTCATTTCGTTTTTCCTCTCTATTTTCTCAATTTTGTTTCTATTTTTCCTTTCCTTTTTGTAACTCCTCAGTTTTATATATATTTTTTTCTTTTTTGAATTTTTTTTCATTTTCAATATCGGCATTACTTTTTTTTTAAATTTTGATTCTATTTTCTCTTATTTTTTTTTTATTCTTTCACTTTAGTTAACTTTCTCTTTTCTTTCTTTTTTATTATTTTCTTCATTATTTTCTCACAGTTTTGCTTCTGCTTCTCTCATTTCATAATTATTATCTCCCTTTTTATATATTAAGTAATTTTTTCTCCGTTGTTTATTTTCTCCTACCTTTTTTTATTTTCATACTTTTGTTTCTTCCTCTCCTTTCTTCTTTTATTTTCTTAGTTTTGTTTAAATTATTTTTCTTTTACTTTCACCCTTTTTCGTTTCGCACCACTCAGGCGATTGTCAATTATTTAGTGTTATATTTGAGTACTCTCTCTCTCTCTCTCTCTCTCTCTCTCTCTCTCTCTCTCTCTCTCTCTCTCTCTCAGTCTACCTGTGTTTGTCTGTCTCCTGTCAACCAACCTACCTGGTTGTATCTATCAGGACTCCATATTATAATTACAAATCATAATAGATAGATAGATAAAGAGATAGATAGACAGCTCTATGCGAGCCTGGGAATGGGAAATGAGCTTGCAAATTACACTGAGGAAAGCTGACGACAGTGGCCAGTAAGGAGATGATGCAGTTAGTTGTCAGCAATCCACCGGTGAACAAAGCCTTAGTGACCATACACACACATACACACATGCTCACACACAGGCTTCTAGAACTTTCCACCCACAAGGAACACACGTGATACGTCTCCTGTTACACCAGAATTTAGGAAAGAGAGCTCAGAAAGAAGCTAGCCTTACAACAGGCAGGTCAGAAGGAGACAGGCCTTAGAACAGGCAGGTCAGAAGGAGAAAGGGCTTAGCAACTTGAGAGAGAGACTGAGAGAGCGAGACAGGGAGACAGGGACTCTGCTCAACTCACTCGTGAGTGAGAGACTTGTTAATATTTCCAAGACAAATAAAAATAGTCCCATACTATTCTTTACCTCTCCTGTCACTACATGACAAATGGGAAAGAAGATTAGCTACTCACGAAGCTACTCCAGTATAATAACCGCTCGTCCACAAGTCTAATATATATATAACTCAACTACAGGTAACCACAAAGGAGCTACAAAGAGTTTTATGACATATCTATCTGTCTGTCGAGCTATCTATCTGTCTCTCCCAGTGTTAGTTCGTTTCCCCACAACAAGAGAAAGCTTACTGAACACAGCTGAATACAGTATATAAGAAGAAATAAACTAAATAGAGAAACACCGGCAAAGAGAAGAATAAGGAGGTTTTGGTAGTCATAGGGAGTGGGCGCCATCTTCTTTACCGTTTTTTTTTTTTTTTTTTCGTACTGTAGTGTCAATTTTGGGTCGTATCTAATTATTATCAAAACTGTAAACACTAATAGGCTACATCCTATTGGTGCACCTTAACCCACTTGACCACGTGGCGTTCAATTTTAATATGGTTACCACCCAGCGATGTAAAAGGTTTCCTGGGCTACCAGAAAACATTTGACTTGTTGCTCGGTGTAGACTCAAGGTACATGGTGTGCACCCCATGTAGCACCGTTTTATATATATATATATATATATATATATATATATAGGTCTCTCTCTCTCTCTCTCTCTCTCTCTCTCTCCATGTATCCATGTCTACGTATATGTAAGTATGTGTGTATGAATGAATGAATAAATGTGTGTGTGTGTGTGTGTGTGTGTGTGTGTGCTTACATGTCAGCATTGCCTCTTCTCTACACTAAATATTTCCCTTTCCTCCGCCTCATGTCTATATTTCCTCTATACCAGTGGTTCCCAGCCTGTGGGGCGCGCCCCCCTAGGGGGGCACGAAGGGCTGCCTGAGGGGACGCGAAGGCTTGATAAAGAGGGTAATTATATTTGAAAACTATGAATTATGATGGAATTCAGTAATTTCTAAATATGGAGAGAATTTTTCAGATATGAAAAAGAAAACTAGTTATCTGAATATATAAACAATTACATAGATTAAGAATCTATTATATTTATTGACATGTGCCAACTATGCCAGTAATATACAGTATTTGAGGAAGGGGGCGCAGGGAACGTGTCGTTTAGTGAGGGGGGGGGGGCCAGCAGTAGAAAAGGTTGGAAACCACTGCTGTATAGTTTCTCTCCCCTCTGTACCCCTCCTTCATCACTCCTCCTTCCCTCTCCCTTCTCCATCATACCTAACTCTTGTACAAAGTCTCTTGCTCATTTATTGCCTTATTCTCTCCTTCCAAACTTCCATTTTTAAATCTTTCCTTCCCTCCTTCTCTCCCTCCTTCCTTCCGTCTTTCCTCCCTTCCTTCCCTCCCTCCGTCATTCCTTCCTTCCCTACTTCTTCCTTCCATCCTTCCCTCCCTCCGTCCACCCTTCCTTCCTTCCCTTCCTCCGTCCTTCCTTCCCTCCTTCCTTCCTTCTCTTCTTCCCTCCGTCCTTCCTTCAATCCACCATTCCTTCCTTTCTCCTTTACTTTCTTCCTTTCTTCTTTCCTTCCTTCCTTCCTCCGTCCTTCCTTAATTCCTCCCTTCCTTCCTTCCATCCCTTACGCTTAGCCCCTCCCTTCTTTCTCTCTCTCTCTCTCTCTCTTGGTGGTGAGAAGTTAAAATGCAGGAATATAAGGAAATATTTAGGCTTAACCCCATTTTCCAGACCGTTATTTTTTCAGGTTAAAGGCCAAGTAGAAATATATTAAGGCGTGACTGACAAGGATAGCACCTAAACATCCTCCTTGAACATGACACGCAAACCGTCCAATGTGTATTCAAGGTCCTTTATTTCATTTTATTTTCTGTGTTAATATTTCTTCATCAGTAACGAGAAAGATGGACACGGTTGAGAAATTAATTGAGAGAGAGAGAGAGAGAGAGAGAGAGAGAGTTGAAATTCCACTGAAGTTATATCCCTTGGCATTGGATTTCTTTCTTTCTCTCTCTCTTTACCAGCCGCGATAGCAAAGCTGGTATTGTTTAGAGAGAGAGAGAGAGAGAGAGAGAGAGTGTGTGTGTGTGTGTGTGTGTGTGTGTTAGTACGATAACTTCGCGTCCGCTCAAGATATCATCACAAATTTTACAGGTTTGTAGAAGGGATGAAAATCTACGATTTCCGAAGTGGCGATGGTAGGTCAAGGTCAAGGTCACATTACAAGCCGCGCTAGATATGTATCAGCAAGCGGCTGTTGTGGTTCCCCCCCCAGCTCCTCCTTCGTCTTCTTTCCCTCCTTGTTTTTTATGACCTGTCTTGTTTCCTTCTTTCTCATTCTTTTATTCATTTCGTCATTTCTTGTCACTTGCTTGGTCTTCTAACCCTTATCTGTCTGTCTGGCTGTCTGGCTGTGCTCTCTCTCTCTCTCTCTCTCTCTCTCTCTCTCTGTATCTATCTAAATGTATCCGTCTGTCTATGTATCTATCTGAACGTATCTGTTGGTCCGTCTGTCTGTCTATCTATCTGTGTCTACCTACTTGCCCTTCAAATGCTGTCTTTCTACGAGTATCTACCCATATCTGTCTGTCTGTCTGTCTTTGTCTACATACTTTTCTACTTTTATCAGATTTTCTATCTTTCTGGCTGTCTATCTAGGTATCTACCTTTCTTTCCCTCTGTCTACTTATTCACCTATCCATCAATCCATCCATCCATCCATCAATCCACCCATTCATCCATCCATCCATCCATCCATCCATCCATCCATCAATCCACCCATTCATCCATCCATCCATCCATCAATCCACCCATTCATCCATCCATCCATCCATCCATCCATCAATCCACCCATTCATCCATCCATCAATCCACCCATCCATCCATTCATCCATCCATCCATCCACCCATCCACCCATCCATCCATCTCCCACTTCTTCCTACATATTTTATTTTTTCTCCTCCATCCATCTTCCTCCTTTTCCTTCTTCCCTCCTTTCTTCTCCTCTCCTCTGTCTCCTCCTATCATCAGTCCTTCTCCCCTCTCCCTTCTTCAGCATAGCAAACTTTTGCACAAACTTCTCCCATGTTGATTCTGGCCTTATTCAATCCTTCCTTCCTTCCTTCTTTCCTTCCCTCCTTCTATCCCTCTCTTTTGCTCTCTTTCTCTTCCTTCCTTCACCCTGTTAATATAGGAATGCACCTGAGAAGTACAGAGAGAGAGAGAGAGAGAGAGAGAGAGAGAGAGAGAGAGAGAGAGAGAGAGAGAGAACACAAAATTTGGGGTGTATAACCGCAAGGGGGATTGAACTGACTCTCTCTCTCTCTCTCTCTCTCTCTCTGTCCTATGTTATGGTATTTCTTTAAATATCGTCACAGTCCGCATCAGTAACACGCAAGAGGGCACTGAGGTTTAATGGGCAGAAGCAAACGCCAAGGAAGAGGTGTTACATCTCCAGAGCCACTTATAATACAAGAAGTGTCCAGAGTGTGTAACACCCGCGCCTTTAAATCTATCCAAATGCTCGTCCTCACAAGCAGTGAGCGTCTTTGTTTCTGAAGTATCGTAGTGAAAAAATGCTGGAAAAGCAGTGAAAAAAAAGGTCGGAAAAGTGGTGAAAAAGGTAGAAAAGTGACGAAAAATGCCAAAAAAGTGATGAAATAACGCTGGATACTTCGAAACTGAGGAGTTAATGATGTTGGAAATTCTTTACCAAAAGGGCGCGGAGGTTCCACCTATATCATGACTCATGGTCTAAAGAAAAGTACTTTAGGTACATAAGTAACACAGAATATTAACTGTGCCATTGTGATTGCAAGAAATGATTGGAAAACGACAGTATACTGTTTACCTATTTTGGGGTATTTAAGGAAGCGGCAAGGTCGCCTCCGGCAATGGTTACCGACGATCTCTCCGACTGGCCGCCGACCATCGCTCCGGCTGAACGCGTCAGTGTATTCTGTGTCAAAGCAATGGGAAACTTAATTATTTAACCAAACATAACCTAACAAAACATAGTCAGACATAACTTCATTTACGTCTGACAGCCAGCTTCCAAATTAAAAAAATCCACGTTAGTAACATCAAATATGGCCGGCTACTGGCAGACGTCGGCGGAATATTTACGCATTGTAAATTCTCATTTACAGCTTTCAGAGGTAAGTTTATAAAAATACCCAGTAGCTGTGGTAATCCAGGAATAATAACAAGTAACCAATGAAAGACCCATTTCAATAGAAAATATGGAAAGGCCGCGCACGTTTGGTAAAGAATTAAGAATGTATGTTCGAACAAATCCTATGGATGTCATAAAGCTGAACATTTTACCCTTCCTTGTGACCTTGACCTTTGACCATTGCTCTCAGAATCCAACTACTTCATCCCTACCTTACCCATATCCCACTCACCAGATTTGCCTAAAATCAAGTCAGTAGGGTTTAACTTGACCCCATATTATGACCTTCACCTTTGGCTTATTATTCCGAAAACAGAATTACACCATCCGAGGCTAACTGTAAACCCTCCCACCAAGGTTTATTGAAATCGAATGAAAACCTTTATCTCCGACGATCGATTATTCTCAGAATTAAATCACGTCACCCATTCCTGTCCCTCAGTCATTACACCAAGTTTGGTTAAAATTAGATAACAACTTGTCTTGCTTCAGCACATGACCTATGACCAATTCGCTCCAGACTTAATGCTCTGTTCCTCTGATGGTCTTCATTGAATATGCCTAAATTTGATACAGGTCCTTTCAATAATTTTCCCATAATATAGCTAACAGACAGACAAATCGGGCCAAACTCATAACCTCCCCACCCTTCCATTCATTCACGGGCAGGTGTAATACGCTACCCAGCCGTATTATCTGTAATCCTGGTAGTACTCAACGCTGTTGAGGGACGCCTTCATGCAGTGACACTGATATGACCGGCCAGTGAGGTGTCTGGTTATACAAAGGTCTCTCAACCCCTTCCCTATCCCTCAAAAGGAGCATGGTGGACTGCAGATGAAGCGCAGCTTCATTCAGTAGTCCTCCTTGTTTACGTTTGATGAACCTGGGACTACATCATCATCATCAGCAACAACAAGAACATTAACATCTACAACATCATCATCATCATCATTATCGCCACCGCACCACCACCACCACAACAGCTATGACTTCTACTACTACATCAAAGTTTACCCTGCCATCTCTTCCTTCCGTTTTTTGTTCAGTTAACCTTGCAAAAGATGTCAATGTCACGGGGTTTTTCAAATATCACGGGGTTTTTAAAATAAATGCTAAATATTAATTAATTGATAATAATATTCAATAATATTGCAGAGCAGAGACAATGATTGTCTTGCTACATCAAGCAACGATTACTTTATGCTGACTTGCTTCGCACGATTCTCTCAGAATGAGAATTTATAAACTTTCTCAACAGTACACAGCAGAGACAAATTACTCAATTGCTGTTTTTTTTTTAGTACTGTTAGCCTCTGGAGAAAGTTACTTCACCCCTGACAATAAATAAATAATACTCATAATATCATCAGGTTCTTGCTGATGCTTAACTCCTAAGAGGCACAACGGATTTTAAGTTTAATACACAAGACTGGCCTAAGTACCAGTTATGAAAGGCAAACGTTTATGCAAGCTAGGAGCTATAAGAGAAATAAGCTTAACTGCGGAGAAATGAAACAAGAGTTTACATTACATTAAGCTCAAGCAAAAGAACTGTTAAATTTATTGATTACAAAATAAATTTAACGTTACAAGTCAAAATCAAATTAATGAGATCGCACTCACTCAGTCACTCGAGCTAAATCCTTACGCCTAGGAAAAACACCTTCACTAAACTCTTAAACCTAAGAAAATACAAAAAGGAAATACTGGTCGATGAATGCTGTGTATCACCCAAAGCTGAACTAAGGGTGGGAGCACTGGAGAACTGTGAAGTGGAGTTTGGATACTAGCTGACCTCTCACACTGCTGGCACAGGACCTCTCTCCGTCACAGCAACAACTGGACTGAATAAGTTGTGGGAAAAAAAAGCGGAGCACTAGGCCGCATTTTTCTAACGGTCGAGGCAAGCAGGGGCGAACAATAAAGAAACAATAGTATCGCTCAGTAGAGCACTTAGTGACGTGCATTAAATCGGTCACTTTTGAAACAGTGACGAATGTTTTGAAAAGTATACCCCGAAATCGAGAGAGAAACGGTTAACTGAGCGATACACAGTGAGTTTTCCACTAATAGTTCGTGGCTTCTCACAAAAGGGAAATGTCGCGAATTTGATTCGTGACATTACGCCCCTACAAAATTAAATTTTTTCCTTATGGGAAAAAATTTGTGGATATATATATATATATGTGCACATCCTAACTCAGTCACACAAGATTCACACTGTGGTGTGTGTGCTATCCTGCTACAGGAGGAAGTCGCAGTCACCAGTGAGCGAAAAAAACCCTCATATTTACGTTAATAGAAGCAAGCTTGAGGGAAAAACTCCGTGACGACGGTGAAAATCCCGTACTCAGGTCAAACTGAGTGAAAGTTCGCTACATTTACACTGACAACTAATTGTTGTGTAGTGTTGTGTATGTAATACATGGTGTAGGTGTGACAGTTGTAGTGTAACTGTACGTACGTGTAAAATGACACAGTAAATAATAATATGGCGACGGCGAAGGCAGAGGAGAAGAGGCGGCAGCGTGCGGCAGACGATCAGCTGGCCCGCACAGCAAAACTGCTACACACATTGCTGTACCTGCAAAACAATTAAGGTGGAGCATCAAAAATGTCAATGAGACAAAATTCTTATTACGTTACAATTACTCTCTCTGCCTATCAATCAGTACACGCTACGAAAAGTACACTCTAGCTGAAAAATACAAGTGACAGCCTAAGCTTCGTACATTCGAGGTCGCCATTAATTATAGCACACAATTAGTGTCGGGCAAGTTGAGAATCCTTATGCAAACTCGGGTCTTCCATAGCCTCGAACTGCACACGGGTCCTCAACCTGTGCCTTAACCTACAGTACTTATATTAATATCGGGGAGCTGAGAATCCTTGTGCAAACTCGGGTCTTCCATAGCCTCGAGTCGCCTCTGCGGTGTTCTCTCTCGAACTTCCCCCTTTACCTAGAGTACTTATATTAGTATCAGGGAGCTGAGAATCCTTGTGCAAACTCGGGTCTTCCATAGCCTCGAGTCGCCTCTGCAGAGTTCTCTCTCGAACTTCTCCCTTAACCTACGGTACTTATATTAGTATCGGGGAGCTGAGAATCCTTGTGCAAACTTGGGTCTTCCATAGCCTCGAGTCGCCTCTCAACTTCCCCCTTAACTTACGGTACATAATCTGTATGTACAGGCCCTGGACATAATGTGTCCTGTGGGGCCAATGGGCGAGATGTCAGGTCTGCACCCACGTCACCACTACCCTGTCCCTCAACTGACTCGGAGATTACAGGTGTGGTTACAAATGGCGCAGGAAGGACATGTCCCTGATTAGTGGTGTTACTTTGACACACACTGCAGGAACGGACAAAACTATCTATGTCTCGTCCCATCCCTGGCCAGAAAAAGTCAGCTCGGATATGGCCCTGGGTCTTCCTTTTGCCCATGCGACCTCCTGAGGCTGAACAATGACCCCATTGTAACACTGCTAGGCGGTACTTGGCGGGAACGACAAACTGCAGTCGAACCTCGCCCTCGGGTGTTCGTGACTCACGGTAGAGCCGTCCTTGTTTGCAAAGGAACTTGGCTCGACCTCCCCGTGAATACTTAATCACTCAACCCTTTTGTTTGTTCTGCACGGCAGCAAGTGTCGGGTCAGAATGTTGTTCTTGCACAACAAGTTGACTACACATCAGATCTTGCGGCGATTCAATGATCACCGGGGTGACACAGTCTGGAGCCTCAGTCATGGCTCGTGTTACCGCAGCAGCCGAAGTCTGAGTAGCGTCATCATCGGAGCAACTATCCTTGACTCCGTGAATGTTTCCTACTATGAGGTCAAATAAGGGTTCTGGCATGACAACTGCAAGTGTCGTACCAGTATAAAATGGAGATGCCACCTGGATACATGCCTCAGGGAACAATCTCACTGATCCATCAATAAGGTTTGCATGGATCTGTCGACCTGTATACTGCTCAGGACGAACTAGACTTTGCTTGACAGAGCAACTTGAGGAACCATTATCTCTCAGGACCTTCACAGGAATGTCTCCCACAAACCCTGGCTGAACAAGGAAGGTACTGTCACCTGTGGGAGGGCCTGTGGAGGAAGCAGCTAGCCACTCATGAGGCTGCTGAATTGATGCGGCAAACATTGTGCCTTGAGAATTATATAGGAAGATGGAACATTGGCCATCTGTGGAGGGGGGTTCACTGTCACTGTGGGACTAGTGAACTGTGGGGGAGTACCCATACTGGTAGGGACGTGACCACCGTGCTGCTGCTGAGGAATGAAGGCTGCGTTCGCTTCCTGCCTCTTTTGAGCTGGTGGTGGAAAAGTTTGTCCCGACGATCGGTTGCGTGGCTGATACTGCTGCTGGTTAGGGTACTTGTACCTCTTCCACTCAGGTTTCTGAGTAGTTTGCCCCTGGTCCTTCCACTGCGGTTTTGGACCTTGGCCATTATTCTGATAATGGCCTTGGTGCTGGGATTCAGTCTGAGACGATTTCCCAGATTTATCAGGTTTTCTGTTCCAGGTGTTTTGCTTACGAGTTTGATACCCGTATGCAGTAAAGAATGCGTCAGCCTTTTCTGCCATTTGGCTGGCATCTTTCACCTGGCAGATCTTAAGCTGTGCTATGAGCTCAGCAGGCCACGACCTCTCTAGCTGTGTACGCAGCATAAGGTCAATTATCCCCTCACGTGTGGAAGGAGTTTCATCTTTCTCCATCCACTCATTTAAGTAAGCAGTGAGACGATCAAGGAACTGAACAGCTGTCTCCTTGTCTTGGAGACGAGCTCGCATGAACTGAACTTTGGCGTCGTCTACTGTGAGACCATACGCTTTAATGAGTGCAGCTTTCATCATCTCATACGTGAGATTGTCTCCACGAATTCTGTGGAGAATATCGAGGGCAGGGCCCTCAAATAAACTAAGAAATTGGATCCGCTTAGCTGCCTCATCCAGTTGATACATGTCTGCCATGTCCTCAAAACGAGCTATGTACGGCTCGATTCGCTCGCTTTCCTTGTATGAAGGAAGCTTGATGCGTAGGGTCGCCAGGACATGTGCAGGAAGAGCGCTAGTGGAGCTTGGATTAACTGCACCAGATGTGTCTGAAGCCAAGGAATCTCGCTTGAGCTTCAGCACTTCAAGTTCATGTTTTTCGCGTGCTTCTCGCTCGGCACGTTCGTGTTCTCGTTCTCTGTCTTGTTGTTCACGCTTGTATTCGCGCTGTTCTCGTTCGTATTCGCGTTCCTCACGCTGTTCTCGCTCGTATTCGCGCTGAATCTTACGCTCTTCACGGACATCATTCTCGCGCTGCTGCTCCTGATTATGCCGTGAAAGTATATACTCTTTAATTTCGGTTGGGTCCGAAAGACCCATTTCTTTGGCTTCCTGTAAAAATACAGTGGTAGCCATGGCGCTAATTTACTAAGCAAACCGAAACTGAGTACTGACTGCTTCGCAAACGAATGCTAATAACATAAATAAAGAATACAGACACAAGCTAGTGGTGACCAATCTTATCTAGTTAACTGACAAAAAATAAATCAAAAATGTTGTCACGGGGTTTTTATATTATCACGGTGCTTTTAAAAATAAATGCTTAAATATAATTTGATTGATAATAATATTCAATAATATTGAAGAGCAGAGACAATGATTGTCTTGCTACATCAAGCAACGATTACTTTACGCTGACTTGCTACGATTCTCTAAGAACGAGAATTTATAAACTTTCTCAACAGTACACAGCAGAGACTAATTACTCACAATTGCTGAATTACTGTACTGTTAGCCTCTGGAGAAAGTTACTTCACCCCTGACAATAAATAACTAATACTAATAATAATAACATCAGGTTCTTGCTGATGCATTAACTCCTGGCACAACGGATTTTAAGTTAATACAACAAGACTGGTCTAAGTACCAGTTATGAAAGCAAACGTTTATGCCAGCTAGGAGCTATATGGAAAATAAGCTAAATTTGGATTAAATGAAACAAGATTTTACTTTACATTAAGCTCAAGAAAGGAACTGTTAAATTTATTGATTACAAAAAAATTAATTTAACGTTACAATTCAAATCAAATTAATGAGACGCACTCACTCACTCACACAAAAGCTAAATACTTACGCCTAGGAAAAACACCTTAACTAAGCTCTTAAAAGTAGGATTATACAAAAAGGAAATACCAGTCGATGAATGCTATGTATCACCCGGGGGGGGTGGGAGGACTGGATTAACTGTGAAGTGGAGTTTGGGTACTTGCTGACCTCTCACACTGCTGGCACAGGACCTCTCTCCGTCACAGCAAACACTAGACTGAATTCAAAATGCATTGTATGGGCAGGACGCACAATCCACCGGAAGAAGGCGTGGCTAACGGTTGAGGCAGCAGGGGCGAACAATAAACAAATAATAGTATCGCTCAGTAGCGCACTTAGTGACGTGCATTAAATCGGTCACTTTTGGACAGTGACGAATGTTTTGAAAAGTATACTCCGAAATGGAGAGAGAGAAACGGTTAACTGAGCGATACACAGTGAGTTTTCCACTAATAGTTCGTGGCTTCTCACAAAAGGGAAATGTCGCGAATTGATTCGTGACATTACGCCCATACAAAATTAAATTTTTTCCTTATGGGAAAAAATTTGTGGATATATATATGTACACATCCTAAGTCATTCACACAAGATTCACACTGTGGTGTGTGTGCTATCCTGCTACAGGAGAAAGTCGCAGTCGCCAGTGAGCAGAAAAACCTCGTATTTACGTTAATAGAAGCAAGCTTGAGGGAAAAACTCCGTGACGACGGTGAAAATCCTGTGCTCAGGTCAAACTGAGCGAAAAGTCGCTACATTTACACCGACAACTAATTGTTGTGTAGTGTGATGTATGTAATACACGGTGTAGGTGTGACAGTTGTAGTGTAACTGTACCTACGTGTAAAATGACATAGTAAATAATAATATGGCGATGACGAAGGCAGAGAAGAAGAGGCGGCAGCATGCGGCAGACGATCAGCTGGCCCGCATAGCAAAACTGCTACACCCATTGCTGAACCTGCAAAACCAATTAAGGTGGAGCATCAAAAGTGTCAATGAGACAAAATTCTTATTAAGTTACAATTACTCTCTCTGCCTAGCAATCAGTACATGCTACGAAAAGTACACTCGAGGTCGCCATTAATTTTAGCACACGATTAGTGTCGGCAAGTTGAGAATCCTTGTGCAAACTCGGGTCTTCCATAGCTTCGAACTGCATACGGGTCCTCAACCTGTGCCCTAACCTACAGTACTTATATTAATATCGGGAAGCTGAGAATCCTTGAGCAAACTCGGGTCTTCCATAGCCTCAAGTCACCTCTGCGGAGTTTTCACTTCCCCCTTAACCTACAGTACTTATATTAGTATCGGGGAGCTGAGAATCCTTGTGCAAACTCGGGTCTTCCATAGCCTCAAGTCGCCTCTGCGGAATTCTCTCTCGAACTTCCCCCTTAACCTACAGTACTTATATTAGTATCGGGAAGCTGAGAATCCTTGTGCAAACTTGGGTCTTCCATAGCCTCAAGTCGCCTCTGCGGAGTTCTCTCTCGAACTTCCCTCTTAACCTACAATACTTATATTAGTATCGGGGAGCTGAGAATCCTTGTGCAAACTTGGGTCTTCCATAGCCTCAAGTCGCCTCTCAACTTCCCCCTTAACTTACGGTACATAATATGCATGTACAGGCCCTGGACATACTGTGTCCTGTGGGGCCAATGGGCGAGACGTCAGGTCTGCACCCACTTCACCACTACCCTGTCTCTCAACTGACTCGGAGATTACAGGTGTGGTTACGAACGGCACAGGAAGGGCATGTCCCTTATTAGTGGTGATACTTTGGCACACACTGCAGGAACGGACAAAACTATCTATGTCCCCTCCCATCCCTGGCCAGAAAAAGTCAGCTCGGATACGGCCCTGGGTCTTCCTTTTGCCCATGTGACCTCCTGAGGCTAAACAATGACCCCATTGTAACACTGCTAGGCGGTACTTGGCGGGAACGACAAACTGCAGTCGAACCTCGCCCTCGGGTGTTCGTGACTCACAGTAGAGCCGTCCTTGTTTACGAAGGAACTTGGCTCGACCTCCCCTTGAATACTTAATCACTCGACCCTTTTGTTTGTTCTGCACGGCAGCAAGTGTCTGGTCAGAATGTTGTTCTTGCACAACAAGTTGACTACACATCAGATCTTGCGGCAATTCAATGATCACTGGGGTGACACAATCTGGAGCCTCAGCCATGGCTCGTGTTACCGCAGCAGCCGAAGTCTGAGTAGCATCATCATCGGAGCAACTATCCTTGGCTCCTTGAATATTGCCTACTATAAGATCAAATAGAGGCTCTGGCATGACAACTGCAAGTGTCGTATCAGTATAAAATGGAGATGCCACCTGGATACATGCCTCAGGGAACAATCTCACTGATCCATCAATAAGGTTTGCATGGATCTGTCGACCTGTATACTGCTCAGGCCGAACTAAACTCTGCTTAACAGAGCAACCTGAGGAACCATTGTCTCTCAGGACCTTCACAGGAATGCCTCCCACAACCCTGGCTGAACAAGGAAGGTACTGTCACCTGTGGGAGGGCCTGTGGAGGAAGCAGCTAGCCACTCATGAGGCTGCTGAATTGATGTGGCAAACATTGTGCCTTGAGATTTATAAGGAGATGGAACATTGGCCATCTGTGGAGGGGGGTTCACTGTCACTGTGGGACTAGTGAACTGTGGGGAAGTACCCACACTGGTAGGGACGTGACCACCAGGCTGCTGCTGAGGAATGAAGGCTGCATTCGCTTCCTGCCTCTTTTGATCTGGTGGTGAAAAAATTTGTCCTGACGGTCGGTTGCTTGGCTGATACTGCTGCTGGTTAGGGTACTTGTTGTACCTCTTCCACTCAGGTTTCTGAGTGTTTTGCCCCTGGTCCTTCCACTGCGGTTTTGGACCTTGGCCATTACTCTGAGAATGGCCTTGTTGCTGGGGTTCAGTCTGAGACGGCTTTCCAGATTTATCATGTTTTCTGTTCCAGGTGTTTTGCTGCTTACGAGTTTGATACCCGTATGCAGTAAAGAATGCGTCAGCCTTCTCTGCCATTTGGCTGGCATCTTTCACCTGGCAGATCTTAAGCTGTGCTATGAGCTCAGCAGGCCACGACCTCTCTAGCTGTGTACGCGGCATAAGGTCAGTTATCCCCTCACGTGTGGAAGGAGTTTCATCTTTCTCCATCCACTCATTTAAGTAAGCTGTGAGACGATCAAGGAACTGAACAGCTGTCTCCTTGTCTTGGAGACGAGCTCGCATGAACTGAACTTTGGCGTCGTCTACTGTGAGACCATATGCCTTAATGAGTGCAGCTTTCATCATCTCATATGTGAGATTGTCTCCACGAATTCTGTGGAGAATATCGAGGGCAGGGCCCTCAAATAGGCTAAGAAACTGAAGCCGCTTAGCTGCCTCATCCAGTTGATATAAGTCTGCCATGTCCTCAAAACGAGCTATGTACGGCTCGATTCGCTCGCTTTCCTTGTATGAAGGAAGCTTGATGCGTGGGGTTGCCAGGACATGTGCAGGGAGAACGCTCGTGGAGCTTGGACCAATGCACCAGACGTGTCTGAAGCCAAGGAATCTCGCTTGAGCTTCAGCACTTCAAGTTCATGTTCTCGTTCTTTGTCTCGTTGTTCACACTCGTATTCGCGCTGTTCTCTCTCGTACTCGCGCTGAATCCTACGCTCTTCACGAGCATCTTTCTCACGCTGCTGCTCCTGATTATGCCGTGAGAGTATATACTCTTTAATTTCGGTTGGGTCCGAAAGACCCATTTCTTTGGCTTCCTGTAAAAATACAGTAGTAGCCATGGCGCTAATTTATTAAGCAAAACCGAAATTGAGTACTGACTGCTTAGCGACGAATACTAATAAACACAAGTAAAGAGTACAGACACAAGCTAGTGGTGACCAGTCTTATCCAGTTAACTGGCAAAGAATAAATCAAAAATGTAATTGACTGGGAAGACTCAATAATAAACACAATGGGTACGGCGACTTCCCAGGAGCGAATAAAATCGTCTGGCGTTACCAAAAATAAACTAGAGTTAAGTATTCTATTGATTAATAAAGCAAAATTCACTTGCTAAATTAAGGGTAAACACCAGTAAGCTTGTGCCTATAAACTTTAATGATAAATACCTAAATATGAATGAGTGAGCACTATCTCTTAAATAGCTTTATAGCTAGGAGTTAATATCCTGGCGAGGTAGCCAATTGTCACGGGGTTTTTATATTATCACGGTGCTTTTAAAAATAAATGCTTAAATATTATTTGATAATAATATTCAATAATATTGAAGAGCAGAGACAATGATTGTCTTGCTACATCAAGCAACGATTACTTTACGCTGACTTGCTACGATTCTCTAAGAACGAGAATTTATAAACTTTCTCAACAGTACACAGCAGAGACTAATTACTCACAATTGTTGAATTACTGTACTGTTAGCCTCTGGAGAAAGTTACTTCACCCCTGACAATAAATAACTAATACTAATAATAATAACATCAGGTTCTTGCTGATGCATTAACTCCTGGCACAATGGATTTTAAGTTAATACAACAAGACTGGTCTAAGTACCAGTTATGAAAGCAAACGTTTATGCCAGCTAGGAGCTATATGGAAAATAAGCTAAATTTGGATTAAATGAAACAAGATTTTACTTTACATTAAGCTCAAGAAAGGAACTGTTAAATTTATTGATTACAAAAAAATTAATTTAACGTTACAATTCAAATCAAATTAATGAGACGCACTCACTCACACAAAAGCTAAATACTTACGCCTAGGAAAAACACCTTAACTAAGCTCTTAAAAGTAGGATTATACAAAAAGGAAATACCAGTCGATGAATGCTATGTATCACCCGGGGGTGGGTGGGAGGACTGGATTAACTGTGAAGTGGAGTTTGGGTACTAGCTGACCTCTCACACTGCTGGCACAGGACCTCTCTCCGTCACAGCAAACACTAGACTGAATTCAAAATGCATTGTATGGGCAGGACGCACAATCCACCGGAAGAAGGCGTGGCTAACGGTTGAGGCAGCAGGGGCGAACAATAAACAAACAATAGTATCGCTCAGTAGCGCACTTAGTGACGTGCATTAAATCGGTCACTTTTGGACAGTGACGAATGTTTTGAAAAGTATACTCCGAAATGGAGAGAGAAACTGTTAACTGAGCGATACACAGTGAGTTTTCCACTAATAGTTCGTGGCTTCTCACAAAAGGGAAATGTCGCGAATTGATTCGTGACAAATGTAAATGACTGGGAAGACTCAATAATAAACACAATGGGTACAGCGACTACCCAGGAGCGAATAAAATCTTCTGGCGTTACCAAGAATAAACTAAATAGAGTTAAGTACTCTATGGATTGTGTTACGGAACAGAGAAAGATAACGTACACTTTAAGTGAGAATGCTAAGAGTCACTACTGTCCCGTAAAGTTCCAGGTTCAAAACAAAAGAGTTAGGTAAAATTACAAGTTAAAGTTTAATGCTCAAACTAACAACAAAACATTCAGAACTCATAAGGATAATGTAATGGCAAAAAACAGGTTAAATATATGGTTAACTGCAATAGCCTCTATTAACACGAAATTAGCAAGAGAAAATTTACATAAGTCAGCCCTGATAAAATGAGATACCAGATAATACTCAGTGAATGCCAGATAAATTATTACAGATATAAACTATTATCAAAAATGACTGACATAAAACCCAACATTAATCACAAAGACCTCACTAGGCCTAAGAATCAACCCTATGCTACACAGTACAAGAAAAAATGCAACAACAGTTATACTCAAATTACACACAGTTGCTAGATGTTTGGAGATTTCTTGAGCACTCACGATAATAATATCTGTACAGGGGAGGACAGAGATGTGAACAAAATGAGGAGCAGATCTAAGTGGCAATGATGCAGAGACTGAGCTCATTATATAGGGGCCGGCAGAGCTTGATACAACTTGTAAGAAGGACGCGCAAATGAAGCCATGGTGACAAAGAGTTGACAATCCTGGTCTGAACTCCAGAAATGACGACTTACTCTACTATAACGGTAGAAGGGGGGGACTGAGGCAGAACACTCTCGTGATCAAACATGCAGCATACTGTGCGTTAAAATTACACAAAGGATGATGAAATCATAGGCTATGTAACACCTCCCCACAAAGAAAAAAGAAATTTACAAAGGAAATTTCTTATTACTCTAAAATAATCTGTATCTGGCATTACAGAACATGCAAAAGTCTTTCCTAGTGTTACAAAACATGAGATCTCCCTAGCACGTTCAGTCATAGGTACTTGCCAGTATCCCTTTAACAAATCAAACTTACTTATGTACCTAGCCTTTCCGATCTTGTCTATGCAATCTTCCACACGAGGGAGAGGGTAAGTGTCTGTTTTAGTTATCTGATTAACACGTCTGTAGTCGATTGCAAAGCCGCTGTGACCCACCCGGCTTAGGGACTAGAGTGACAGGAGAACTCCACTCGCTCTGACAGGGCTCAATCATCTTGTGGTCCAACAGGTAGCCAAGCTCCTTCTGGATGAGAGGAACTTTCACTGGGTTCACACGGTAAGGAGGCAATTTAATTGGCTTTGCGTCTCCAACATCGACATCATGCATCAACACAGTGGTTCTTCCTGGAGTGGCACGGAACACTTGCGGGTACTCCTGCAGTAATGCCGAAAACTCCTGCCTTTCCTTTGGAGGTAGATGAGAAAGCTTAGTCTGGAGATCATTCATGATATCAGGATTCTTCCCCAAACTATCACTCAGGCTCATGCTGCATGGGAGAACTTCACTTGTAGACTCGGGTGGAACAGCTACAGTGCAGACTGGATTATTTTCGTCCCGCCTGTGATATAACTTTAGCATGTTGATGTGACATAGTTGCTTGCTCTTTCTACGATCTGGTGTGGCGATGACATAGTTGACATCACTGAGTTTCTTCTCCACGAAATAAGGACCACTAAACTTGGCTTGAAGAGGTTGCCCATGAACTGGTAGCAGAATCAAAACCTGATCTCCTGGCTGAAAGTGGCGTAACCTGGACTTCTTATCATACCAAGTCTTCATCTTCTCCTGAGCAGCTCCTAAATTCTCTCTCGCCAGCTGTAAAGCAGTGGACAGCCGTTCTTTGAACTTCATCACATACTCCAGCAGGTTGACGTCATCTTCCTCCGACAGCCAGCATTCCTTGAGTAGCTTAAGGGGTCCTCTTACTTCATGGCCAAACAGTAGTTCAAAAGGTGAGATGCCCAGTGATTCATTTGGAGATTCTCTTGCGGCAAATACAACGAATAGAAGACCTTTATCCCAGTCTTTCTGATGTTCCAAACAGTATTTCTTGAGCATCGATTTGAGTGTTTGATGATATCTCTCCAACGCTCCCTGGGTCTGGGGATGGTAAGCTGAAGACGTGATCTGGGTTGATGCCCAACTCTTTCAGAGACTGCTTGAAAACATTTGACATGAAATTACTTCCCCGGTCGGACTGTACCTCCTTTGGCAGACCAAACTTTGTGAAGAACCCTAGCATTTCCTTAACCACGTTCTTTGCTGAGATGTTTCTAAGTGGAATGGCTTCAGGATAACGAGTAGCCATATCAATCATGGTCAACACATAAGAAAATCCTGAAGAAGTCTTAGGAAGAGGGCCCACAATATCCACCAACACACGGGTGAAAGGCGCCTCAAAAGGAGGAATGGGAACTAGAGGTGCAACCTTTTCGGTCTGATTACACTTTCCCACAACTTGACAGGTGTGACAAGACTTACAATACCAGGAAACATCCCTGAAGATACCTGGCCAGTAGAAGTGTTTCAAAATGCGTGCCACAGTCTTCCTCACTCCAAGGTGTCCTGCCAAACTGGAATCATGAGCCACTCTAATGATATCCTGCCTACAAACACGAGGGATGACAACTTGATGTACAACCTCCCATTCACAGTCGGCTGATGCTGTTGGGGGTCTCCACTTCCTCATAAGTACTCCTGACTTTACATAATAACAAGTAGAAGCACCAGCTGACTCTTCCTCACTGCAAGCAGAGTTAGCTAGACCTTTCAACTCAGGGTCAGCAACCTGCAACTCAACCAACTCTTGACGAGACAAATTATCAACACTACGGGGTACTGCCTCATCTGGTGAGTGGTCCAAATTAGCAAGAAAAGTGTCAGCTAGGATAACATCATCATCATCATTATCCTCTAAGTCACCAGTAACTTTAGACTTAGCCCTAGTGACAGCACATGCAGGGAACACATCAGGGACATCACAATCCTGGGACGCAGCCACTGGCTCACTAGACAACTGAGGAGCTGGACACACTTGACTTCCACCAATATCATTTCCAAGTAAGAAAGTTACACCTGACATTGGGAGTGTCTCAACCAACCCAACCATAACGGAACCATTAACAAAACCAGACTCTAAAATCACTCTGCACAGAGGGACAGAGAAGTAATTATTCCCTACACCTTGTAAGATTACAGTTTCATCAGAGGAATTAACATTAGAGCCTAGAACACTGGTCAGCATAAGGGATTGGCAAGCACCTGTATCACGATATATTTTAACTGATTTCCTGTCATTACTGTCCAGAGGACTGACAAAACCATCAGACAGGAAATTAGCACATGAACTCTTGAGAGTGTCACCCACGTTACTGCTCAAAAGAAGAGCTCCATCATGAGAATTTAAGTTACCCCTCAAAGCAGGTTCAGTTAACTCAGTTAAAGAATTCTGGGAACTCTCAAGGGTGGACACTAGACCAATTGACTGAATATTTAAAGACTCCTTTTTGTTCACATCACGCTGTCTCCTGAAACATTTCTCCGTAGTATGACCAAGCTTACTACAATAAGTACATTTACTTTTCTGAAATCTAGAGGTGAAGCTGGTATTTACTTCCTGAGAAACATCTCCTTTATTCTCTTTCCTGTTACCTGTACTCTGAGTAGAGGCAACGTACTTACTCTCAGCTTTCCCTTTTTCTTTAGAATATCTCTTGTGAGTGAGAACATATTCATCAGCTAAAACTGCAGCATCAGACAAATTATCTATTCTTTTCTCATCAAGATATAGGCTTACATCTTTATAAATACACCTCTTGAAGTCCTCCAGCAAAATCATCTGCTTAAATTTACCAAAATCAGAATCCACATTCTTAGAATTTAACCACTGCTCTAACAGATATTCTTTGATTTTTGCATACTCAACATGGGATTGCTTATCTTGCTTGTAAGTTGTCCTAAATTTTACTCTATAGGCTTCAGGAACAAGCTCATAGGCCTTGAGAATCAAGCTCTTAACTACATCATAATTATCACATTGATCCTGAGGCAAAGATGCATAAGTTACTTGAGCTTTACCGGTGAGAACAGTTTGAAGGAGTACTGGCCAATACTTTTTGGGCCAATTAAAACCTGTAGCTACCCTCTCAAACAACTGAAAATACTTTGTTAAATCAGATTCATTAAAAGGAGGGACAAGTTTAACATTTTTAGCCACATCAAAATCATCAGAGCTAGATGATCCAGTTCCACCTTGTTTCATGCGATACTCATGGTCTGCCTGAATCCTGGCAAGTTCAATTTGTGCCTGTATCTGTGCCTCCTGAATACGAGCATTTGCCTGAAATTCAGCCTCCTTAGCTTTTGCCTCCTGCAGGGCTAGCTGTAACTTAGCTAATTCGATCTGCGTTTGCTCATTTGGAGGAGTTACATTAAACAAGCTTTCATTAATCATGTCAACAATTTGATCTTTAGAATGATGAGAGCGAACAGCAATTCCCAATTGTTGAGCAACAAGCTTAAGTTCATTCTTTGTTCTGTTTTCTATATCACACACTGTTTGCACATTTGACAAAAAATCTTTGGCTTCATCAAGTGTAGTAATAGTAGACATCATGAATAAGTAACAGTTACAAAATATCAAGCAATATCCTTATGATAATATCCTGAATATCCTGATATGAGGTCGCCAAATTTATGTTACGGAACAGAGAAAGATAACGTACACTTTAAGTGAGAATGCTAAGAGTCACTACTGTCCCGTAAAGTTCCAGGTTCAAAACAAAAGAGTTAGGTAAAATTACAAGTTAAAGTTTAATGCTCAAACTAACAACAAAACATTCAGAACTCATAAGGATAATGTAATGGCAAAAAACAGGTTAAATATATGGTTAACTGCAATAGCCTCTATTAACACGAAATTAGCAAGAGAAAATTTACTTAAGTCATCCCTGATAAAATGAGATACCAGATAATACTCAGTGAATGCCAGATAAATTATTACAGATACACACTATTATAAAAAATGACTGACATAAAACCCAACATTAATCACAAAGACCTCACTAGGCCTAAGAATCAACCCTATGCTACACAATACAAGAAAAAATGCAACAACAGTTATACTCAAATTACACACAGCTGCTAGATGTTTGGAGATTTCTTGAGCACTCACGATAATAATATCTGTACAGGGGAGGACAGAGATGTGAACAAAATGAGGAGTAGATCTAAGTGGCAATGATGCAGAGACTGAGCTCATTATATAGGGGCCAGCAGAGCTTGATACAACTTGTAAGAAGGACGCGCAAATGAAGCCATGGTGACAAAGAGTTGACAATCCTGGTCTGAACTCCAGAAATGACGACTTACTCTACTATAACGGTAGAAGGGGGGGACTGAGGCAGAACACGCTCGTGATCAAACATGCAGCATACTGTGCGTTAAAATTACACAAAGGATGATGAAATCATAGGCTATGTAACAATTGATAAAGCAAAAATTCACTTGCTAAATTAACGGTAAACACCAGTAAACTTGTGCCTATAAACTTTAATTATAAATACCTAAATATGAACGAGTGAGCACTATCTCGTGAATAGCTTTAGAGCTATGAGCTAATATCCTGGAATGAGGTCGCCAATTGTCACGGGGTTTTTCAAATATCACGGGGTTTTTAAAATAAATGCTAAATATTATTTAATTGATAATAATATTCAATAATATTGCAGAGCAGAGACAATGATTGTCTTGCTACATCAAGCAACGATTACTTTACGCTGACTTGCTTCGCACGATTCTCTCAGAACGAGAATTTATAAACTTTCTCAACAGTACACAGCAGAGATAAATTACTCAATTGCTGTTTTTTTTTTAGTACTGTTAGCCTCTGGAGAAAGTTACTTCACCCCTGACAATAAATAAATAATACTCATAATATCATCAGGTTCTTGCTGATGCTTAACTCCTAAGAGGCACAACGGATTTTAAGTTTAATACACAAGACTGGCCTAAGTACCAGTTATGAAAGGCAAACGTTTATGCAAGCTAGGAGCTATAAGAGAAATAAGCTTAACTGCGGAGAAATGAAACAAGAGTTTACATTACATTAAGCTCAAGCAAAAGAACTGTTAAATTTATTGATTACAAAATAAATTTAACGTTACAAGTCAAAATCAAATTAATGAGATCGCACTCACTCACTCGAGCTAAATCCTTACGCCTAGGAAAAACACCTTAACTAAACTCCTAAACCTAAGAAAATACAAAAAGGAAATACTGGTCGATGAATGCTGTGTATCACCCAAAGCTGAACTAAGGGTGGGAGCACTGGAGAACTGTGAAGTGGAGTTTGGGTACTAGCTGACCTCTCACACTGCTGGCAAAGGACCTCTCTCCGTCACAGCAACAACTGGACTGAATAAGTTGTGGGAAAAAAAAGCGGAGCACTAGGCCGCATTTTTCTAACGGTCAAGGCAAGCAGGGGCGAACAATAAAGAAACAATAGTATTGCTCAGTAGAGCACTTAGTGACGTGCATTAAATCGGTCACTTTTGAAACAGTGACGAATGTTTTGAAAAGTATACCCCGAAATCGAGAGAGAAACGGTTAACTGAGCGATACACATGTGAGTTTTCCACTAACAGTTCGTGGCTTCTCACAAAAAGGAAATGTCGCGAATTTGATTCGTGACAGTCAACAATACAATACAACCACCGTTTTCTTTTCATATTGGTATTTCGGTCCGGCTATTGTTATGGTTATTATTTCCCTTTCGGCACGAGAATATCTCGACTCTATACCCTCGTAGTCACCGTTCGTGTTCTTTTCATTAAGTTTTAGTGCAGTAGAGAGAGAGAGAGAGAGAGAGAGAGAGAGAGAGAGAATTTAAAGATTCCCTGCACCTATAGTGCAGGCCGGGCCATACATTAACCCGGTCAGTGGGGTATGGGCTAGTTAAAGAAAACAGTAAGGGGGGAGGACAGGACCTGGGGATTGCCCAGCACACATATCCTGTCTCCTGGCTGGCATTGTGGTGTGTGTGGGAGAGAGAGTGTTATAACCTCTTATCTATACTATTCGTACTGACACCAAACAGTTTTATCACTCTCAGTCGTATCACTCATTGTCATCTGATTACATTCGTTTGGCGTTTATGTTTCCCCTTCCAGCAAATGCCATTTTGGTGTAACCCCAAAAGAAATATGTGCTTAAAAAAAAAAAAAAAATGGGGTGTCAAAACACTCCAACTGACTAACGAAGGGTTAATATGCACATCAAAAAGCAAGTATCTATCGATGTAGACACCTAGATTTTATACATTAGAACTCGGGTAAATGTGGTCACCAGAACATTTAATGACAGTGTTGGGAGGAATATGTGATAGAAGTTGTCTGTTACCTATGATGATACATTGCGTTTTTCTTGGATTTAGCATAAGTCCATTTCTAAGAAAATAATATTTTGCAATCAGTAAAGTTCCTTCTGTTTTGGAGATAAGAGACTCGATATTATGTATAGTGTCAGCATGGAGAAATTGGGTACTATCAGCATATTGCACCAAAGAATAATCCATTTATACTCTCAGCAAGGTCATAAACATAGATGGTAAACAAGACAGGACCAAGGATTGAACCTTAAGGGACCCTGTAAGCTAAATTCAGTGTATTAGATATTGTGTTGCTCAGGCGGAGAGACTGAGTCCTGTTTTCCATGTAACTTTTGAACCAGAATCAGTCAATACTCGTATTAAGCTTAGCACATTTACTTAAAAGAATGCCATGACTAATACTAGCGATAGCTTTGGAGAGGTCACACAAGGTTAACAGTGAAACTTGCCTAGAGTCTATGTTATCATATAGTTCATCTATTATGGCAGTAAGGGCAGTCTCGGTGGATAATCTAGGACGAAATCCATGTTAGGTATTAGACAGAAACTTGTTAGATTCCTAGAAGTGTATGAGCTGAGTAGTAACAACTTTTTCAAGTATTTTAGAGACAATGGGCAATAGTGAGATTGGTCTATAATTGCTTTGATCATTTACATCACTTTTAAAGAGAGGAAGTACCAACGCATGTTTCCAGGCTGTAGGAAAAATGCCTTTTGCGACAGAAGTATTGATAATACAGGTTAAATAAAATATTATAACATAGAGTGCGTCCTTAACAAATCTCTGTGAAATGCCATCCGAGCCAACAGAACGAGTTTCATTTAGGCCTTTTATCGTAAGAATGATAGTGTCTGTATCTACAGGATGAGGTCTAAAAAGATTACCTTCACTTGATAATATATTTCGAGAATTATTGGAACCTGACACATTTTCACCATGGAGGATTTCTTGTGTTCGTTCATATGTCTTCTTACCGACATTTGCAAAATGAAAACTGAATTCATCAGCTTTATCTTTATTATCAAAGTCGTAGCCGTTCGAGTTACATTTACAATTTGGGATAATTTCTCTTATTATTTTCCCCATCCCTGAAGTGTTTCCTCTGCTATTACATAACTGTTTGCGATAGTATTCTGCTTTCCTCTCTGTAATGAGAGCTTTAACATTCTTCTTTTCTTGTTTATATTGTTCATAGAGAGCTATATTACGTCGATCAGATTTAACTTTTTTCACGAGTATCATCCCTAAGGCTCACAGCTTGCCGTATATAATCGTTCATCCATGGTGCAAACGGTCTTTTAATCTCCTTAGTTACAAAACGAGCACAGTCATTTAAACAATTAACAAAAGTTTCTGTAAAAATATTCACCTGCGTGTTTACATCATCAGTTTGCAAAATCTTATTTAAATCATATGTGCTCTGTAGAAGTGTAAGACAAATGTCCTCTTTGTGGTAGTTCCCAAGGTGACGAAACGTTCGAACAACGGGCGGTCTCTTAGGTTTACTAATATCTGCTGTGATGCTAATAAGATCATGATCTGCGATTATTTGGGGAATAACATCATAACTGTTTTTGACATCAGGTCTGTTAGTGATTACAAGATCTAGCAATGTTCCAGACGTAGGTGTGACTCTAGTTACTCTATCTATTATCTGGGTTAATTTATTATTCTTTATGATCCTTTTAAGCTTGTTATCATTAGCAAATAGATTATCATTGAAGTCATCAAGAACAAATAATATTTTATTTCGCATACAAATCGATCTAAATGTATCCTGTATATAATCAAAAGTGGCAGCTGGAGCTTTCGGGTGTTGCTACATGCATCCGACAATAATAGCTGGCAATTTACGACACTGTACCATTACCCAAACATCTTCAATGCCTGGTTGCTTGGGGACATTTAATTCTATGACACTGGCTGATAAGACACCCTTGATTAAACGCAAACACCACCTCCACGGCCACTGTCACATGATAATATCTTATAATCTGGTTTATTAACAAAATCATCTGGGGTATGAGGAAGAAGCCACAATTCACTGACACATAAGATGTCAATATTTCTGTCTTTCAGTAACAGTATTATTTCACCTAAATTAGACTGAAATGATTGAGCGTTTATATGTTCAACAGTTAAAAAATATACTTTAGTCTTTACATAGCCAACTGCTTCTTCGCCAACTCCCTGTGTGTTATGATACCGACATAGGTGACTCTTATGTCCCAGACTTTGGCAATTGGTGCACTGAAGTTTGTGATCAAACCTACAGTTTACTTGCACATAATTAAATTCGCCACAGTTATAGCACCCCTACCTTCTATAGAAATCAGAAAGTTCAAGCTCAGACTGATTTCCAGATGCAGTGTACCAATTCTTTTCATTTCGTTCATGTTGCGTGTCATCATAGTGTGTCTCCTGAACCTCAGACGTTACATAATGTGTGTGGTTGTAAGGTGAACAGATTCTATTCCATACTCCCGACCTCGAAATGTAGGTGTAGGAATGATGCTGGATCGAGTAATTGATACCCACAAAACCTCCCAGTCTTCCTCCATCCCTTGTAGTGCTAACGTGGGTGGATGTTGAGTTGTACCTGTCCACTGACCCATCCACTCAAACTGTAGAGTAAGTGTGGGTGGGAGCAGAACTATTCCCATCCCCCAACCCTCCGCCGAGCCCTGTAGTGGCAGTGTGGGATGGTGCTGAGTTACGTCTATCCCCCGACTTTTTCCCAAAAGCCCAGGTCACACAAAAGTGACTAAAGGTCTGACTGCCGTGCGATTCAAGGTCGTGTCTTAGTTGGCTCCCACACCTCCTGACTGACCCAAAATCTGCTCTGCTCACGACTTCCTAACGACCACGTCACGACTGCCTCAAGACCGGTCGTGATATCCTCAAGAAAGCGAGAAGATCACGTGGTGACCATGAGGTGATGGAGCTACGAGTCTTCAAATTTGAAATTTAACGAATTTTTGTCAGCCGCGACCGCAACACAACTGCCCACGAATACAAGACGACTGTGTGACACTTTTGGGGAATGCACCCCGACCCCCCCACGACCGACCCATGGGGTGGGGCATCACACCTGGACCATCAGTGACGTCCAGTGTGGGGCGGGGCATCACATCTGGACCACCAATAACACCCAATGCATCACCATGGACCTCTCCTGTGTCTAGTCACTTGATGAGGGACATACAGTTGTAACGTTTTTTTTGTCGGCGACAGCATCACGACACGCAACGACCGCATCCGATTGAGCTAAGACTGCTTCACAACCAACATATGACACTCCCAACTGTGTCACAACTGTGACACGACTTTTGGCAAGTTGTAAGGGGGCCACAATTTTTGAATGCACGCTTTAAAAAGTCATGAGGCCTGATGAGTCATCCCAGTGGCTCACGAACACCTAAAAGAGTCTGAGTTTTGACAGTATATCAAAAGACGCTTGATGAAAAAATGTGTTGCGACTGTGACTCGTGCAGTGGTCGGGCCTTGAGTCGCATGTGTGCGACCGGGGGTTAACCCAGCAGCAGAAGGGTGTGTGTGAATGAATGTTTGGGTGTGATTCGTGTCATTTCTACCCCTTAAACCCATGATGTGGGGGCAGGTTTGTGGTGGGTGACGAGCAGTCCTTGTGATAGCACCAATTTGTGTTTTTCCAGGTGTATTTTTGTCTTTATTTGCATTTTTGTAGTTAATATATTCTATTCCGATAATAAGGTTCAAAGTTACATTTATCCCTGTCCCAGTTAGAACACAGTTTGAAACTGGGACACTCCTTGGCTATAGTCGTCAATAGACATATAGCCCCAAATCTATTTAAGATAGGCCCCTTATTTTTCTTCTTTATAGTAAAGCACATGTCAACAGTTTCGCCTGTGCTCAGTTTGAAAAACTTTATTAGTTTGAATGGTAAATATAGCATTCGTATTACACCATTTCAGTAGTTGGTTATTGTCGTCATCAATTTTGGCCTGTATAAAATCAAAGTGCAGAGTGGGCACAAGCTGGCATTTGTAAATGCTCATATTCTCATTCTTCGCCTTCAACTCACTCATCAATGCTCCGAGATCATCTAAAATCTTTTCAGGTGAAGCTTCTTCTATTATATCAAACACCCCTCCATAAACCACACAGGTATTAGCGATCCAGTTTAAATTTTCAGCTACCCAACACTTCAGTAGGTCAATATTGGCATCCCATAATGTTCAAATTAAGAGTATTGCGGTCAAGATCTGATGATATTATCTCTGAAAGATTATTGTCACCTGTAATCAGAACCTTTTGGGGGGAAGGGGATGAAGGACTGGTAATTACCGTGTCGAGTTTGGAGTGTACCTCATCCTCTAACTCCGAGATTAGGTGTTCCAAACCACCAGCAACTGGATCAGAGATAGGCTAATTTGCCGGGTTGTGGTTTTGCCTTTTTTCGTCCAGTTCCATAACTTTTCTTCCCAGGCGGTCCTCTAAAGTTGAAATTCGTTGGATTAATGTATAGATGGAATAAACAGTCTTGATTTCAAATTTTTAGATCCTTAGTTTTCAGCTTATCTTGAATTTTATCGATGTCAGTTTGCTGTAGTTGTGGGGTGATGTATCTGCCACTTACATTGTTTTCAACTCCCCCTCCAGTGCTGACATCACCACCTCCCGTGATGTCACTGTCGTCACCCGATGTAATGCCTTCTCCGCCCCTAGTGTGACCATCGACTTTAACTTCCGCAGCATTGCAGTTTCTGCTTTCATGTCTGACGTCAGTACCTCCAATATCGTTGTCTGTACCCTCAGAGTTGTTATCTCCACGTATGATGATGCTAACGTCACCACATGTAGTGTTGCCATATCTGTCTTAATTATGTTGGGTATTCTCCAATATATTGTTAATTAATATTTCCTTATTCACCCATACATTCTTCAGGCTAATCTTTCTGCCATGCTTTTGGAGGTCCACTTTACTAAATTCTTACTGAGGTATTCCCTGATTGATTTTGTAAAAGAAGGTTTACTGTCTGTGTCCTTGGATTCGTGCATTGCCCGCGTAGCCATGTTTGTTTTGGTTGTAGTTCTCACTCTCGTCGTCACTTATTGCACTTGTTATCACCACCATCTATTAATCATTGAAAGATTCCAGATATGCGGGACGTACTGACAATGTTATGGCGTGATTATGGCTTAGGTGCACTATGTGTAGGACTTAACTTAAACGCGGATCGTCGCGTTTGCGACGCTCGGTGAAAAGGACATAACGGCGGAGCGTCGCGTTTGCGATTCTAGTAAATTTTGAATAACCGCGGGCAAGCAGGCTCCAGCTGGTATTGTCTATCAGTACCACCACCCTTTAGCTACAATTAGCATACTTTACCTTTGTACTACTGACCTCTGTTGTTGCCAAGTATCTCGTTTTCCCCCCGTCCCCCCTCCACCACGGCCCGGCCAGCCTGGCTGTGATACGTGGCAGCGCTCTGAGTGCTCAGAACTGTAAATCTGCGCTCCCCTCTCACAAGCAGTTTATGCTAATAGGAAACGCTTGTTTCCCCAGTTGTAACACTAGCTTTTTTTTCGCACGGTTTGCCCCTGTTTAGCGTCAGTTTACCGCAGGCTTTCAAAGTGACATTATGGCGAGTTTTAGCTCTTCCGAGTCAGTGCAAGCGGCCGACAGGAACGAGAATAAAGTGACGGGCGTAAGGCAGAATAAAAAGAGCGCCGCGGTGATCTTTCGGGAAGTAATATGATTGAAAATAATGTAGTATACATGTTTTTAGCTGTGAAAATGGAAATGTTTGTTGAGTGACCGGAAGACCGCCGCCGCGCTGCATGTCGGCCGTACGCTCCATTGATTTTAGCCTTATTTTCAGTGCTTATTGTACAAATACGGATTCCAAACTACCTTTACGTTGTAGTATAAAGTTTACTGTGACAGAATGAGGCTGTGGTAGGGGGGAAACCGGGTTGCTGGAGGTGTGAAAGTGAAGATTTGGTTACCCAACTTTGCAAGTCTCCACAAGTCCTTGGGTAGTCCACGAAGACTCAACACCTATCTCTGGAGAAAGCTGAATGTAAGTACTATCTGCCATACCAAGTATAATGTTCTAGGGTTAATCTCTGATTTTTGGCTAATATTTTCCTACAGGTACTCAGACCGAGATACAACCCCACCACTCGGGGAAGGTCGACTGTTCACGGCCGCGTTTAAGGGGTAAAAAACAGGGAATGTACTGACAGACGTCCACCCGCCACTACGCCCTGAGAGAGAGAGAGAGAGAGAGAAAGAGAGAGAGAGAGAGAGAGAGAGAGAGAGAGAACAATCTTGGCTAACGATGAGATGATTGTGAGAAATGTCTCTACCGTACTTTGCTGAGAAATGGGAACGGATAAATGAAAATCCTTAGCTTTTTTTTATTATATTTCATTCATCGAGCTTTATTATTATTATTATTATTATTATTATTATTATTAGTTGTTGTTGTTGTTGTTGTTGTTGTTGTTGTAACCGTACCTTCTACACATAAGGGTCAAATTGCTTGCTGTTTGAAGGTTATCCGAATGCCTCTTCCTAAGTGATTTATTTTCCATATTACACCACAGTATTCTCCTCACCTATGCTTCTTTCCCACTAACTTGGCCCAGATTTTGTCTTCATCATAGCACTTCCTCGTGACTAGCATCATATTCCCCTGCTAATAGGTTGTTACAGCTCAGCATTAAGGTTGACTAAAGTTTACTTAACATTTCACGTGTTCTGATTCTCACTAATATTTCTAAGTGCACTGATTCCCACTTAATATTTCACGTGTTCTGATTCCCATAAAATATCACGTGTTCTGATTCCCACGCAATATTTCACGTGTTCCATTTCACACGTAATATTTTACATGCTGAGATTCTCATGCTATATTTTGCGTGTTTTTATTCACACGTAACATTTCACGTGTTCTGATTCTCACGTAATATTTCGCGTGCTCTGATGCACACGTATTATTTCACGTATTCTGATTCTCACGTCATAATTCATTTGCTCTGATTCTCACGTCATATTTCACGTGCCCTGATTCTCAAGCAATATTTGACGTGCTGTAATTTGCACTTAATATTCACCTCCTCTGCTCATTTTACACTGCTGACGAATATTCCTATGCTAACAGAGGCTTGGGATATTTCTCTGCCTAATATTTCACTTCTCCTTATTTCTTATTGTCCTTTACTGATTAATATTGTTGAAGCTGAGAGAGATTTGCAATGTATCACTGGCCTTAGATGTCTCCTTCATATGAGGCATCTGGGAGGAGAGTGACGGATGTGCCCTAAGTGTGTAGTAGACGCAGTGGAGTAGCAGAGAGAGAGACAGAGAGAGAGAGAGAGAGAGAGAGAGAGAGAGAGAGAGAGAGAGAGAGAGAAATACATTATAGTGTTCTGCGAGAGAGAGAGAGAGAGAGAGAGAGAGAGAGAGAGAGAGAGAGAGAGAGAGAGAGAAATACATTATAGTGTTCTGCGAGAGAGAGAGAGAGAGAGAGAGAAAGAGAGAGAGTTAATTACGCCTATGTCTAAACCCTTCGGTTCGTTAAGTCTCACAAGCTAAGAAATAAATAAAAAAAAATAAATAAATAAACTCAAGGTAGTATAATTTCTGAAAAACTTTAGTCATCCAGCAATAGAAAATGTTCTTTTTTTAAATACAGTTGTCTGAATATATTTTTCTGCATGGATAAAATGTAGACCGATAGTTTGTATGTGTGTGTGTGTTTGTGTGTGTGGGTGGGTGGGTGTGTGTGTGTGTGTGTGTGTGTGTTTCCCAGAAATGGATTTTTTTGACATGGACATGATTTTATTTATTTATTTATATATTTATCTATTTTTGGTATTTGTAATATTCTTTAACTTCTCTGTAAAATTGTGCTCTTCTCAACTTAACCTGGCCTAGATTTTCGTCCACGTGCAGCTTATTTTGCGCAGCTCAGTGCCAGAATAATAAGACATGGCTGCACCCTCTGTACAGCACTGCGTGACTCGCATCACATGTCAGTGTTTTTGTTTCAACTCAGGATGTTATCACTGACATGTGGCAATTTTTATAGCAAGTTAGAGTGAACAGAGTATAGAGTTGTGGCTACCATGAGAGAGTCAGTCGTATCGGTATTAGTACTCCAAATACCATCATCCGTATCCTCGTCGGTTAAGGATGCTCCCTAGCACTTCTTCCTTAGCCATTTATTTTTGGATATGGCTGGTTAGTATCAATTGATACGTTATTTATGCTGAGTATGGCGGTATTTGAATGATTTAAATGACACGAAAGAGCATAGTAGAGTGTAATAAGCAAAATAAATCGCTCGAGGAGGTGTTACGGGGCTTCCTTCACCGAGGAGAATACGGGCGCCAGACTCCCTGTCAGCTTAATAATCGTGTGCCATTGGTTGGCCTAGACTGTTTAGGAGAGGGACGCTTTCACGTGGTGGCACTGATATCACCGGGCGGCTCCACTGCCCGGTTATATACACGTCCCTCAACGCCATTCTTCTTACCCAGAAGGACGATGGTGGCCTGCAGCAGGAAAGCAACTTCAGCCTTCACTCCACCGGGTTCATGTTTCAGATTAATCTGCCTACTTACTTGTCTATCTACCTACCTACCTGACTGCCTGACTGCCTGCCTGCCTACCTACCTACCTGATTGCCTGCCTACCTACCTATCTGCCTACTTACTTACGGTACCTACCGTATCTACCTACCACTCAACCTACATACCTACCTACTTACTTGATTGCCTTTCTGCCTACCTACCTACTAGCCTACCTGATTGCCTCACTACCTACCTACCTACTTACCTAATTGTGCCTACCTACCTACCTACCAGCTTACCCTCCTACCTACCTAACTACCAACCTAACTCTTCTCACTTTCACTCTTTCACCATCTCTCTCCTTGCTTTTCTCTCCTGTTGTTGTTCCTCTCTCCAAAATCATCTCTCTCCCTGTCGCTCTCACCCTCTCCCTGTCACTCTCACCCTCTCCCTGTCGCTCTCACTCCCTTCCTTGCGCTCTCACTCTCTCCCTGTCGCTCTCACTCTCTCCCTGTCATTCTCTCTCTCCCTGTCGCTCTCACTCTTTCCATGTCACTCTCACTCCCTTCCTGTCGTTCTTACTCCCTTCCTGTCACTCTCACTCTCTCCCTGTCACTCTCAATCTCTCCCGGTCACTCTCACTACCTTCCCGTCGCTCTGTCAGGACTCCATATTATAAATACAGTTCGTTATAGAAAACATGATAGATAGATAGATAGACAGAGCACCAGGCAAGCCTGGGAACGGGATATGAGCTTGCAACTCTAAGTGAAGGAATGTTGACAACACACCGGAAGCAGCAAGTCAGGGGATGAGATAGGTAGTGTGTCAGCGAGATAGGCACACGAACAATGCATCGTGACCATACACACACATACACACATACTCACACACAGGCTTCTAGAACATTTCAACAACAGTGTAACACACGTGACACGACCCCTGCTACACCAGAATTTAGGAAGCAGAGCTCAGAAGGAGACAGGCCATAGAGACGGAAGGAGCAGGGAGAAGGGGGCTAGCAACATGGGCGAGAGGGTGGAAGAGAGAGAGAGCGAGACAGGGAGGTTAGCTCGCTGGACTCTATACTTCACTCGTGTGTGAGAGACTTTGTTAATATTTCCAACACAAATAAAAATAGTCCCATACTAATCTTTACCTCTCCTGTCATTGCATGACAAAAAGGGAACGAAGATTATCTACTTACAAAACTACTCACGTATAACAACCGCTCGTCCACGAGTCTGATATATGTATAACTGATCTACAAAACTTCACTACAAGAATCTACGAAGTTATTGTAAGATATGGCGGCAGCGAACCTACGAACCTCGTCTACGAATCTACAGTGAATTTCTACAAAAGCAGGAGAGACTCTAACCAAGATCAGCTTCAGTTCTACAATGAATTCCTACAAAATACAAGCTACAAGCCTACGAGCCTACAAGCCTACGAGTCTGCGAATCTACAAGCCTGCGAGTCTATGAGCCTACAAGCCTACGAGTCTATGAGTGGACAATTGATTCCACATTATCAAGATTGAAAACAAAAAATACCTCTTACAACCAACAACTCACAACCAGCTCCTGACAGTATTCTCTCCAACCCCCCCTCCATCTCCCCGATCATCACACTGATTTAGAGGTGAAGAGGTCACATGACGCCTTGCCAGTAGTTTAACAAAATACTAATACAAATAATCTTGCAATTCTACGACGAACCAACGAACTACAACAATCTACGATCAACTACAAGTAACAACTCTACGAGTCGTCTGTATAATCTTCTACACGCACCTACTAGTAGCGGCAATCTTCATCCCACAACGAGTAAATCACAAGAAAAAAGGACCGAGAAAACATCGAGAAAGAAAAACAAAACAAACAAACGAAGAGTGAGATACGACTCACAACTCACAACCATCTGACCTCACCCTCCTTTCTCTCCTACCGTCCCCCAACCTCCACCGCTGACGCTGGAGTGCGAGGTCAAGACGACGAAGCAGATACCAAGTCCATATTCACATCTCATCTTACTCACTCATCTTCACTGAAGTTACTCATCGTTATTCATTTACTTACCACAGCTACCAGTGTGGGAAGTCGACATCACCATACGTGTTTGCTGACACGACGCCACGCCTATCAACGTGTGTCTGACACCCCACAACACGTCAATCAACCCATGAAGGACAACGCTATCACCACGTGCAACATCACTCACACCTTTCCTACCACGGTAAAAATTAGTGAGTTACATAGTTACTTCATTTATACAATACACAGTAATAGACACAGTGATAGACAACACATTTTGCACAAATATATAAAACGTGCTGTATAGTTACAACTTACGTACACATACTTACTTCAATTATCTGCATAACTCAAACATTAAATAATCACCAACAATAAATATTCTACACTGTATATATTCATTCATTTATTATAGCATTTATTTACTACCAACGAGTGTTACTATTTACACCTACATAAAATACGTGTTTCATACATACAGCTATACATTATTACATCTACAAAGTAATAAAGAAAATATACTATCACAGCTGCTTAGTGAGCGATCAAAAGAACTGTATTAAACATTTATTAATTAAAGTTACCTAGTGGAAACAGGGAAATTAAGTTACAAGAAAAAACAGGAAAAGAAAAAAAATGGCCAACACAAATGACGTTACCAAGAATGAACATCTTCAACACAATCGTGAAGACAAAGATTTCCACACAGTGCTGACACATATATTGCCCACGATAGGTACACGTGAACAATAAGTCAGTGTATATAGTTAATACTGTATATAGTGTATATATATTTTTTATATAAAATAACAAAATATGGGGCTATATAATATCATTTTCAGTAATATCTGTGCAATATAAACTAAACCTTAAAAAAGGGTCCCAAAGGAATTAACCAGCAATTATGCAACCTCGGACAACACCAAAAAAGCGTAGACGAACGAAGAAAAACAAACTATAGAAAATCAATACATACAAAAAAAGAAAAGAAATGAAAAGAAAAGAAATACAGTAAGATCACATAACAAACAAATGAGAGTAGGTGTAAGTGTTACTACAAATGCCAAAATACCACATAAACTACAAACAAAAAAGCAAATTGTTGTCTCCACAAGCTAGTGGCATGGCACATCATCACTATCATCGACCGCAGCATGACCGGATTCGATGTCAGGACTGCAATTATTACAATTATGTAACTACAAACGATATGTAACAATTATGTAACGACAAACGATTGCATTATGTAACACTTGCTACAATTATGTAACGACAAACGATATGTAACAATTATGTAACGACAAACGATTGCATTATGTTACACTTGCTACAATTATGTAACTACAAACATGTGACAATTATGTAACAGTTCCATTAACAAGATGTAACTTTTATGTAACTTTAACTACAATTATAAGGCCAACACAATTATGTAACAGTTGCATTAACAAAATGTAACTACAGTTATAAGGCCAACACAAACATGTAACAGTTGCATTAACAAATGTAACTACAATTATAATGCCAACACAATTATGCATTACTCCAGTATTATGTAACAAGTCATGCAATTTTACAATTATTACTACAATGTTACTACAATATTATGTATCAAGTCATACAATTTTACCACATTTCTGTATTACCAGAATCATCATACAAGTTATGTGAAATATTAGACATTACTAAAGGGACAACTCCATATGTAATGTAATGACCTATCAGTATTACAATTGCACAATTGTATGTGTATGTCTGTTATACATACTGTACACATCTTAATCATATTGTATTTGTTCAATTATGTATACAACTTGTTTAACATATAATATTACTAAACCATTACAATATTAACATGAATATTATATGTATACAATATTATAATCAATATTATGTACTAATAGATTAGCATATGTCAATGATGATTGCTGTCTGAGGACCTCCAGCTACGTGACCGAGCGATGTCAGGACTCCATATTATAAATACATTTCATTATAGAAAACATGATAGATAGATAGATAGATAGATAGATAGACAGAGCACCAGGCAAGCCTGGGAATGGGATATGAGCTTGCAACTCTAAGTGATGGAATGTTGACAATACACCGGAAGCAGCAAGTCAGGGGATGAGATAGGTAGTGTGTCAGTGAGATAGGCACACGAACAATGCATCGTGACCATACACACATATACACACATACTCACACACAGGCTTCTAGAACATTTCAACAACAGTGTAACACACGTGACACGACCCCTGCTATACCAGAATTTAGGAAGCAGAGCTCAGAAGGAGACAGGCCATAGAGACGGAAGGAGTAGGGAGAAGGAGGCTAGCAACATGGGCGAGAGGGTGGAAGAGAGAGAGAGCGAGACAGGGAGGTTAGCTCGCTGGACTCTATACTTCACTCGTGTGTGAGAGACTTTGTTAATATTTCCAACACAAATAAAAATAGTCCCATACTAATCTTTACCTCTCCTGTCATTGCATGACAAAAAGGGAACGAAGATTATCCACTTACAAAACTACTCACGTATAACAACCGCTCGTCCACGAGTCTGATATATGTATAACTGATCTACAAAACTTCACTACAAGAATCTACAAAGTTATTGTCGCTCTCAATCTCTCCCTGTCGCTCTCAATCTCTCCCTGCCGTTTCATTTCACTCACATTCGATTTTTGTTTTTTATTTTTTTTCCTTTGTTTTTATTCGTTTCGTCCCTTTTCCATTTGCTTTCTCTCTCTCTCTCTATTGTCTTTCACTCACACGCCTTCAGTTCACACACACTATCTTCAAAGGAGTAGGTTCTTACCTTATGTTTCTCTTGTTTCTGCTTCTCTTAGAGTCTCCTTCCTGGATGTTTATGTGTTGTTCATGGACAGATACTCGGAGACAGATAGATAGATAGATAGATAAATAGATAGAGATACAGTTATAGATGCAGGTATAGATAGATGGATGGATGGATAGACAGAGATAAATAGATAGATACATACAGAGAGATAGATAGGTGTTGATAGGTTGGTAGATGGATAGATATTGATAGATTGATATAGGTAACACAAATACACGAGGATGAACCGGTAGATAGGTAGGCAGATACAGATATGGGCAGATACACAGATACACAAGAATGGATAGAAATATAGATCGATAGATACTGGTAGATAAACATAGATACAAGGATGGATGGGGAGATAGATAGATTTAGGTAGATAGATAGATACAGATTGAGGTAGACAGATAGCAACAGATTTAGGAAGATAGATAGATACAGATAAAGATAGACAGATATACAAATACAAAGATACTTGAGGATGTTTATTTTTCTACTTGTCCTGCAGTCACTTTTTTTTTTCATTCACCTTGATAGAGCGTCCTAGTAGAGACTAATTTTCCCCTCTCTGGGTGTGGGTAACTCTAGTACTGCCTTCTCTCTCACACCAGACGATTTCATGCAGCTGAGAGTGAGTCATGGAAGTCAGAGGGAGATGGGGACTTGAGGTGGAAAAATATAGCCGGTGGTTAAAAAAAAAAAAAAAGTAATGAGAGAGAGAGAGAGAGAGAGAGAGAGAGAGACTGGTATCAGGGCTGACGTACAGTATGTGAGAGGTTGGGCAATGCAGTCATTCTCTCTCTCTCTCTCTCTCTCTCTCTCTCTCTCTCTCTCTCTCTCTCTCTCTCTCTCTCCAACACATCACCTTCCTTGTCCTCTTCCTCTTTCGTTGGCAAACGCTTATCAAAACATTTCTTTCTCGCTAATGTTGTTATCTTTACTACCTCCCTTTTTCTTCTTCCCCATTCCCTCTCTCTTCCTCGTTTCTTCAAGTGTCTGTCTTCTTTTACTTCTTTACTTTCCTCTCCTCTTATTCCTTCCTTGGTCTTTTTCTTTCTTACTCTTCCTCTCCTTTCCTTCCTTCCAGGGCAGGATTTAGACCTTTGGGGAGCCCGGAGCACTTCAGGTTCGGTGAGCCCCTCATACACAGAAACGAAAATGCACGGCAAATCACCAAATTTACACATCAAAGTCCGATTATTGTATGTAATTGGAATTGACAAGTTATATATACAAAGGTTATAGGAGTGACATATGTAAAGTAAATACATGTGTACAGGTAAACACATGGCAACAGAAACCAAGTATATTTTTAGGTGAGACAAATTCCAAAGAACATAGCTATGTTGCAATGTACTCATTACTTTCCATAGATAACAATGGCTGACCCAACAATTTACACAACAAAATTAAACTCCGACCCTGTCAATGCAAAAGTTTATCTAAGTTATGTACTGTAAAATTTACTAATTTACAGTTTTATGCATCACGCTACAGTGTCTACAAAAAGTCTTTCTTTCTACACTTGGCATCTGACAACTCTCCAATGAACTCCTCAGACTGTATCATCTTTAGAACACTGCTCTCTACATCAGTAGGCACAGAGCACTTAGTCTTTCTTGGGTCATCGTGGTTCTCAGATAATTCTTTATCAGTGCCATTTAGCAGATGGTTCTCTGTCCTGAACAACTAGTGACCATCATGGTCAAATGTATATTCCAAGAGCTACATTAACACTTTGGAAAGGTATCAGCAAGCCCTTCATCATGGAGTACAGCCAGCTGTTGAGATGGAGTGAGACATGCCCTCAGCTTGGCAAAGGCTCCAAACTGCACAATTTCCTCTAACATTACCGAAATCACAGGGGTAAGCAGTGATAAGTTTCTCAGATTCAGGTAGACCACATAAGTTGATTATGACTTTGAACCTGTGATACACTGATTGGTATGCTGCCCTGCGTTCTCGTACGGCAACAGACAAGTGATCGACAATGGCATTGAAGGTTCCACATCTGGATTTTTCTCTAGAGGAAAGGACAGCTTCCTCTGAGCCTGATGTTGGATTCGCATCATAACGTTTTTTTTCTCATTCTTGGCCTGCCTGTAGTTGCTTTGTAGTTTGTGTTGCCGCAGAGGTTCCTGGCATCCAGTTCCAACTCTTCATACCAGTCCCAAAGTGATTCCAGAAACTTTTCCAGAGAATCAGTTAGATACAACACTTTCTTCAGGTCAGTTTCAACTTCTTGAAAAGCTTTATCTGTGCTGTTAAACTGTACAAGAATTAAGTTCCAGATCTTGGCCATCAGAGCAGTTTCAAGGCAATCCATTTTGTCTACCAATGTCTGACCATTATGTCTTGTTTCAGGGGTTTGCTCCAACACTTTCAGTATCTCTGAGGGCATTTTAAATGCAGCTGTATCCATCCACGAGGGTTTCAGTAGCATCAGCTCTTGCTGACCAACGAGTGTCTGACAGGGACTTGACAGTTACTGCTCTTTTATGTCCTTCCCAAGACTTCATTAGATTTGCCCATCTGTGTGTTGAGACAGAAAAAATGTTTATAACCTTTGTATGAAGCCAAAGTAACTAACAGATTCAACAGAGAAAGAGAGGCAGCAGCCTGTCCAACAATATTTAATGAGTGAGCAACACAGGGAATGAAAACTGCTGCTGGGTTCTTATTCTTAAGTCTCACTTACATCACTGTGTAGTGACTGGTCATATTGCTGGCACTGTCGTAGGACTACTCTCTGCAGTCTTCAGAATTAATGCCTTCTTTTTCTAGAAATTCTAGCAGAGATGTAGCCAGTACTTCAGCCTTGTGAGAGCCAGTCTGTAGGAAAGTTAAAAACCTTTCTACCTGCTTCCCAGAAACAACATATTAAATGATAACTGTTAGCTGGTCATCATGACCCAGGTCTGGTGATGAATCTATGGAATCTGGGAAGTACTTGGCAGTTTTAAGTTCTGCCACAATATAGTTAACATATTTTGCCATCAGCAGAACAATTTCCTCGTAGATGGTTGGTGGTAAGCATGCTTACCACTTTTAGGACTGCCAAATTCTTTAAAGTGACCCTTCAGCAATGGATCAAATTGTGCAAAAGGTTACGTAATTCCTAAAAAATTCCCATTATGTTTGGATCCTTGTTTTTCCAACTCCCTGTCAACATGAGAAGATTCCCTTCACTGAAGATTGAGCTTCAGCACAGAATCTCTGTGGACTTCACTTTGTTCATGAGTTTTCACTTTTTCCTCTGTTTTTTTTTTTTTTTTTTTTTTTGTGATCATTAAAGCCATCCTCGCTGGAAAACCTGTCACGTCGGCCGGACATCACAGTGCAATAAAGGCAATAAACTGCATCCTTCGACGGCCTGTACAGGAGTCACTTTCTCAAATACTGCTCACCATTGTCATGACTAGTGTAAAACATGGAATTTTTGAAAAAACGACAATGTCCATCCAATTTTGCCTTGAGCATGACCTGATTGATAATGGCGTCGAGATTCTGTGTAGGAGTCAGAGTCATTTTTGTTTTGACATAACATAACAGATTTTGGCCAAAAGAACACATGCTTTTCTCTGACATTAAACCACATGGTTGGGTCTGAATCACATGATGGTGCTTCACTGTCCATGTCTGAAGTATCTGTAAGATGTGATGATCCATCACCTTCAGTATCTTGATATGTTATTCTCATTTTCTGCACATGTACTTGGGAATGCGGGTGGTTCCTCAGAAGGAACATCTGAAACTGGTTCTTCATCATTAGCCTCTGTTTTCAAGTTTTGAAGCAGAGAAAAATTTTGTTAGGCATTGTGTCTTTGCCAAGACGGCAGCATTTTTTTTTTTCACTCCTTTCTTTTTAAGCCTTTCTCTTCTAAGCCCCAGGCAGCTTGCTTTCCGTGGCATTCTGGGTGTTTGGTGTGAGACTGTAACCTGAAAAGAAGCAAAAAAAGTATTGATAATAATAATAAGAATAATCATAATAATAATAATAATAATAATAATAATAATGATAATAATAATAATAATAATAACAATAATAATAATTGTTAATAAAACAAACCAGAGATCTAACTCCCAAGCCTTCCATGCCAAATATTATGCATATTTGCATGAGAAAAAACAGTAGTAGTAGTAGTAGTAGTAGTCACACCCACATCTCGTTATACTGTATGTACTATATATATATATATATATATATATATATATATATATATATATATATATATATATATATATATATATATATATATATAAAACTTATTTATGTTTATAATGTTGAAAATAAAGCATCACTAATGGAGTAAGTTGTAAATTTTCTTTATCTTAATACCAGAGACATTTTTTTATTCTGTTTTTTATAGAGGGGGCCTGGGGCAATTCCCCCTTTTGTCCCGTCTTAATCCCGGCACTGCTTCCTCCCTCTCTTCTTCAGTTTCTTCTTTTTTCAGTCCCCTACTCTCTCCTTCTTTTATCAAAATCTCTGTCTTAGTTTCGTTTCTTCTTTTCTTTCTTTCCTTCCTGCCCTTCATTCCTTCCCTCCTTCCTTCCTCCCGTCGTTCCATCTTTCCTTTCTGTCTTTCCACATTCATCTTTCTATTATTGTTTTTCTTCCAAATTTATTTTTCTGTTGCATTCCATTCCTTCCTTTCCTCTGCCATTTTTGTTTCCTTCTCTATTCCCTCCATTCTCTCGCTTTCCCTCTTCTCCTAATTGTTTCTTAGTTACATTCTCTTTTCTTCCTCCTTCCAGCATTCTTTCATCCTCGTTTCTTGCCTTCTCTTCTCTTCACTCTTTTTTCCTTCCTGTTTCCAATTCCCTTTTCTCTTCCTCTTTTGCATATACATGTTTCGTTTTCCCATCTATCTCTACCACTCTTTCTTTCTCCTACATTTCTCTAGTGATTTCTCTCCATCTTTACCTCACCTTGACGGAGTCCGGCGAGGTATTGGTTTTGGTTGTATGTTTGTTTGTTAACAACATTACAAAAAAACGGCTGAATGAAATTACATGAAACTTTCAAGATCTGTGGGGACTGGTCTCAAAAGAATGTGATTAAATTTTGGAGGCAATCGAGTGACCCTGAAAGGTCATAATCAAGGTCAGACGGCTATAACCTGAGAACGGTTGACGATGGAGATATTTACTATTATGATCATACAGGAACTCGTAATATGGGCTTTCATTTGGCACCAAGACCTTTGACCATGAGTGACCGTGAAAGGTCAAACTGAAGGTCACTGATATTCAGGGGGCTATAACTTGAAACTGGTTGAAGATAGAAAGATATTTACCATTATCAATATATTGGAAGTCCCATATGGGTTTTTAATTGGTACCATGACCTTTGAGCGTAAGTGACCTTGAAAGGTCAAACTCAAGGTCATGGATATTCAGGGGGCTATAACTTGAAACTCGTTGAAGACAGAGATATATACTATTACCGAGATATAGGAGGCCTCATATGGGCTTTCATTTGGCAACATGGCGTTTGACCTTCAAAGACCTTGAAAGGTCAGATGCGATCACGGATATTCAGAGGTCGTAACATGCAAACGTTTGCCCCATTAGCTTAGACTTTGGTTGTGTACTGACACTAAATAACAGGACCTATTCAGTATTTAACAGCAATAAAATAACTGCTGTCGGCCGAGGTTTGTTTGCCTGCCACCACTTGTTCCTTTTTGGTTTCCTTATCCCACCTTTATTCTTTCCTTCCTTCCTATCCCTCCCTCCCTCTATCCCCCTTCCCCTATCCCTCCCTCCCTCCCTCTATCCCCCTTCCCTTATCCCTCCCTCCCTCTATCCCCCTTCCCCTATCCCTCCCTCCCTCCCTCTATCCCCCTTCCCCTATCCCTCCCTCCCTCTATCACCCTTCCCCTATCCCTCCCTCCCTCTATCACCCTTCCCCTATCCCTCTCTCCCTCTATCACCCTTCCCCTATTCCTCCCTTCCTCTATCCCCCTTCCCCTATCTCCCCCTCCCTCCCTCTATCCCCCTTCCCCTATCCCTCTCTCCCTCCCTCTACCCTTCCTTCTTTCCTTCCTTCCCTCTCCCCCTCCCTCCCTCCTTCCCCCCCTTCCCTTTCTCCTTCCCAGCACCCATCCATCAAGCTAATCAAGCAACTATCCATTAGGTTGCTCTCTCACTCTAACCCCTCTCTTTCATTTTCATTCAACCCTGTCTCTTCTCCTGTCCCCTTTCTCTCTCTCTCTCTCTCTCTTCTCCTCCACTTTGTCTTACCCAAACACTGCCTCGTTGACTCTCCAGATTTCCTCCCTCTCTCCTCCCTCTCATTGTTCCTCTTCCTCCTCCCACACTCCTCCTCTGTCATCTAAATTTATTCCTCCTTTTTAGTTGTTGGTTTACAGGAGGTTTTGGCAAATTTGATGGGGAAGGGGAAGGAAAGATAGTAAAACTTTACACAGCCCTGTGGCAAGTTTTCTTGTTTCCGGCAATACTGTATTCCTTTTATCATTGTTATTATTATTATTATTATTATTATTATTAGTGGTAGGTGGGGGCGCTCACCATCCACTCACTCGATGTAGTGTTGCTCTCTGGTGCCTGTCTTCTCCTCTCTACCTTCCTTAGTTCCATCTTTCTTTTCTTCCTTCCTTTCCTGTGTTTTTCTCTTTCATTCATTCCCCTTCCTTCTGCCTATGGGTGATCATACACTGAGTGACAAGCCAAATGGTTTCCTGTACACCACGAAACCATTTACAACGCTGGGTGGTAACCATATAACCAAACCATGGTGCCTGGTGGTTTAATGGGTAATTACAGCGCTCTAATCGGATTGAAAGTTTATATGCAAGGGGTGGTTGGGGGTTATATATCACGTTATGCCACTCAGGGATGAGTGAGGCTGGTCACTCATTTTAAATGTCATGACCAACTTGCCTAGCCCCGGGATCCTACTCTCCTCATGGGGCAACACTGGATCAGATGATGATGATGATGATGATGATCACTTATTATTATTAATTTATTATTATTATTATTATTATTATTATCATTATCCTTATTATTTTTGTTATTCCTTTTTTTTTAAATTGCGTTATTTCAAAGGCTATGTGGTCTTCAGCCTCCAAACTTGGTGAACTTAGTCGGACAGTTGTCTTCATCTTTGGCCAAATATGGTGGCAAACCGTCAACCGGATCTCCGGATAATATCCAGAACACAGAATAATGAGTCAGCCATGCTATCTCAAGAAGTGCTTTCACTAGGAAGGTGAAATTTTACTACATTATATTCTTAAAGTGGACGCGGTGCAAAATGGAGTCTGGTTGCAGTCGGTTGATTATTCTCTGAGATTGCCTGGGGTCAAATATTGAGACTTTTCTTGATATTCCTGATGTAGCTTAGTTTTCCATGAATGATTAAAGCTAGGGTCACTAAACGTGGTGGACTTATAGACTGGGATGACCTAAGGTGACCTGTACAGGTTCTGTGGCCTTCACCTCAAGGTCTTTTTATAGCTTGGCTTCTAGTAGGCAATGGCTGCAGAACGATTTATTTGTCAAAACTGTTCGTCGACTATTTTACAGTATTCTAGTTATATTATTATTACTATTAATATTTTTATTATTATTATTACTATTAATATTATTATTGTTATTATTATTATTATTATTATTATTATTATTATTCATTCATTCATCATCCAATCCTACTTTGCCCCATGAGGAGCGTAGGAGCCCGGAGCTAGGCAAGTTTGCCCTGAAATTTAAGATGAGAGTGACTAGCCACACTCATCCCTCAGTGGCATTACGTGAGCAATCAACCCAACCACCCTTTGGATATAAACCTTCACCGACTCAATCCAACTGGAGTGCTGTAATTACCCATTAAACCACCAGGCGCCAAAATTTGGTTATATGGTTACCACCCAGCGTAGTAAATGGTTTTTCTGGTGTACAGGAAACCATTTGGCTTGTCACTCAGTGTAGAGTCACCCATAGGCAGAAGGAAGAGGAAAGAATGAAGGAAAGAAAGACAGGAGAGGGAAGGAAAGAAGGATGGAGGAAAGGAAAATGCAGACACCCGAGAGCAGCACTACATCGAGTGAGTGGATGGTGAGCTCTACCACCTACACAACATTATTATTATTATTATTATTTTTATTATTATTATTATTATTAGTAGTAGTAGTAGTAGTAGTAGTATCATTATTATTATTATTATCATTATTATTATTATTATTATTATTATTATTATTATTATTATTATTATTATTATCATCATCATCATCATCATCATCATCATCATCATCCGGAGCCCCTTTCCCGCCCTAGGGCAGGATGAAGAGTAGCAATGTCCAGACAGCCCAAATTCGCCCAATCCAGTCGGCCACGCTTTCATTAACTCATCGTTTAAGCCCCCGGAATCCTAGCTCTATTGGATACTCCAAAAACATTCACCACGTTCCTTAGCTTCACATAAACGTATCCGATAGTGTCCATGCAGACGCTGCCGCGTTTAAAAGGGTGCCAAATCACTGGTCATGCACTTCTCACAACATTCATCCAGCCAGCTCGATCTCTTGTCAGTTCCCTAGCCTCACCGACTTCCAAACCTCTCTTCCTTACACGTGCATCCACTATACCTCTCCACCTTCACCTTGGCCTACCTCTCCTCCTACCTCCTTCATGTTCTCTCAGATATACCTTTTTCACCACCCTATTGTTATCCATTTTCTCCACATGACCATAACATCTCAGTACACTCTCTTCGATTCTGGTGTCCATCGACTTCCTCAATCTCCATCTTTCACGAATCACAATATTTCGTATCCTATCCACCCTCTGTACTCCACATACATTCGTCAGCAGTCTCATCTCCACTGCTCTTTCTCTTGACTTTTCATTTTCATGCCACATCATAGTCTCACATCCATTATGTAAAAGTTGGCACTAACACTCTTCATGTAAGCCCCGTGCAGCTGCAACACTCAAGCCTCTGTTTCTTATCAAGGCCTTCATTGCACTAGCTACTTTTCTTCCTTGTCTCACTACTTTCCGCTTCTTTTGCACATTTTCCTCTCTTTTCTATCACTGTACCCAGGTATTTGAACTCTCTCACCAATTCTAGTCTCTCTTCATCCAGTGTAACATCGCACTAGTCATCTTCTCTCTCAGTAACCATCACGTTACTCTTTTCTACATTTACTCTCAAGGCACAACGCTCAGAGACATTAGCAAAACTCTTCACTAGCCTACCACGTTCTTGTCCGGTATTTGCAAGTAGTACTGCATCATCAACATTCAACAAATTTGAGATATTCCATCTATCACCATTCATAACCAATGCTATCCCTCTATCCATTACCCGTGTTTTTACTTCTCTCATCACCCCATCCATTGATATATTAAACAACCATGAGGACATCACACAACCTTGTCGCACGCCCACACCGATCGTGAACCAATCACTTAGATGCCCATTAACTCTTACATATATTTCTCTACCATCACAGAAACTCTTGACGGCACCTAGCAGTTTTTTTTTTTTTTTTAATGTGTCCGACTCTGGGCATAGGCTTCACAGCCTGCTCTACATGTCACCATTTCGGCGCTAACACCCACCGTCAATATTGAATTCATGCTAGGGCTGTCTTATACAGGACTGGTGTACTAATATTAGTGGGGGTATTTTTACAACATGTCGGCGGGTCTTCTGGGAGATCAGTAAAGTCTGCTTTTATGACATTGAAATTCTTAAACTGTCCCTTGCCGATGTCGGGATTTGAACCTGGGTCCATTAGGACTGCAGGCCGCCTCTCTACCTAGAATGGGTGGTTGTGTGGCAGGCCTTTGCTAGGTCAAACGTAAGGTTAGGCTAGGTCAGGTCAGGTTAGGTCGGTTGAGTCAGGTTAGGCTGGGTCAGGTCGTTAGGTCGAGTAAATTAGGTTAGGTTGGGTCAGGCCAGGTAAGGTCGGGTGAGGTCAGGTTAGGTTAGGTCGAGTAAGTCAGATTAGGTTGGGTCAGGTCAAGTAAGGTCGGGTGAAGTCAGGTCAAGTTAGGTCGAGTGAGGTCAGGTCAGGTTAGGTCAAGTCAGGTCAGGTTGGGTCAGGTCAGGTAAAGTCGGGGGAGGTCAGGTCAGGTTAGATTGGGTTGTCAGGTCAGGTTGGGTCAGGTCAGGTTAGGTCTGGTGAGGTCAGGTCAGGTTGGGCCAGACTGTGAGCCGAAGAAATCACCCTCATTTAGCCAACAGCCGTAAGACGTGACTTCTTAATTTTTCGTGGAGCAAGACGATTTTGAGTAGTTAAGGAGAACAAGCCTAGTAGTCATTAATGAAGACGATTTCTGGCCATTCGAATTCTTTCCTGAACCGAATTAAATCGTCTGCAGGCAGCAAGAATAATATACAGTGTTTGTGATTGGCCTGAAGGAGTTCTATCAATCCATCTATCGCCAGAAAACATAATGCCGTAAGGGGTGGCCGTTGATCTTTGAGTTAGTTGTTTTACTGGGAGAGGCATTAACCCTCCGCTATCCCACTTGTTGACTCGTAGGGAACACTTATGGGTTGGTTATATGGTTGTCATCCAGCAGAGTAAATGGTTTTCCTGGCTTATAGGAAACTACTACGCTTGTCACTCAATGTAAAGCCACCTGAAACGGAGAGAAGAGTAATAAAACGTGACAAGAAAGATGGGAGGAATAGGAAGAGAGGATGGCAGACACAGAAAAAGAATGATAAAGGTGAAGGAAGTGGTAGGCAGCACTACATCAAGTGAGTAGATGATAAAAATTAGATACATAAAATTGCGTCCATATACAAATAAAACACAAACACATACCCGGTAGGCTACAATATGCGCACCTCCTCACACTCAAGGATTTAATACTATTCTTTCACCTTTTCTTCTTCTTTCTCTTCTCCTCGTTCTCTTTTCCCTCTTTCTTTTTTTCGTCATCTGTCGTTTCTTCTTTGTTTCTTTTATTTTTCTCCTTACTCTTTTTTTCCTCTTTCTCCGTTCTCTTTCCTTCGCTTTAATTATCTTTTCTTCCTTCTGTTTTCTTCTTTCTCTTCTTATTTCTCGGTTCTTCTTACTCCTTTCTTTCTCCTCTTTTCTCTTCCTTTTCTTTCTTTCCTTTGTCCTCTTGTCGTTTTCATCTTCTTCTTTCTCATTTCTTTTATCTCTTTTGTTGTTTCTCGTTTATTTCTCTTCTTTTCTCTTCCTTTTTTATCTTCTTTTTCTTTTTCTTTCTCTTTTCTTCGTTCTCCTCTTCTTTCTGCCTCTGTCATTCCATCATCCAAACTTCTTTGTTATTAAATAATATTTTCTTGCATCGATCTTAGCCATTTATATCTTGACTCTTATTTTCACTTTTTATTCAGTGCCTTCATTTGACATGTAATTATTCACTAGCTTTGTCCCTTACAACCCGCCCCCTCCTGTCTTTCTTCTCTCTCTCTCTCTCTTTCTCTTTTCTCTTTCCCTCTTCTGCAATCTCCTTTCCTTCGTCCCCCTCTTTCTCTCTCTCTCCTCTCCTATGTTTATTTTTGTCCTCTCATTTTTCCTCTCTTCTCTCTTCTGTTTTCTTAGTCCTCTCTATTTTCCTCTTGTCCCTGTTCTCTCCTCTCCTCACCTCCACCATTGCTCTTTCTCTCCCCCAGTTTTCCCCTCCTCCCTCCCTCCCCAGTAACTTCTTTCACATGCAGATTAGCCTGCATCGCTGATAGACTTAGCAATGGAGGGAGATTTGTTAGTCAAGGTGGAGAAGGAAAGGCATTGTGTGTACTTGTGGAGTCGGTGTTTATATTATTATATGGACTTGCCCAGCTGACCCCGCTGTGGACGGTTTGACCTGCCCAGCTGACCCCGCTGTGGACGGTTTGACCTGCCCAGCTGACCCCGCTGTGGACGGTTTGACCTGCCCAGCTGATCCCGCTCTGGACGGTTTGACCTGCCCAGCTGACCCCGCTCTGGACGGTTTTACCTGCCCAGCTGACCCCGCTCTGGTTACGCACGCTGACCTAACAGTTTTTACACGATCTGCGTGAATTTGAGTGATTATTCCGTGTGCAAATAGTACATCTGTGTTCTTTTAGTATCCTGTGCGTAATATTCCAGTGTAAGATATGAAAATCCACCATATATGCTAGAGTTTTGCTGTGTGTATTTAGTGTGAAAAGCATTGTCCTGTCGTGTATGTTTTTTTCTCGTGTAAGTGATAAATATTTCTCTATGTAAATTAGACCTCCGATTGTGTGAATATTCACTGTGTGTTGTTTCACCTGTAAGAACAGTTTATATCCAGTATAAACATTCGGAACTGAGTGGAACTTTGTTTTGTTTTGACTACTTTGTTCGAGCTGACCTTGTTGTTAATGTTTTGACTTGTTTTTGTTCTAGTTGGTCTATAGTTTGGAATGATACAGCGTTTCAGTATATTGTTGTGTGTTATACAGTAGTGTGGGAACGATTTTTGTGATCTGGGGTGGGCAGTTTGTGACCGCCCTTTGTGACTGTGTTTGGCACCTTTGTGTTGGTGGATGTAAACAATTGCAGTCTGGTACGGTATACTAAAGCCTATGTCTCACTGTCAGGAACATTCCCACGACACGGCACGATCTTCATGTCTTCGTGTGTCGCCGCATGTGGTCATGAATAATGTGGCGTGACTTAGCGATGACATAGCTCTGACATGGAGAACTTGGTCATTCTTCGCGGTTCTTGGCGCGCTATGACAATTTTTCCAATGTTCAAAGATTGTCGGCGTGGGCGCGGACAAGGAAGAGAACGTGACATGTGACGGTAACGTCATTTGACTTAGATGTGACTTATCGTGACTTAGCTTGTCGTAGTTTGTCGTAAGGTGTCGTAGCATGTCGTCAGGTGTGACTTGACGTGCCGTTGTAATAACCTGGAGATCGGATCCCAGAGACCAGCTACAACACACGAAGTTATACCTACCACAGGCAAAGTTACACCTAAGACACGCTACGACAACTTACGACACGCTACATGGCGATGTCTTGGTGTGACGTGGAGTCATTGTGACCATTATTTTTTAACTGAGGGATGATCACAGTGTGTCGTCAGGATAATATGATGCTTCCATAGGGTGTCATTGGATGTCGTAGCTATGTCTGTTTGTCTGTCTTACCACTAACGTGACTGTGTCATGAAATGGCCGTTTAGGCCTACCGTTTGAGGTATGATCGTGGCATTTGACCAAGATCATACCTCGAGGGTTAGATCGTGGTGATCGGGGCCATTCTCGAAGATGAACTTGAAAATGGGGCATGGGCCTTAGTGTATTTAGTGTTAAGCATTTCCCTGTGCACGGTGTTGTGAGTGAGTACTGTTCCGTAAGTCCAGGTCACAAACACGCGACTGAAGGTCCGAGCACCGCGTGAGCCACAGTTGTAACGCATTTTTCATCAATCGTCCCATGATTCATTTGCAAAGCCCAGACTCTTTGAAGTGCTCATGAGCCACTGGGACAGGACACAGGAGAGGTCCATCGTGATGCGCTGCGTGTCACTGGTGGTCCAGGTGTGATGTCCGGTTCCATGGGTCGGTCGTGAGGGGTTGTGGGGGTGTCGTGGGGGGGACAGGTGCATTCCCCAAACATGTTACGCAGTCGTCTTGCGTTACTGGGAGGTCATGTTATGGTCGTGGCTGAAAAAAAATTGTTAAATTTAAAAATTTGAAGACTCGTAGCTCCGTCGCCTCGCGGTCACCTCGTGATTTTTTCGTGTTCTTGAGGACGTCTCAACCAGACGTGAGGCAGTAGTGACACGTCTTTAGGCAGTCATGAGCAGAGAAGATTCGGGGTCAGTCGGGAGGCATGGAAGCCAACTAAGACACGACCTTGAGTTGTATGGCAGTCAGACCTTCAGTCACTTGTGTGTCACCGGGGCTTCGTTCATTGTTTTCACCAGTTTTGAAAACACTTTATATCCCATGTCTTGATTGCACTTTCCCATCAGCTAGTTGATTCGTCCTTCTTACCTGGTTACACCATCTAACTGTATTAATGTAATTTGAGATGAAGGGATGAAGTGGAGAGGTATATGAGAGAGGGGTTTGTGAGCTGGGAGCAGGGCAGTGAAATGGCGGGGGACAGGGCTACATGAAGGCGATTTGTTTGTGGCCACCCCTTACGGGATTAAGGCGTCTGGCAATAGATAGATAGATAGAACTTTTTCCTTCAAATGTTCTGAATGCCTTCCAACCTGAAGAGTTGTTCAGTGTGTGGCAGCCAATTCACTAGTTCTTTTTCCAGTGGCCCTTCCCAGGTTTGCACCATGTGCAAAGTCCGACAGTGTATGGATGAGAAGCTGATGGAGGTCAATAATCGCATAGATTACATTCTGACCTGCATGATTGATGTGCTGGAGGAGTTAGCTGCAAACAACATCAGTCGCAGTACAGAAGGAGCCAGGAAGGGTCAACAAAGGGATCCAGTTCCTGTTCCATCACTCAGCAGGAACCTCGTGAGCATTCCTACTGACCCACCTCCAATGTCTAACAACATTACTGCACAGGACTTTGTACGAGTGCAAAATAGAGCAAGGGCAGTGAAGAAGTGAAACGCCAACCTGTTAACTACCTACAACACGTTTCAGATCCTTGCTGAGTTAGAAAAGGAGCCTTGAGAAGTTCGGTTGGTAGGGGACTCCATCATCCAAGGCCAATTGATGGAGTTTTGTGGCAGGGCCCCTACTAACAGAAAACGTTTCTGAATTCCAGGTGCAAGTGTTAATGATGTCAGTGTGGCCCCCGATGTTATAACTAGTGGTTCCTCCAATAACTCACTTATTGTAATACATACAGGAACGAACGACGAGGTCTGAACCCATTCAGAGGAACTGATGAAGCAGTTCCAGACGATGATCCAGTGATACAAGGTTAAGTCTAAAAACATTTTGATTTCAGTGGTACTACCTAGGATTGCGGCTGGCAGTGCATTCCACAGTAAGGCCTTAAGTCTTAATAATCGTTTAAAGCCTCTTTGTGAGCGGGAAGGTATTGACTTTTTCAGCGCATGGAACGATTTTTACTAACAGGCAAGTTGGTTTGCAAGATATGTTCTGCACCATAATGCAGTTGGTTCTGTGTGCTTAGGCCGTGCCCTGGATGAAGCCGTGCAGTTCTACTGGAGAAAAAAATGGACAGTTCTCAGGATGAACAAATGTGCTGACATACACTAATCAGGGAATGGCCAATGTCCCAGACTACCCTCACTGGAGTAAGGACAACGTTAAAGTTTTTCTTGTAAATGCAAGCAGTTTGAAAAGGAGGTTTCCAGATTTAGAGGCCCAAGTGTTTGTTGATGACCATGATATTGTTGCCATTATTGAATCTTGGATAGATACCCAAGGGAGATATTTCATAGTGGAATATCACATTCCTGGTTACAGTAGTTCCAATAATAAGAGGAATGGGAGACAGGAGACGGCATATTGCCAAATATTATAAGTAACCTTCATCCAGTTGTAATTCCTAAACCATCGATTAACAATACTGATATAACTTATGTTCAGCTCAGAAATGAATCACACAGAAAGATGACATTTGGATTCATTTATCGTCCACCAGCCTAGTCTTGCAATTTTGACAATAAAGTACACAAATAGTGGAAGTCTGTTGCACCAAGAATACAGTAATTGCTGGAGATTTCAATTTACCAGTAACAAGATGGACTGGATCCTTATCTTTGTACGCAAGGTTAGGCTTGTATACTAACTTACTTGAAAGCTTATTATATCAATTTATAGAGCAATCTTCATGTGGAGAAAAGATCCTAAATCTTATACTGGCGAAGTCAGAAAACTTAGTTCATAATTTTCAAGTAGGGGAAGAATTCATTACAGTACTAGTGATCATCGCATAGTCACATTGAACCTCAGTTTCTTTAACAGCAACCAAAACTGTAGTTATGAAAAAATCCCAGACTACAAGAAAGCCGATTTTCACAACTTTACCTAGCAATGAATGGGAACCGATTATCAAAATTACAAATTTACACATATGATGGACAGATTTCACAGAAATCCTTAATAAGAGGATTGAGGAATGTGAACCGATGCGTAATAGAAGACCTGAAAAGTAATAAGCCAAAATGGTGGAACAGTAAAATTACGAGACGTCTTTCAGAAAAGAAACTTCCTTATCAGAAAAACAGAGGTACTTATAATGAGGAGGATAAAGATATTTACTATAACTTATGTCGAAATGCTAAAAAGTTTATAAAGCAAAGTAAGAAGCACATATTGCAAGCATCAGTAAATCGAACCCAAAAGAATTTTTCAGTTATATCAGAAATAAGAACATATTAACACCAACAACAATAAGACCACTAGTATCAGCAGATGGTTAGCATCCAAATGATGAAACCGATATGTCTAAAATTCTCAATACTTTCTTTACATCTGTAAAGTCCATGCTAGATCCAAACACTGTCCTCCACATGCGTAGATGATGACAACACACTAAAAGAAATTATTATCAGTGAGCAAGAAGTTGTCCTTGCATTATATAATCTAAAGGTAATAAAACACCAGGGCCAGATAGAATATCTCCAAGAGTCTTAAAGGAGGCAAAAGACGAAATAGTGAGCCCTTAGCACATACAATATATTCAATATCTCTCTCAGAAGCGGCACTGTACCAAGTGAATGGAAATTAGTAGACGTAACTCCAATATTCAAAAAGGCAGACAAATCTTAACCCAGTAATCACTTACCAATAAGCTTCACATCAATTGTTTGCAGGTTGTTAAAAACCATAATTAGAGATAAATTGGTCAAGCATATAGAACAGAACAACCTCATCAAGGCCTCTAAGCATGCATTCCTAAATAGCGTTCATGTCTTATTAATCTAACTGATTTTTTCAATGATATTATCAACTTGTATGACAGCTCTAAATCAGTCGATGTCATTTACCTTGATTTCAAACAAGCATTTGATAAAATTCCACATATTCGACTCGTTGAGAAACTGCACATCTATGGTATCGGTGGCAGTGCACTAAGATGGATTGAAAGCTGACTTACGAATCGTAAACAAAGACCTGCAATCAGTGGTAAGGAATCAGACTTGAATAATGTTATAAGTGGAGTACCACAAGCCTCAGTTTTCGGTCCGATATTGTTTTTTTATTTATAGAGACAACATTGATGAAAAAGTGTTTTGTAAAAAATCAAAATTTGCTGATGATACGAAGATTGGCAATAGAGCAGATACCCCAGAACAAAGAATATTAATTCAAAGGGATCTTGATAAATTGCTTAATTGGGCTGAAAAATGGCAAATGGATTGCAATAATGATAAATGCAAAATTCTAAATATTGGAAGTAAAAATGAAAAATCTAGTTGTAGAATGAGTCATTCTCAACGCATGAATGTAAACCATGAAAATGATCTAGGAATCTTTGTAACAGATGATCTGAAGCCACGTAAACAGTGCACAGAAGCTATAAAGAAAACTAACAAACTAACTGAATTTATAGGTAGATCATTTGCGTTCAAATCTGAAAATATAATTCTTACCCTATACAATTCCGTAGTGCATCCACATCTAGAGTACTGTGTGCTGTTCTGGTCACTGTATTACAGGAAAGAAAAAGAGAAATTATAGAAGGTACAGTGACGAGTAACAAAAATGATACCCAGACTGAGGAACAAATCATACAAGGAGTGATAAAATGAGCTAAACTTATATTACCTATCGAAGTGCAGACTTCGAGGGGATCTCATTCAAGTATTCAACAGTATTAAAGAAATTGATAATGTGGATGTTGACAAGTACTTTGCACTTGATTGTTCGAACTATGCTAGAGGTAATGGGTATAAGATTATTGGAAAGCATTTCCAGTCTAACGAAGCCAAGCATCTTTTCTTTAATAGCGATGTCGTTGATTGCAGTACAGTGGTGACATTAAAAAATCGCTTGGATAAGTATCTCCCTTCAAATCTTCAGCTAAACACCTTCATGACTGAATAATAATGTAAGCTGTTTTTTCTCTATTTCAGATCGTGATGAAACTACAGCAGGGATATACTATATAATTTATGACAACTGTAACTTACTGACACTTGTAGTGTATTGACATAGTAGGAGAGAATATAGTTTACCACTTTTCAGTCTTTCCAACGAAAATTCCATGTCAGCTTTTACATGCTGCGTGGTGATCCTTCTCACTCTTTTCCTGCCAGCTTCGACTGGAGGGTTTGGTGTGTGAGGAGGAGCCTTCTTGCTTTACAATCCTTACCTTCAACTTCTAGAATTAGATATCATAGTGATAGTCTTCCCTGTAACAAGCAGCCTCGACAGAACAATTAGGTCTGTTGCTGTTTCCGTTCCTTTGTACTCCTTTGTATCTCCCTCCTCTCCCCCCCCCCCTCTCTCTCTCTCTCTCTAGATCTTTGTCTGTCTTCGTCTGTCTGTCCGTCTGTTCGTTTAAGTGTCTATCTGTCTGTTAATCTATCTATCTATCTCAGTTATATACACAAAATAATGTCCATAAAGAAAAAAAAATAAAAATAAAAAATCAAGACAAAAATCATGAAATTTAGGCCAGAATTTGTGGCAGACCTCCACTTAGCGAAACTTTGGTCCTGCGAATTACGTATGAAATTAGCTGCTTGTTGGACGAATGAGGGAGAGTGAGCTGGGTGGGTAGCTTTGGTAATGTGTGTGTGTGTGTGAGAGAGAGAGAGAGAGAGAGAGGGAGAGAGAGAGAGAGAGAGAGAGAGAGAGAGACAGAGACAGAGACAGAGACAGCCAGAGACAGAGACAGACAGACAGACAGACAGACAGGCAGAGACAGAGACAGAGACAGAGACGGAGACAGAGAAGCAGATGTTGGATAGATACAGAGATAGACTTGATTGATTAATTGATAAGTAGGTACTGTAGTTAGGTACAGTGGGTGGGAAGGTAGACAGACAGTAGATGAGAGAGAGAGAGAGAGAGAGAGAGAGAGAGAGAGAGAGAGAGAGAGAGAGAGAGAGAGAGAGAGAATTTTGTTTCTGTAAGAATATAAAATGCATCGTTAAACTGTTTAGAATGGTAAATAGGATGACGATGATGATGGTGATGATGATGATAAAGGGGTAATGACGACATACTGAAGACTGACGTCTAATAATTACACTGATAAAGATGATGACGATAATGGTGATGATGATGATGATGAAGATACTGATGATATGAATAAGGAAGGTGATGGTAACGATGCTAACGATGTTACGATGATGCTAACGAGGAAATAATTACCAAAATGATGGTTATGATGACAACGATAATGAAATCTGTTATCGTAAAGCCATGCTGATGCTTCCGTTTTATAATTACATTCTCTCTCTCTCTCTCTCTGGAACATAACCTATGTATTCGCTCTGGGGAAGGACTTACGATTCTCTTTGACATTTTTTTTTTTTTTTTACGTAATGTTTATACCACGATAATTGAGTAATTGTGTTTGGGATTAGCCTAATTAACCCCGTCACTACCATCATGTATTGTGTGTTTTATTATATATATATATTTATTACTCTGTTTCGTTCTACTATAATTTATTCTACTTTATTCTTTTGTATTTTTCATGTTATTCTACCCCTTCTATTATCTGTTTTCAGCTTAGTCTTCCTATTCTGTTAAATTATTATTTGCTCTCTTTTTTATTTTATTTTATTCTGGTTAATTATATTGTTCTTCTTAGTGTATTTTGAGTTCTTTTGATTATATTTTATTCTATTTTTTATCAGTTATTTTTTCTTTCTATCTTCATCGTTTTATGGTATTTGTTGTATTTTCTTGTTTTATTTCATTTCCTCTATTGTATTCTATTTTCATTCTATTTACGACATATTTAATTCTATTTAATCCTGTTCATATTTATTTCCATTCTGTTTTACTGTCATCTATTCATATTCTATTTTTCTCTTATATTTTAATCTATTTTCTACCTTTACTCTGTGATATTATTTTTATTTATTCTATTTTTGTTCTGTTTCTATTCTATTTTATTATGTTTTGTTATTTTTACTCCGTTTCCAGTGATTTTCTTCTATTTTGTCCTTTCTAACGCCAGACAGATTTATTCAACTCAGAAGACACTAAATAAAATGGAAGGATAGATGTCGCCTCCATTAATGCCCTCACAGCCAGACATCTCACCCAATCAAAAAAAAAAAAAAAAAAAGTGATAAAAATCGAAAAGAAGGAAAAGCACATCACCGGTTTGAAGACATTAAATCCCGCAAATAATAATACCGGCTGGTGATTTTGACCATCATCCACTCACTTGATGTTTTTGCTGCCTACTTCCTCCTTCACCAATATCATTCTTTTTCTTGGTCTGCCTTCTTCTCTTCCTATTTCTCTCATCTTTCCTGTCACTTTTTATTACTCGTCTTCCCTTTTCAGGTGGCTTAACATTGAATGACAAGCCCAATGGTTTCCTATAAGCCATAACGTCATTTATAACGATGGGTGGTAACCATATAACCAACCCACACGTGTTCCCTACGTGTCAGCAGGTGGATTGGCGGAGGGTTAGTGCCTCTCCCCGTAAAACAACTAACTGATAGACAAACGGCCACCCGTTATAGGATCGTAGCGCCTGGCTATAGACAGACAAAAATCTTGGATCAAAGACAAACAG
>NC_137065.1:14471999-14520648 GCF_032717465.1 Coenobita brevimanus
TCTCTCTCTCTCTCTCTCTCTGACGTTTCGGGCTACACAGACCCCATCTCCGGAGTTTTTTTTTTTTTTTTTTTTTTTAAGATGGGTTCTATGTAGCGAGACGTTAGAGAAAATAAAGAATTCCAGCTGTAACGTGTGTCTCTCTCCCATCCAATATTTTCCAAGCCGGCTGTATTAGTGCCACCACGTGAAGGCTTCTCAGTTTTGAGAATTAGGGGGGCTAGGTTCTTTGCGGGGCGGGGGCCCCGCAAAGAACCTAGCCCCCCGGGCCCCAAAATCTCCAGGTAGGAGCCTGGAAACCGACTAATGTTAACCAAAATATAGTATTATTATGTGTCTCAGAGAAGGGGGTGTAAGTTGGGGAAGGAAACTGAAATGTCAAGGGACACAGCGACATGGAGGCGATTTGTTTGTGGCCACCTCTTACAGAATTAGTGCGCCTGGTTATAAATAAATTGATACAAAAGTTTAGAATTTCCCAGATGATGATGTGACGTAGTAACTTAAGATGTTTTGTGGATCAAGGACATTTACCGTCATCCTGTAGTTACTGGAACTTCTTTAAGACCAGAATTTATATAATTTTAAATTATTATCCTGCTTGGTAATTGATGAGAAGGATCCTCGATGTGACAATAACAGCTGTGATCAGAGAGAGAGAGAGAGAGAGAGAGAGAGAGAGAGAGAGAGGCAAAGAAAGAGGAAAACAATAAACGAAAATATAATTTTTAAGAAAATCGGAAAAATGGCGTCCTCGGTCAGGACTCGTGCCACTCCTTTAGAAAATTTCCTCTTGAGCCTCGTGATTTTTTTTTTTAATCCACTTAAGCAGCTCAGATGAATTTCCTCTGACGCTATGGCAGTCTAGAGAGTGTGGGTTTAATTTTAGTAAGAGGTCCGTTTATGAACACATCTAATTTCATACATTATATTCCTGGTCTGAGGCAGCACCATTAGCTATCTATATCCTCAATGGACCACGGGCGTTTTGTTGACTGTTTTCAGTAGACCAAGTGCGTTTTGTTTACTGTCCAGCTGACCACGTGCGTTTTGTTAACATTCTTCTACTGACCACGTGCGTTATGTTTGCTATCTACAATGGACCGGGTGATTTTTGTTTACTTTCTTCAGTTGACCACGTGTGTTTTGTTTATCTCTCTGATGGACTACGTGCGTATTACTTGCTTTCTTCAGTTGACCACGTGCGTTTTCTCTGCCATCCATATCTTCAACTAATGCTAGTTTTGGGCTACAAGGAAGTTTTTAACATCGACGTTGATAATTTTCGAATTATTAGCGCAAATCGCGTGTCAATAGATGAATATCGTGTTGAAATAACTTCTCCAATAATATCAACTCGAGCTGAACAATGTTATGCTTCGATTATGCCTTACACAGGAAAAATTTTAAACCATTTCTCATACACTGTGGAGAGGTAGGCGGCTTGCGATATCGTATTACCCTTATTTCCGGCTAAATCAAGAATAGCATTGATCGGCAAGTACCTGTTATTATGACAATGCTGTTTTTACACACCTTACATTTTTTTTTTTTTTTAAGCGATTTATGCTGATACTACGAAAATTGTCAGTGTCAATATCAAAAACTCGCAGGTGGTCAATTTGTAGATCTCTCTCTCTCTCTCTCTCTCTCTCTCTCTCTAGGTGGGGGGTAAAATATTTACACAGGTAGCATAGGCCAAACCGCTCAGGAGAGAGTGGTTTGGCATACCTGATGGTTATCGGAGGGAGGGGAGAGAGGAAGAAGAAGAAGAGGAAATGAGGGAGAAGGAGGAGGAGGAGGAGGGGGAAGGAAAAATATGAGGCAGGGAGGAGATGGAGGAGGAGAAGAAAGATGAAAATGAGGAAGATAAAGATGGAATAGGAAGAAGAGAGGGAAGAGGAGGAGGAAATAAAAACAGAGGAGGGAAGAAAAGGATGCGAAGAACGGAGAATGATACGGAGGGAATGGAAGGAAGAATGAAGAAAGAAGAGCATGAGGAGGAAAAAGATGAAAACAGAGGAGGGAGGAAGATGAAGATTAGGAGCAACGAGATGGAAAAGGAGGAAGAGGAAGAGAAGGAGGAGGAGGAAGATGAGAAAAAGAATACGAGGAAGGAAAAAAGGATGAAAGATGCTTGATAAAGATGGAGATGAGGGAGGAAGATGTAGATGAGGTGGAAGCACTGAACTCTACCATATGGAGGGGCTTTCTCACGGGTACTGCAGCGTAGGTTGTGTGCCCGCCGCCAGGGGCCCAGGGCGGCGCTGGTGATGTTTATGCACCACACCTGACGCCAGCGCGTTTTGAAATCAGTCGATGAAACCAGAAAATATAGTGCCATGGTCCACGCGCAGCTAAAATATAGTGCCACGGCCCACTGTGCAGCTTATGGACGCAACAGCAAAACAGAGACAGCAAGCCAAGAACAGTGTTCCTGTTGCATTGCCGTGGTAGAGGTGACGTGTGCGGTGTTTCAATATGACGGCCAAAGTCACACGCTCGCTGCGAGGATAACTCTCCCTACTATACTGTAGAGCTCAGTGGGTGGAAGCAGGGAGGAGGAGAATATGTATTACTAATTGTCATTCATCAGGTCATTCATTAAGTCATTTATCAGGTCAGTCATTAGGTCAGTTATCACGTCATTTATTACGTCATTCATTAGGTCATTCATTAAGTCATTCATTGGGTCATTCATCAGGCCAATCATCAGGTCATTTATTAGGTAATTTATTAGGTCATTCATCAGGTCATTCTTTAAGTCATTCATCAGGTCACTCATTTCATTTGGCAGGTCAATAATCAGGTCATTCATTAGGGCATTTATCAGGTTATTTATTACGCCATTCATTGGGTCATCCATTGGGTCATTCATCAGGTCATTCATCAGGTCATTCATCAGGACATTCATCAGGTCATTCATCAGGTCAATCATCAGGTCATTCATCAGGTCATTCATCAGGTCATTCATTAGGTAATTCATTAGGTCATTCATCAGGTCATTCATTGGGTCATTCATCAGGTCACTCATCAGGTCATTCATTGGGCTATTCATCAGGTCATACATCAGGTCATGCATCAGGTCATTCATCTGGTCATTCATTAGGTAATTCATTAGGTCATTCATCAGGTCATTCATTGGGCCATTCATCAGGTCACTCATCAGGTTATTCATTGAGTCATTCATCAGGTCATTCATTGGGTCATTCATCAGGTCATTCATCAGGTCACTCAACAGGTCATTCATCAGGTCATTCAACAGGTCATTCATCAGGTCATTCATCAGTATTGTTTCAATTTCGTAGGGTATACTCAGGGTGGATTGATATTTTCGTAATGTGTCTTTCTTGGCGGTTTATTCTACACATTACACCTCAGTGTCCTCTTCTGTGTTTTTGATACACACCTGCCCGTATCCATCTGTTAAGGAAACTCCCTAACACTTTTTCCTGAGCGATTTTTTTGCTTATAACACCTTATTGTCCTACTCTGTGTTACGTAAATCCATCTAACATCGCCATAATCTGCATAAATATTTTAGGAAAAGATATTAACCAGCCATACCGAAAAATAAATCGCTAAGGGAGAGATGTTACGAAGCTTCCTTAACCGACAAGAGAATGGGACAGGCCCGTATTCTCGTGGGTTAAAGAAGCACCCTAACACCTCTTCCTTAGCGGTTTATTTTGCTTTTTATTCTTTACCTGCTCTTCTCATGTAAGTCATTCTAATACCGCCATACTCAGCATAAGTAGCATACAAATTGATATCAACCAGCCATAGCCATAAATTATTTGCCAAGGAAGAGGTGTTAGGGAGCTTCCCTACCCAACGAGAATAAGAGCCTGTGAGTAGCCTAGTTCCGTCAGATGAAAACCGACCAGGGGCGATATTTTCCTGTGGTTAGGAAGCTGACTAACACATCTTCCTTAGCGATTTATCTCTGATTCTGCTCCGTTACTATATTCTTTTGTGTTATTCATGATATCTTTGAAGGCATCACAAAAATAAAACAGTGATGTTAATGGGAAGTTAGGAAAATAAATCGCTAAGGAAAAGGTGCAACGGAGCCTCCTTACCCTACGAGATTAACGCACCTAGCTCCAGTATCCCTAGACTTTTATTATTGTAGTTCTTCTTCTTCTTCTTCTTATTATTATTATTATTATTATTATTATTTTTATTATTATTATTATTATTATTGAATCGTTTTAACAATTCTCATTCATTAGTCTCTCTCTCTCTCTCTCTCTTTTTGTGTCTAGAGCCAGAACAAACTATGGTGCCAGAGCCATCACCATACTAGGACCCAGACTGTGGAATAATTTACCTACTGATATCACTCATTCCGGAAGCATACATGTTTTCAAATCTAAACTTAGGGAGTTAATTTTCAGTGATTTGTAGTTGATATTATCATGTTTCGAATATGACATGACTATTTTTGTCTGTGACTTTGTATACCGATTTGTAAGAATAACCATATTTTATGGAAATAAATTATTTGAACTTTGAACTCTCTCTCTCTCTCTCTCTCTCTCTCTCTCTCTCTCTCTCTCTCTCTCTCTCTCTCTCTCTCTCTTTCTCTCTCTCTCTCAGGTCAGAATGCCACCGTGTTTATTTCTCGGCAAATGATATTTATGGACACTTCGGCTTCAATTTCCCCCCCCCCCCATTTCGGCCATCATCTTTGGTTCCGCTTTGTGGTTGATTGTTGTTTGGGGGAGGTTGACTGAGTGTTTGATGAACCCTGCTAGCAGACAAACAAATAGACAAACAGACAAACAAAGAAACACAGGGTAAAACATAACCTCCTTGACGGAGGTAATAATAATAATAATAATAATAATAATAATAATAATAATACCTTCAATAGTAATAATAATAATAATCTATACCATAATGATCCGATTTCTGTATGTTTGTTGGTTTGTCCATTTGTTGCCGTAACACAGCATAAACGGTGCATTGTAGGGCAATTTTTGTAGGAGCAAAGTATAACAAAACGCTTCAACTTGAAGAATAAAATAATTTCCAGTCCAATCGGGCCACCGGTTTCCGAGTTAAGACTCATTTCTGCCTTTTTGTCATTGAGCGGTTTCGGCGGCCGTTAGGCGGATTATTTTCTTTGTGGGAATTGAAGTTACCATAACACACCCAAGACTGGGCAACATAGTGCAATTTTAGTTATACCAACATGCCGTTAAAATGTTCTAACTTGAAGAATAAAACAGTTTCCAGTCCAATCGGGTCACCGGTTCCCGAGTTTTGACTCATTTCTGGCCTTTTGACATCGAGCGAAAAGGCCGCCAAAGGTGGCCCTAAAGCGTGTAATAATAACAATAAAAAGAATAATAGTAGTAGTAGTAGAAGTAGCAGTAGTAGTAATAGTAGTAATTATAATAGTAATAATAATAATAATAATAATAATAATAATAATAATAATAATAATAAAGTGGTGAAGGTATATCTGAGCGAATTTGAAGGAGGGAGGAGGCGAGGTAGACCAAGGAGAAGGTGGAGAGATATGGTGGATGAATATGTGAGGAAGAGAGATTTGGAAGTTGGTGAGGCTAGGGAACTGACAAGAGATCGGGCTGGCTGGATGAATGTTGTGAGATGTGCATGATCAGGGATTTGGCACCCCTTTTTAACGTGACAGTATCTGGACTGACTCTACTGGACACGTTTATGTGAAGCTACAGAACGTGGTGAATATTTTTGGCGTATCCGATAGAGTCAGGATTCTGGGGGCTTGAATGATGAGTGAATGTAAGAGTGGCCCATTAGAGTGGGCAAATCTGATCTGTCTGGACATTCTTACTTCTCACCCTGCCCTAGGGTGGGAAAGGAGGTCCGGATGATGATGATGATGATGATGATGATGATGATGATAATAACAATAATAATAATAATGATAATAACACTAATAATAATGTGGAAGTGTGCATGGAAAAGTTTGGAAGGAATGAGAGAGTGTTTTTGATCGGTGATATGAATGGTAAAGTAGGGAATGTGAAGGTGGATGGAATAGTTGGTGAATGGGGTGTGCGATAGATGAGAATGGCAGTGCGTTAGTGGACATTTGTGCTGGGAGGGGGTTGGTGATAGCCAATACCCTCTTCAGGCAAAAAATGATCCACAGGTATACATGGCAAGTGATGAGAAAGGTGGGTGGTGAACTGAATGAAAGGAAGGCAATGATTGATTATGTGTGTGTCGAGGAAAGGATGCAAAGATGTGTAATGGATGCAAGAGCTTATAGAGGTTGGGGAAGTGGACTTTCTGACCATTACTTGGTGGTGGCCAGAATTAGGATACAAGTAAAATGGAGGAATAGAAGAAGGGAAAGACGAGAGGAAGGAGTAGTTGCAAGGAGAGTGGAAAGGTTACAAGAGGATGAGAAAAAGGCAGGGTATAAGAGAGAAGTGGAGGAACGATTAGGCAAATATGAATTGGAGCAAATGGGGGACGTGGAAGGTGTGTGCAGGATATTTACTGAAGAAATATGTGCAGCATGTGATGTGGTGTGTGGGAGGAAGAGAAGACGGAGGGGGGTGCAAGGAAAAGCGTGGTGGACTGAAAAAGTGAGACAGGCTATGGCACAAAAGAAGAGAGCATACAATGAATGGATGAGAAATAGGGGCGTGGAAGAAGTTGAGAGGTGGAAGAGAGAGTTATATGTAGAAAGAAAGAGAGAGGTGAAAAGATTAGTAAGAGAGAGTAAGAAGAGAGTGGATGAGGAATTTGGAAGGAATATGAGTGTAAAGTGGAGGGACTGTAAGAAAATGTTCTGGAAAGAGGTGACGAGAGTAAGACAGGGTGGATGAGGTTAGCAGGGGAGTGAAAGATAAAAATGGTAGATTACTAGTGGAGAAGGGAGAAAAAGTGACCAGATGGAGTGAACACTTTAAGGAATTGTTGAACATACAGGATGGATGTAATGCGAGTATAAGTGGCTGGGGAATGGCTGGGAGAAGGAGGGAGGTGAGAAGACAGGAAGAAATCAGTAGGATAGAAGTTGTGGAAGCAATGAAGAAAGTTAAACTGGGGAAAGCCCCAGGAATTCATGGAGTGTGTGGTGAAATGCTGAAGCATGGGGGAGAGATAGTAGTAGAATGGATGTGGAAGATGTGCAGATTGGCCTGGAAGGAAGGTAGAGTCCCGGAGGATTGGAAGACAGGTATAATTATTCCTTTGTACAAAGGAAAAGAGGAAAAAGAAGTGTGTGGTAATCATAGGGTCATTTGTATTCTTAGTATAATAGGAAAAGTGTATGGTAGGATACTTATTGACAGAATTAGAGAAAGAACAGAGGAATTAGTTGGAGAAGAACAGGGAGGCTTTAGGAAGGGAAGAGGTTGTGTAGATCAGATATTCATTCTTAGATCCTTAGTGGAAAAGTTTCTAGAGAAGGGAAACAAGTTGTATGTGGCTTTCATGGATTTGGAGAAAGCATACGACAGGGTGGATAGACAAGGATTGTGGAAAGTATTAAAAATATATGGAGTAGATGGAAAGTTGTTGAATGCTGTGAAGAGTATGTATGATGTTGCTAAGGCTGCAGTGCGTGTGGATGGTGAACTAAGTGAATTTTTCTCTTTGGAGGTTGGGTTGAAACAGGGATGTGGCATGTCTTCATTGTTGTTCAATCTGTTCATGGATGGGGTAATAAAAGAGGTATAAAGTAGGGTAGTGGATGTTGGAGTGGCCCTGGTGAGAGAGGATAGTGTTTGGAAACTCCCTGTACTGTTGTTTGCAGATGATACTGTGTTGTTGAGTGAAGACGAAGGGAAGCTGCAAGGCTTGGTGGATGAGTTTGGGAGAGTGTGTATGAAACGGAATCTAAAGGTGAATGTAGGGAAGAGTAAAGTGATGGTCTTTGAGAGAGGTGAAGTCAGTGAATGTACAGCGAGGTTGGATGGTGAGGAATTGGAAAATGTGAATACGTTTAAGTACTTGGGTAGTGTGATGAGTAAGGATGCAGGTTTGGAGGGTGAAGTGCTTGAAAGGGTACAGCAGGGAAGAAAGGTTGCTGGTTCTTTGAAAGCAGTGATAAGAAACAGGGAAGTGAGCATGGAAGTGAAAAAGTTACTACATGACAGTATTGTGATACCAACTCTAACGTATGGAAGTGAAGCTTGGACGTTGTTGGAAGGACACAAGTCAAGAGTGAGAGCAATGAAAATGAGTTATTTAAGAGGAGCCTGTGGAGTCACATGGAGAGACAGGCTGACGAATGAGGATATAAAGGAGCGTTGTGGTGTGGATGTGGATGTGATAAGAAGTGTTATGAGGAATACACTGAGGTGGTTTGGCCATGTGGAGAGGATGGAGGGTGAAAGACTGACGAAGAGAGTGTACGTGAGTGAGGTGGAGGGGGGAAGTGGGAGGGGAAGGCTGAGGATGAGATGGAGGGATGGGGTGGAGAGGTATATGAGAGAGGGGGGTGTGAGTTGGGAGCAAGGCAGTGAAATGGCAGGGGACAAGACGACGTGGAGGCGATTTGTTTGTGGCCACCCCAAACAGGATTGAGGCGTCTGGCAATAGATAGATAGATAGATAGAATAATGATAATAATAATAATAATAATAATAATAATAATAATAATAATAATAATAATAATAATAATAATATAATAATAATAATAATAATAATAATGATAATAATAATAATAACAATAATAATGATAATAATAACTACAAAACTCTCAGAGAGCGCAGACCTCCTCCTATGCCACTGCCATGAATTAAGATCCGGATCCAGACCCATGGATATAGGATCAGGATCAGGATCCACCCCAAAACTTCATAAATTCTTTCTTGATCCGTGGCCTACTTTTCCACAAAATTTCATCGAAATTCATTGAAACCTTTTGGAATTATTGTGCCGGATACTCCGGATCCGGATCCAGATCTAGCCCAAAACGTAACCATTTCTTCCTTAGCCAATGGCCCACCCATCCACAAAAATTCATCAAAATCCACTCTTATCTTTTTGAATAATCATGCTAACAGACAGACAGACAGATAGACAGGCAAACAAACAGACAAACAAACAAGCGCGGGGTAAAGCATAACCTCCTTTGCGGAAGTAACAAAAATAATAATACTCATACTTCTACAACTACCGCTACTGTTATTATTACTATTACTGTACTACCACTACTAATTCTTCTACTAATCGTATTGTGTTACCATTAAACTAAATGTTTACCAGGTGCAGAGAGAAACAAAGATTTTATTTTTACGCTTTAAACAAGATATGTCAGTTGAAGAATTTCTTTCAATCGCAAGAAAAATAAAAAAACAAGCCATATACTTCAACCACAGATACTGTTTTGGTCGAAATATTTGTTGGGGTCAATATTTTTAGTTGAAATATTAATATTTTTACTTTTTGTAGATCCATTTTTGGTCGAGATTTATTTTTGTCGAAAATTTTTCTTAAGATTTTTTTTTTTGGTCCGCGAGATTTTTTGCTGAGATTATTTCGAGGTATTTTTAGTCGACATATATTTTCTCGAGGTATGTTTTTGGTTGAGATTTTATTTTTCCAGAATTTTTCTGTTGTCGAGATATTTTTTGGGGTGGAGATATTTTGTTGTGATACTTTTTTCGGGTGGAGATATTTTGTTGTCAGGATACTTTTTTGTGGTGGAGATATTTTGTTGTCGTGACACTTTTTTCGGGTGGAGATATTTTGTTGTCAAGATACTTTTTTGAGGTGGAGATATTTTGTTGTCGTGATTCTCTTTGGGGGTGGAGATATTTTGTTGTCGTGACACTTTTTTGGGGTGGAGATATTTTGTTGCCGAGATACTTTTTTTGGTTGGAGATACTTTTTGGTCAAGATACTTTTTTGGGTGGAGATATTTTGTTGTCGAGTTACTTTTTTAGGGTGGAGATATTTTGTTGTCAAGATACTTCTGGGGTGGAGATATTTTGTTGTCGAGATATTTTTGGGGTGGAGATATTTTGTTATCAAGATGTCAGGACTCCATATTATTATTACAAATCATAATAGATAAATAGATATATAGAGAGATAGATAGAAGCAGCAAGTCAGAGGATGAGAAGGTATTTTGTCTGTGAGAATCGAGCAATGCTAAACATGCTTACACACTCTTAACTCAAGGAATGCTTTATAGGCACACGACAGCGCCTCGTGACCATACACACACATACACACATACTCACACACAGGTTTCTAGAACTTTCCAACCACAGTGTAACACACTTGACACGACCCCTGCTACACCAGAATTTAGGAAGCAAAGCTCAGAAGGAGACAGGCCATAGAACCGGCAGGTAGTAGGGAGAAGAGCTTAGCAACATGGAAGAGAGAGAGAGAGAGAGAGAGAGAGCGAGACTGGGAGGTAGCTAGCGGGACTCTACTTTATACTTCACTCGTGTGTGAGAGACTTTGTTAATATTTCCAAGACAAATAAAAATAGTCCCATACTATTCTTTACCTCTCCTGTCATTGCATGACAAAAGGGAACCAAGATTATCTACTTACAAAGCTACTCGTCCACAAGTCTAATATATGTATAACCAATCCACAAAACTTCACTACAACAAACTACAAAGTTATTGTGAGATATGGCGGCAACGAACGTATGAACCTCGTCTACGAATCTACAGTGAATTCCTACAAAATATCAAGATTGAAAACAAAAAATACCTCTCACAACCAACAACTTACAACCAGCTCCTGACAGTATTCTCTCCAACCAGCCCCCTTCGTTTCCCCGATCATCACGCTGATTTAGAAGTGATCACACGACGTCTTGCCAGTAGTTTAACAAAATACTGATACAAACAATCTTGCAATTTCTACGACGAACCAACGAACTACAACAATCTACGATCAACTACAAGTAACAACTCTACGAGTCGTCTGTATAATCTTCTACATGCACCTACAAGTAGTGGCAGTCTTCATCCCACAACGAGTAAATCACAAGAAAAAAGGACCGCGAATGCATCGAGAAAGAAAAACAAAACAAACAAACGAAGAGTGAGATACGACTCACAACTACCAGATCTCACCCTCCTTTCTCTCCTACCGTCCCCCAACCTCCACCGCTGATGCAGGAGTGAAGAGGTCAAGACGATGAAGCAAATACCAAGCCCATACTCACAACTCATCTTACTCACTCATCTTACTCACTCATCTTCACTCAAGTTACTCATCGTTACTCATTTACTCACCACAGCTACCAGTGTGGGAAGTCGACGTCACCATACGTGCTTGCTGAGACGACAACACGTCAATCAAACTGTGAAGGACAATGCTATCACCACGTGCAACACCACTCACACCATTTCCACCACGGTAAAAATTAGTGAGTTACATAGTTACTTCATTTATACAATACACAGTGATAGACAAAAAACTTCTGCACAAACATATAAAACGTGCTGTATAGTTACAACTTACGTACACATACTTACTTCAATTATCTGCATAACTCAAACACTAAATAATCACCAACAATAAATATTCTACACTGTATATATTCATTCATTTATTATAGCATTCACTTACTACCAACGAGTGTTACCATTTATACCTACATAAAATACGTGTTGCATACATACAGCTAAACATTATTACATCTACAAAGTAATAAATAAAATATACCATCACAGTTACTCAGTGAGCGATTAAAAGAACTGTATTAAACATTTATTAATTAAAGCTACCTTGTGGAAACAGATAAATTAAGTTACAAGGAAAACCAGAAAAAAAAAAACGGCCAACACAAATGACGTTAGCAAGAATGAACATCTTCAACACAATCGTGAAGACAATGATTTCCACACAGTGCTGACACATATATTGCCCAAGATAGGTACAAGTGAAGAACAAGTCAGTGTATTTAGTTAATACTGTATATAGTGTACATATATTTTTTATAAAAAATAACAAAATATGGGACTATATAATATCATTTTCAGTAATATATGTGCAATATAAACTAAACCTTAAAATAGGGTCCCAAGGAAATTAGCCAGCAATTATGCAACCTCGAGCAACACCGAAAAAAAACGTTGACAAACGAAGAAAAACAAACTATAGAAAGTCAATACATACAAAAAAAAAAAAAAGAAAGAAAGAAAGCAAAAGAAATAGACTAAGATCACATAACAAATAAATGAAAATAAGTGTAAGTGTTACTACAAATGCCAAAATACCACATAAACTTCTATAAGTGAAACAAAAAACAAATTGTTGTCTCCACAAGCAAGTGGCATGGCACATCATCACATAAACTCCTTCTATAAGTTTTTTTTTTTTTTTTTTTTTTTTATGTGTCCGACTCTGAGCAAAGGCTCAGGGCCTATTTCTTGGGGGCAGTTGCCTATCCCAAGGCCCAGTAGTCCTCCTACACCTCCACATGTCACCACTTCGGCGCTAACACCCACCGTCCATATTGAATACATGCTAGGGCTGTCTCATACAGGACTGGTGTACTGGTAGCAAATTGTTGTCTCCACAAGAAAGTGGCATGGCACATCATCGACCGCAGCATGACCGGATTCAGTGTCAGGACTGCAATTATTACAATTATGTAACTACAAACGATATGTAACTACAAACAATATGTAACAATTATGTAACAGTTGCATTAACAAGATGTAACTTTTATGTAACTTTAACTACAATTATAAGGCCAACACAATTATGTAACAGTTGCATTAACAAAATGTAACTACAATTATAAGGCCAACACAGTTATGCATTACCACAATATTATGTAACAATTCATAAAGTATTACAATTATGTATTACTACAATGTTACTACAATGTAACAATTACAATACAATTATGTAACAATTCACAATGTTACAATTATGTATTACCACAATGTTACTACAATGTTATGTAAAATCATACAATTTTACCACAATTCTATATTACCAGAATCATCATACAAGTTAGGTGAAATCTTAGACATTACTAAAGGGATAACTCAATATGTAATGTAATAACCTAGCAGCATTACCATTGCACAACTATATGCGTATGTCTGTTATACATATACATCTTACAAAATGTCATACAACAACCATTGCATTTATTCAAATATGTATACAACTTGTTTAAAATGTAATATTACTGGATCAGTACAATATTAACATGAATATTATATGTATACAATATTATAATCAATATTATGTACTAATAGATTAGCATATGTCAATGATGATTGCTGTCGGAGGACCTCCAGTACGTGGCCGAGCAGTGTCAGGACTCAATATTATAATTACAAATAATAATAGATAAATAGATAGATAGAGAGACAGATAGAAGCAGCAAGTCAGATGATGAGAAGGTATTGTGTCTGCGAGAATCGAGCAATGCTAAACATGCTTACACACTCTTAACTCAAGGAATGCTTTATAGGCACACGACAGCGCCTCGTGACCATACAAACACATACACACATACGCACACACAGGCTTCTAGAATTTCCAACCACAGTGTAACACACGTGACACGACCCGTGCTACACCAGAATTTAGGAAGCAGAGCTCAGAAGGAGACAGGCCATAGAACCGGCAGGTAGCAGGGAGAAGGGCTCAGCAACATGGAAGAGAGAGAGAGAGAGAGAGAGAGAGCGAGACAGGGAGGTAGCTAGCGGGACTCTACTTTATACTTCACTCGTGTGTGAGAGACTTTGTTAATATTTCCAAGACAGATAAAAATAGTCCCATACTACTCTTTACCTCTCCTGTCTGCATGACAAAAGGGAACCAAGATTATCTACTTACAAAGCTACTCAAGTATAACAACCGCTCGTCCACAAGTCTAATATATGTATAACCAATCCACAAAACTTCACTACAACAAACTACAAGGTTATTGTGACAGAGATACTTTTGGGAGGATGGAGATATTTTGTTGTCGAGGTCCTTTTTTGGGTCCAGATAAATTTCTTTGGTCGAGACAATTTTTGGGTTCGAGATATTTTTTGGGTCGAGACACTTTCTTCTGATCGAGACACTTTTTTGGTAGATAATTTTTTGTCGAGATACTGTTTTTGTTAGAGATAATTTTTTTTTAGTCGAGATAAGTTTTTTTAGTCGAGATACTTTTCTTAGTCGAGATGTATATATATATATTTTTTGATGAAGGTACTTTTTTCATTGTGTCCAAAAAGAAAAGAACGTTCTCACGTCCTGGAATAATTTCTTAAATTTAAATCACACACACTACTCTGAAATCCAGTGGCTATTGAAGATTTCGAAAGGCCCGTTTCCTAGCGATTTATTCCTCTCAGTACCTCTCAGTATTATGTCACCTGAAGCAATATATATCGATATTTTAAAACGACATAGAAACAAGCGTACTAGAGATTATTATAGCGCAACGTGAAAACAAATCGTTTAGGGAAACGTGTAATTAAGCCTCCTTTGCCACTCACAGAAGGGTTTTAAACAGATATTTCTTTTGTCTTTCCTCCAAGAATATTTTTACAGGGGACTAAAAGGGTTTAAGACGAAGCGTAAGACTTGGGTGCTGGAAAATTCATCTTACGCGTGGGAAGGATGATGAGAGAGAGAGAGAGAGAGAGAGAGAGAGAGAGAGAGAGAGAGAGAGAGAGAGAGGAATGAGGGAAAGTAAAGGAAGGAAAGTGGAGAGGTGGAGGAGAGGCAGAGAGGGAGAAGACAAAATGACAAGAGGGAAGTATAGAGGAGGAGGGGGAGCAAAGGAGAGAAAGTAAGATGAGAGAGAGAGAGAGAGAGAGAGAGAGAGGTTGGCTGACAAGAGAAAGTGAATATGAAATGGAGGAGAGAGGTGGAGGAGGGTGAATGGGGAGAAGAGGAACAGAAGAAGGAGAGATGGAGGAGGAGGATAAGGCAGGGGAAGAGAGGGAGATGGTGGATAGTAGGAGGGAGAGAGGCAGAGGGTGGATAGGAGGGGAAGAGAGGGAGAGGGTGGAAAGTAGAGGGGAAAGAGAGAGAGGGTGGATGGGAGGGGAGAAGGTAATGGAGAAGATAAGTAGGCTGGCAGAGAAATATGGGGTCAGTTTATCTTCCATTCCATTATTTTTTATGTGTGTAATTCCGGACATAGGGTGAATCAAGGGGCATAGACAGTCCCTTCCCTGAGGCCTAACAACGCTCCTGAGCGCACCAGATAGTGACACACACCCTCACGCTAATACCCACCCGACTGTCCATGCTGGGGGTGGAGAGGGGCGCCTTCACGTGGTGGCACCGAAATGACTGGGTGATTCCTCTGCCTGGTTATACAAACGTCCCTCAGTTCCCTCCCCATCATCGAAGAGCAAGAGGACAAGCAGCACAAAGAGGGTTTTAGCCAGCAGTCCAATGGTTTTTTAACTAATATGAGCTCGAGATTGCAACTACTGCTATTACTACTACTACTTCTTCTAGATAGATAGATAGGTAGATAGACAGGTAGATAACATACTGATAATAAAATCAGAGAGCATTCTCAAAGTAATGCAGAGTAAAGGAAATAAAAACAAACATAAATTACAGGAAACTCTTAACCCTACAGCTCAATACGCTTCTTTAGTGTTAACTTGATAAAATACCTTCGTGAATGTAAGACAGTGGTAGCTCTGGACTAGGGAGGAAGGAAAGAAAAAGGACGAAGGAAGGAAGGAAGGTGAACATGAAGGAAATGAAGGAGAGAAAGGAGAAAAGGTAATTGTAGAAGAGAGATGTATTCAAGGAATAAAAGAAATTAGGAGAGAGAGAAAGACAGACAGACAGACAGACAGACATACAGGTACACAGACTGAGAGAGAGAGAAAGAGAGAGACAGAGAGAGAGAGAGAGAGACAGAGACAGACAGACAGACAGACAGACAGACAGAGACAGAGACAGACGGACAGACAGACAGACAGACAGACAGACACACAGGTACACAGACTGAGAGAGAGAGAGAGAGAGAGAGAGAGAGACAGACAGACAGACAGAGACAGACAGACAGACAGACAGACAGAGACAGACAGACAGACAGACAGACAGAGACAGACAGACAGACAGACAAATACACAGACTGAGAGAGAAAGAGAGAGAGACAGAGACAGAGACAGACAGACAGACAGACAGACAGAGACATACAGACAGACAGACAGACACACACACAGATACACAGACTGCGAGAGAGAGAGAGAGAGAGAGAGAGAGAGAGAGAGAGAGAGAGAGAGAGAGAGAGAGAGAGAGAGAGAGAGAGAGAGTAGAAATATCGTATGACAAGTTGTAGACAATAAGGAAGATAGATGGTGACTTAACATTACTTGAGTCTCTCTCTCTCTCTCTCTCTCTCTCTCTCTCTCTCCAAATTTTCCCTCAGTGTATCAGTCCAAAAAAAAAAAAAAAAAAAAAAATCTCCCACCCTCTCACTGTCACCCACCAAACTGTCGAATTGGTTTTTATTTGACAGGGAAAATATTTGGCGTAATTTCGGTAATGTGTGGATGTGGGGTGACAGACAGACACGCACAGAACGATGAAGAAAACGACAGTGTGTAGAGTATGTAGGGGTTGGGTGGGGTGGAGTGGGGTAATGGTAGGGTTCGGTGGAGTGATGGTGAGGGTGGGTGGGGTTCAGTGGGGTGATAGTGGGGTTCAGTGGGGTAATGGTGGGGTTGGGTGGGGTGGAGTGGGGTAATGGTGGGGTTCGGTGGGGTGGAGTGGGGTAATGGTGGGGTTGAGTGGAGTGGAGTAAAATAATCGTGGGGTTCAGTGGGGTGATGGTAGGGTTGAGTGGGGTGGAGTGAAATAATGGTGGGGTTGGGTGGGTGGAGTGGGGTAATGGTGGGTCTGGGTGGGTAGGGAATGGGGTAATGGTGGGGTATGGTGAGGTGGAGTGGCGTAATGGTGGGGCTGGGTTGGGTGGTTCGGTGAGGATGATAGTAGTAGCAGTAATAGTAGTAGTGGTAATAGTAGTAGTAGTAGTAGTAGTAAAAGGAATAATAACAATAATAATAATAATAATAATAAATTATTATTATTATTATTATTATTATTATTATTATTATTATATAATAATAATAATAATAATAACCACTAATAACCTCATTCTTTTTCCCCAATATCTCCACCATATTTAGAACTATTTTTCCTTGCCCCTCTACGCTGTTTATTTTGGGTCCACTCTTCCCCTCTTTGTCCTACATTTTATTCTCTTTATTTGGCCTCTCTCTCCCCTTCTTTCCGTTATATTTATTTTGTTAGCCTCCATCCACTCTTGGGTAGTCCAGTTTTGGAAATCAGGTTAATCAGACACTCCCCTCTCTCTCTCTCTCTCTCTCTCTCTCTCTCTCTCTCTCTCTCTCTCTCTCTCCACATTTATATCTTTATTCTCCCTCCCTCTTTCTCTGCTAATTAGTAAACTACACTGGAGAGAGAGAGAGAGAGAGAGAGAGAGAGAGAGAGAGAGGGGAAGGGGGAAGGAGGGAGAGAAAATGTGACAGGTAGATAGAACATAATAAAGATGAGGCAAGAAGAGGAGAGAGCAAGAGGTTAGAGAGAGAGAGAGAGAGAGAGACTAACGGGAAGGAGAGAGTTAAGAAGCATAGGGAGCAGTCTGTTGTTTCCACCTGTCAAGCTGCCTGCCACCTTTACCCTTGACGCTCCACCAATTGTGCTCAAACCCAGAAAATGTCATGATCGGTCCGTCAACCCTTTCATGAATTTGGTTGAACTGGGAGAAAAACTGTTCGTATTATCTTGGCATGAACTATTGTCATTGGGCCGGAACTGTTCTCACGGCAGCCACAAGGTGGCAACAGTTTTTATCCATTTTTTACCAAATGTCGTGTAGATCTTACGGGTACTCCATGACGAACCTGAGTATTTCCCAGAACAAGAGGTAAAAGATTTTAGTCACAGGGCATAATTAACTCTGAGCTTGCCCCGTCACCCTAACGTTGATGTCCTGTTACCTTAACGTCAATGTCTTGTTAACTTAACGTTGATGCCCTGTTACCTTAACGTTGATGTCCTGTTACCTTAACATTGGTGCCCTGTTACCTTAACATTGGTGCCCTGTTACCTTAACGTTGGTGCCCTGTTACCTTTACGCTGATGCCTTATTACGTTGATGCCCTGTTACCTTGACGTTGATGCCCTGTTACCTTAACGTTGATGCCCTGTTACCTTGACGTTGATGCCCTGTTACCTTAATGTTGGTGCCCTGTTACCTTAATGCTGATGCCCTGTTATTTTAACGTTGATGTCCTTTATTTTAACGTTGATGTCCTGTTACTTTGACATTGATGCCTTGTTACCTTGACATTGATGTCCTGTTACCTTGACATTGATGCCCTGTTACCTTGACATTGATGCCCTGTTACCTTAAAGTTGATGTCCTGTAGCCTTGACGTTGGATCTACGGTGCTCTAACCTGTGGAATTTTGACATCAGAGGTCCGTCAACACTTCCACCAAACTCGTGTTATTTCGGAGAGAAACTATTCGTTTTTGCCTGGCCAATAATATTCTCACGGGGCCGGAACTATCCTCATGTCGGTCGCGAGATTAGTTCCGGCTTTGATGTAACAATCAATTTTCATCCAATTTTAATTAAATCTGGTGGACATGTCGGTGCGTGGTTTACAGTGACTGACATTCTTTCAGAACAGAAGTTTAAAGGTCAAGGTCACATGGCAAGGTCAACTTTGAGCTTGTGTTGTACCCTTGATCGTTGACCTGTTGTGCTGAAACCTTGCTGGGTTCGTCATGGTGCGTCCGTCAACCGTTCCAGAAAAATTATTAAAATTGGGAAAACATATTTGTTTTAGCGTTGCCGGAACTGTTCTCACGGAAGCCGTGAAAACATATCCGGTCTTGAGGACAAGAAGTTTTGATCCGATTTTACCTAATTTGGTATATATACTGTAGGTGTTACGTGCAAATCCGTGAAAAGGGCATAACTGCCCAAAAATAGTTCTGAATATTTCAAGAAAAAGTATGCGAAGGATTTCTCCATAGTTTTGTTACTGATTTATTGTTTGTTTGTTTGTTTGTTTGCTGTCTTACTTATTCTACATCCTACGTACGTAGCTCTCGTAATAATAATACTGACAGGAACTGGTTTGTGTTCCAGAACATTATCAGTAAGAATATAGATTTTTTTATTTTTATTATTAGGGTTAGAGCTATAGTTATTGTTTATATGATTTTTAATGACTGATATTTACCCATGCATTAAAATTACACAGAGAAAAAGTGACCTTTATGAAGATATTGATTAGGAACTGAGGGAAAATATTAAAATGTGAAGTTTTACCATTCTCTGGCCAGTAATGCTTGAGTGGGGAGGTGGGAGGTGGTGCTAACACTGGAGGAGGCCAGCGTCAGGGTCATCTTCCTCTGTTTCTTCTCCACTTAGTAGGGAGAAAAGGGAGAGAGAGGAAGGAAAATAGGGAAAAGGAGTATGGAAGTATTAAGGGAGGGAGAGGAATAGAGGAAAGGAGCGAAGTAGGGAGGGAAAGGAAGAAAATACAGAGTATGAAAGAAAAAGAGGTAATTTGCATAAAGGAAATTGAAGAAATCAGAGAGGAAGGAGGAAAACGAAGAAATCAGAGTGAATGACAAAATGGATGAAACTGGAGAGCAAAATGGAAAAGGATGATTAATAAAGAAAAAGGAGGAAAAGAAAGTACATAGGGGAGGAAGGAGAAAAATGCTGAAATTTAGAGTAAGGATAAAAAAATGCAGTTAATAGGAGAAAACGGCAGAACATCGGAAGATTGCGAAGAAAGGGAGATAAATGAATTTGAAATAATTAGTGAGAGAGAGAAGATGAAAGAGCAAAGAGAAAGTAGAAGATAAATAAAGAGAAACAAATAAAGCAAGAGGAAAGGAAATACAGGAAGAAAAATATAGAGGATGAGAGAGACGAACACAAACGACAAGGGAGACTGAAGTGGTGGAGAGCTGTAGTATGGTGATGAGAGAGAGAGAGAGAGTAGTAATGAGGGAACATTGCCGGGATGACAAATTGGGAAGGGGGAATAAAAGTTGGGAGAAAGATAGAACAGAAACAAGGGCAGGGAACTGATAAATGAGAAAGAGATTTGTGGCAAGGAAAATGTGACGAAAGAGAGGGTGATGTGTAAGTGAATGAAGGAGGAGAAAGAGATTATAAAAATAAATAGGAATATATATATATATATATATATATATATGTATGTATGTATGTATATTATATATATATATATATATCTATATATATATATATATATATATATATATGTATGTATGTATGTATATTAATAACCTGTTTATTATGACGGTTACTTTCTTTGATGGACTTAATCATATATCCACTGCCAAAATATATACGAGTACTATAACAATTATTGTGTGTGTGTGTGTGTGTGTGTGTGTGTGTGTGTGTGTGTGTGTGTGTGTGTGTGTGTGTGTGTGTGTGTAAACAGTTGAATATCTTCCCGGTGCTGAGACACACTAATTAGGTAGGTGGGTGGGTGGGTTGGTGAGGCATATCAAGGTTTAAATAGCAATTATGCATTCAAACTTAATATATCAAATATTATATTAAGAGCTGGTAACTCTTCCCAAGGACTAGCTCTATATAATGGAGTGATGGTTCTCTTAAGTGGAATAGTATTTTAGGTGAGGCTTCACCTTTGTAGGGGGAGTGAACACCAAGAGGTGTGTTGACCCAAGTTTCTGTAGACCTACACGTGGGTAGAGGAGCAACCTCCCAGTGGGGGCTATACAAAGGTGATGGAGTAGCCACAAGTGAGGGTGTTTCCCACAGTTGGGTGGTTACCCCCAAAAGGGGAGGGAGGAGGAAAGGGAACCAGGGTGATGTTATAAATTCAGCGTTTGCAGCACGTATTGCCGTATCACGTACAGTATAATTACAGTCCATTGGTGGATCTCGGGTTATGTTACTAATTAAATATTAAATGCATCATGGTGCCGAAGGTGTTAATGCAGAGAGTTTCTAAACCTTTGGCGACTTGATGCCTTCCCTGTGCTGAATTAAATCATCGTGTGGGTTTAACGCCCAAGTGGTGCCATGACACAGTGTGTGGTATGCAGGAGGAATGCTGGACCTCAGGGAACGGACTGTCGATTCTGTGCCCTGAGTCGGACACTTAAAAAAAAAAAAATGTAACATAGCACTTGACAGGATTTGAGATTCACATTAGCCTTACGACACTTTATTTATAATATGACATGGCAAGGGGGTCTGCCCTCTCTGTGTGACCCCCTCCCCCCACAACATTCTCCAGGCAGATCTTTCCTGTTGTTGCTGCTCTGGACGTGAACCCAGTAGACTGCAGGAATCTTGTCCCTCACAGAGGTCTTTTGTTGAGGTTATATCCAGGGATTGTGTGTATTGTGATAGTGTGCTGCATGAGGTGAGTTTGTTGGGGTGTGTGTGGGGAGGGAGGCGGATGTATTGTATTTTGTGTTGTGATAGTGTTGTGGTGTGGGAGGGGGATGTAGTGTATTATAGGCATTGTGGATTGTATGTGTGTTGTATTTTGTGTTGTTGCAGTGTTGTGGTGTGGGTGGGGGATGTATTGCATTGCAGGCATAGTGGATTGGATGTGTGTTGTATTTTGTGTTGTGATTGTAGCAGGGAAGGGTGATGGATGATTCATACTACCGCCAGACGATGTCATTCTGCTTTGGAAATACCTCAGACATACTCCGTTTTCTCTAATTTGAATTGAATTTTCCATCTGTCCATTTTCTGTCCTGAGTTGTGACACTAGATTAACACTCCAGTAGGGCACTAGTCACGAAGAAGTTCTTTGAAAAAGGGTGAACAGTGGTAGTATTGTCATTTTCTGCCACCGAGTTACGTGAAATAAGGTGCAAGAAGACAAAAATTTGGGCCAAGTTAGAGTAAAAAAGTAAATAGGTTTCTTATTATTATTTCATGTACCCTCAGTGGCAGAAAAAGACAGCACTACAGCCATACATCCTTTCCACAACACTTCTTCGTGACTAGCATCAATTTTTAGTGTTACTCTGTAGTTACAACTCGGTATTCAAGACAGTGATAACAGTTTTAGGCAAAGTTAACGTAAAAGTAATAAAGAAGCGTTGTAGTGTTGCTGTGAATGTGAAACTGTAGAGAAATACTTAACTGTGGAGAGGATGAAGAATGACAGTCTGGCCAGAAGAGTGTATGTGAGTAAGGTAGATGGGGAGAAGAGGAGGGGTAGACCAAGGTTGAGATGGAGAGATGGAACGAAGAGATGAGAGAAAGGGGATGTGACCTGGAGCTAGGGCAGCCAAATGGCAGAGGACAGGGTGACGTGGAGGAGATTTGTTTGTGGCCTCCCCTTATGGGATTAAAGAGTCTAGCAATAGACAGATAGGTAGATAGGTACATAAGTAGTTAGGTAGGTAGATAGATACGAGTATGTCGATAGATAGATATTAATCATACTTGGTACCACCCTCCACCTACTGGCTCATAGTCGCGAAGCTCTTAGGTCCGCACCTTGGAATTCTCCCTAACTTACGATAATCCTCATTCCGTCCTTGAATGACCCCAGACACCAGTGGGTTAAAGGTGGCTTGGGAAATACCTGTGAGGAGGTTAGAGAGAGAGAGAGAGAGAGAGAGAGAGAGAAAGAAAGAAGGAGGAGGGGGGCAACACGTACTGTACAGTGACTGAAATTAAATCTATAAATCTAGAACATTCACTCTCCATGGCCGGACAGATCAGGATATATAGAGAGAGAGGGGAAAAAAAAAAAAGTAACACGCGAATACTAGTACACAGGAATACACTTACAAGGATGAAGCATTTCGATTTTATAAGGTCAAGGTCACAGGGGAAGGTCAGATTCTTTGCCATATAACTCAGATGTTTTCATTCGATTTTGTCCAGACTTGATGAGAGGGTTGAAGGTCAGCTGAGAATAAAGTGAAGCTCTTTAGAGAACAGAACGTCAAAGGTCAAGGTCGGCTTAGAGTTCTGATCCGATTTAGACCAGACTTGGTGGATGACTTGAGGGTCAGTGAAGGATGAAGTGATTTTAAGAACAGTTAATGGAAGGTAAAGATCACACGGTAAAGGCAAAGGTTGGCACCAATGAACGATTTTAGGGGGTGGGTGTTGTACTCTTTGAATGCTCTCTCTCTCTCTCTCTCTCTCTCTCTCTCTCTCTCTCTCCATACTGTACAAAAGATGAATTTATTCAACTATGTGGAGGCTGATAACAGTTACAAGAAAGAGAGAGAGAGAGAGAGACACACACACACACACACACACACACACATCGATCAACACAACACCCACTCTCACTTTGCTAACGCAGGTGTGATAATGACAGGTTAAAGAGCATAAAGAGAAATAAATAGGGCTACAATACAGTATCTAATATACTATACCAGTAGCCGTGTGTGTGTGTGTGTGTGTGTGTGTGTGTGTATTTTGGGCAGCCGAAAATACACATTCAATTCGCACCAAATTTGGCATAAAAATTGCAAAAAATTCGCTGATGTGAACAAAATTTGGTCCCATCACGATTGAAAAACTTTTTCTATATTTAATGAGCGATCAAAGTTAGCTAGTGAAATTAGGGTTGCATTCACCGTAGAGTTTTTATGGCTTTCTCGATTGATGAGTTTTTGTTAGTTAAGTGTGATCAAAGTTTGGTTCGGAAAACAATTCATTCTCTAACGGGACTTTTAGAAATCGAGTCTACTCGAGCCAAGTGCCACGACCCTGTACATTTTAGATGATCACAGCCGCCGAATTGAGCGTTTTTACTGTGCGTTTCCCGCACTGTTGCCTTGGTGGTTGTTAGACTAGAACAGCGCATAAATGTGACCCAGATTACCTGAAATGATTGCAACACGCGTGCGAAGCGCGAGGAAACGAGTGAGAAGCACAAGGAAATGAGTGGGCAGCACAAGAAAGTGAAACACAGTGCTAGGGCCCTCCGCAGGAGCAAGTGTGACAGGGCCCAAAGGGCCCACTAGCACTTGTAATATACTATAGCAGTAGCCGTGTGTCTGTGTGTGTATTTTGGCCTGCTGAAACTACACATTCAAATCGTACCAAAATTGTCACAAAAATCACAAAAATATTCGCTGATGTGAAAAACCTTGGTCCCATCATGATTGAAAAACTTTTACTGTATTTAATGAGCAATAAAATTTTTACCAAAAACAACGCCGCTCCAGGCACCCGGTCGGTTGCCGTAGTCGAGTAGTTAATATCTCGGACTTGTGCGCGGACAACTTGGGTTCCATTCCAGAAGTGAGGTGAGGGCGCCTTTCTTCGGTACATAGGTCCTGGTGCACCAAAATTGGCATGAAGATCGGAGAAAATTCGCTCATGTCGAGAAACTTGGTCCCATCTCGATTGATGATTTTTTATCAGAGTTAAAAGCAATCAAAGTTTGGTTCGGAAAACAGTTCATTCGGTACCGGGACTTTTAGAAATCGAGTCTACTCGGGCCCAAAGGGCCCACGAGCACTTGTATAAAAAGAGGAAGAAGAATATAAATGCAAAATGAAATGCTGATAAATAAGGAAAAGAAGTGAATAGATATGAAGGAAAATGGATGGAAAAAAGAACATGAAATAGGGGTAAGTTAAGTGAAAAAGAAATGTACGTGCTTATATAGCTAGGTAGACAGAAATGAGGGTATGTAGACAGAGGATATTAGAACATACAAAGAAAGGTTGAATACAGGTGAATAAAGCAGAAGGAAAAGATAGATACACATAGGTAAGAAAAAAATAATAGTAAATAAACAAGTGGTCGTGGGCCCTTCGGGCCTCTTGCCCTTGCTCCAGTGGAGAGCTCTCGCGCTGCTATAATATATTTTAGTTATAGCTTCGGGCAAAAAATTCTACGAGTATCCTATGCTGGGCTCTGAGAGCAGCGTTTTTTGGTCAAAATGTGATCGCTCATTAAATATAGTAAAAGTTTTTCAATCGTGATGGGACCAAGTTTTTTCACATCAGCGATTTGTTTTGCGATTTTTGTGCCAGTTTTGATGCGATTTGAATGTGTAGTTTTGGCTGCCCAAAATACACACACACACACACACACACACACACACGGCTAGTTCTATATTATATTAGATTAGGTAGGTTGAAATATAAACCGGTAAATAGATGAATAAACAATATAAATTCAAAGCGATAATGACATGCTAAAATCTAGATAAAATAAAATGCAAAATAAAGGCCAGCACAGGGGAAACTGAATACAGTCCTACTCACAGTTACTGATAATAACAAAACTACGTGTGATATCCTTACCCAGCCTCTTCTTATCTTACTATCAGTGATTAACGATAGCAACTGATTAATGACGCCCTTCCTTCATTTAATAACTGATTTATTGCCTGCTTGTTTGGGTGGTTAAGTGGGTGGTGGTGGTGGCTGTATTTAATCGTTGTGGTGGTGGTAGTTGTGGTAGGAGTGGTCGTGACAATAGATGTGGTGGTCATGATTGTGGGTGGTTGTGGTTGGTGGTGGTTTTGGGTGTTGCTGGTAGTTGTGATGGTATTGGCTGTGGTTGTGTGTGTGTGTGTGTGTGTGTGTGTGTGTGTGTGCATGCGAGCGCAAACGTGCATGCACGTGGTGTACCTGAGCTAGTAGTTTCGCACTCGGTAAAAATAAAAGCATACAAGTTACTACAAAACATATTACTGAAAAGTTTAATGACTAGATTAGAAAAAGTCAGTATAATGATGCAACATTGACGACATTGCAAGGAAGTGATGATAATGCCAGGTAATTGCAAACCATGTATGCCAAAATATTTATTGCATACAAAGTGTCATGAATTGGCGCGATTCAATATCTAAACGAACTCGTGACACTGAACTTTGGTGAAAACCACTAATTCTAGTGGAATTTTCACTGTTTATCACTCAGTTTAACCGTCCCCGTATTCACCCGATCGGGAGTGTTTTCAGAACATTTTTCACTGTTTCATAAGTGATTGTCATTGCGTGCGACATTAGCACTTTCGCTGAGTGATTTATTATGGGCTTGTTTCACTCACTTTCTTTCCGTTAGCCGTTAGCAGTTAGCGGCTGGCCTCAGCCCTCGCTTGTTTGAATTCAGTTAGGATTGAAGTGTGGTGAGAGAAGGTTCGTGTACAGCGAGTTTCTGAATCTTCACCTAGTGTGAACTGGCGAGAGGTTTAGCATGTGCAGCGTCCGTCCTACGACCAACGCCCAGTTTCCGCTTAGCCCCCTTCACTGACCAGTATTTCTTTTCGTTTTTCCTAGGCTTGAGAGTTTAGTTTAGCTTGTGAGTGAGCGAGTGAGTGTATTCTCTTTGTTATTTTGAATTCATTTTGAAACATGTAACCTAAATTTGTTTCATTGTATTTAATAAATTTACAGTTCTTTTCTCTTGAGCTTAATATAATGTAAACTCGTGTTTTATTTCTCCACATTAAGCTTATTTTAGTTATAGCTCCTAGTTTGCATAAACGCTTTGCATTATTCATAACTGGTACTTAGGCCAGTCCTTTTGTATTAAGCTCAAAATCTGTTGTGCAACCAGGAGTTAATGCACTGGCAAGAACCTGCTTATTACTATTAGTATTAGTTATTGATTGTCAGGGGTGGAGTCACTTTCTCCAGAGCCCAACAGTACTAACAAACAGCGCGTGTGAGTAATTAGTCTCTGCTGTGTACCGTTGAGAAAGTTTATAAATTTTCGTCCTTAGAGAATCGGCGAAGTAAGCCGGCATAAAGTATCAATCATTGCTTGATTTTCACGAGTCATCCTTGTCTCTGTTGACAAGTTAACATTTAAAGTATTATTTAATATAAGATTCACAAAAACCCCGTGACACCAAGTGTGGCGTGAACCTTATACCATGTTTATTATCACACACACACACACACACACACACACACACACACACACACACACACACACACACACACACACACACACACACACAGTAGTAAAGTAACGTTATTAACAATGTGTGTCGCGGTGTCTCACCGTTACCAGAGTTAATGGAGTACTCGTATGTAAATGGCAATAACGAGATGCAGACCCACACCAGTTTTCTCTCTCTCTCTCTCTCTCTCCGTTTCCTTTTGTTCTGCCTTGTTTGCTCGCCTTTGATTACACCTCTCATCAGTGTTTTCACTGTTTCCTGTCTGATTAATCCTCTTTACTGTTCCATCTTTAATAAAAAAAAATAATAATAATGACGACAATAATAATAAAATCTGAACAATGATTCTGTGGTATGATATATCGTCACTCTCAGAAAGAAACTGCGTAAGTCATTTTTCCTACTTTTCGGGAAATCAAAAAAAAAAAAAAAACTGTCTCATTTTCTTAATTTTCAATGACTTAGGCAGAAACTTGAGGTGCATTTTAGACCACTCACACCCTACACCTGGCAAAGGCAGCTATACCAATTGGTGCGCCACGTGATGAAGAATTGATTTAAGCAAAAATCCAGAAATCGCCGAAAAACGACTTCGGCAGTTTCTTTATGAGGGTGACGATATGCAATGATGGTAATGGTGATGAAAATGATGATGATGTGATGATGATGATGATGATGATGGTGAGGAGGAGGAGGAAAAGTTTTAGAACAGTTAAAGCGTAGAGACGAAACTATAACATCATGAGGAGAATGATACCTGTAATGATCAAAATGAGGATGACAGTAATAATACTCATGGTAATAATAATAATAATAATAATAATAATAATAATAATAATAATAATAATAATAATAACAATAATAATAATAATAGTAATAGTAATAATAATAACAATAATCTATCTATCTATATACCTAGGCTGCTTCCCCCAAGGAAAGGGAGGTAGCCGAGACAGGACTACACACTCCCAATTTACTCATCCATTCAAACACATTCATTCGCATCTTACCCCCAAAGGGGAGAACGGACAGATCCTTACCGCACCACACAGCACGAGGGTCAACTGCGCAGTGCAGTCAGTAACATAATAATAATAATAATAATAATAATAATAATAATAATAATGGTAATGGAAATAATGAAGCTAATAATACTAATGACGATGATGATGCTAAGATGATGACCCGCTAATTGTGGTGGTGGTTGGCCTCGTTAGTCGTCTCGTGTGTTTGCTCCCTGGGTAGTTATGACGACTTGTTAATTGCCTGTCTGAATTATGTGTCGGTGGGGAGAGAGGGGAGAGTAGGAGGAGGGAGGGAGGTGTGCTGTGGTGTGGTATGGTGGGGTGGGGTGGGGTGTGGTGTGGTGTTGTATGGTGTACTTGGGTGGGGTGGGATGGTGTATGGTATGGTGGGGTAGCGAAGTGTGGGCTGGGGTGGGGAGGTGTGGTGTGGTTGGGTGGGGTCGGGTGGGGTGATGTGGATGAATGAGTGGGGTGGGGTGGTGTTGGGTGTTGGGTGGAGCGGTTGGGTGGGGTGGGGCGGTGTATGGTATGGTGGGGTAGAATAGGGTAAAGTGGCGAGCGAAGATGTGGAGTTGTGTTGATGGGTGGGGTGGAGTGGGGTGGGGATGTGTGGTGTGGTTGAGTGTTGTGGGATGTTGTATGGTATGGTGCGATAGGGTAGGGTGGAGTGGGGTGTGGAGGTGTGATATGGTGTAGTTGGGTGGGTGGAATACTGTAGGTATGGTGGGGCAGGGTGGGGTGGGGTGGGGTGGGGTGGGATGGTGTGGTGTGGTGTGGTTGGGTGGGGTGGGGTAGGAAGGTGTGGTATGATGTGGTTGGGTGGGGTGGGGTAGGGAGGTGTGGTGTGGTGTGGTTGGGTGGGGTGGAATGGGATAGTGTGGTGTGGTGTAGGTGGGTAGGGGGGGGGATGGTGTATGGCAGGGTTCCTTAATTACTTTCTTTGAATAAAGTCCAGTCATTTTGTCATCCTTTGTGGCAAAGATCAGGATGAAAAGTCTTGTATTTAATATCACTAATGGAATAAAACGTTTTCATTTATGTAAATATAATGGGACAGTGCGGAAAGTTAAAACCCTGACCGCCCCCCCCAAAAAAAAAGGTTAAGTAGATATTCTTTCATGCTGTTAGAAAGGTGGTTAAATAAGACATAAGAGTCTACTCTTAAATCTCCCAACTTCTCAAAAAGATAAAATGAAATCTTCTGTTGAACAAATTGCTATTGCATTCCTTGCATAAGCATAGTCACTTTAGCACTTCCACCACCACTTCAGCACCATACCGTGTACCAGTGAGCAGTCAAACATTTTTTTTTTTTTTAATAACAGGACAGATGAAGGAAAAACAAATGAATAAAAAAAATAATCCACACACCAGATTACTGGTGTCCTCAGTATCCCTGTCAACTCATCATTTGAACAAGCTAATGGCAACAGTGTGTGGGTACGTGCAGTGCAGCTTGTTAAATACAGTATTTTTGCGGCGAAGACTCCTGGTCTTTTGTTACTAATGTTTAGTCCTGACGAGATGACACTGATAATATGTTATACAGAAATATGAAACTCTCGTTACTATGAGTGATGTGAGCACCTAGAATACCTGGAAAAAATAGCGACCTCTGTTAACCATTAGTCTCACCAGTCTGCATTATAGCCACGAAATGCACAGGTTTGTGTTACTCAAGTAGCTAAACATAATTTATAATGGTGGCTGGATGAGCTGAAATTTATCTAAGCCGAATTTTGGGCGAAATTCATCCAAAGATGTTAAGTATTTCGACTCTTTAATTTGAGAAGCATAATAAATATTTAGTGATGGAAGTCTTTGGGGTCCATACCAAAGCTTGTCTGGGTCCGGATTGGGACTGGGGACTGCCATTTGAGTACCAATGGTGTACGATGTGGTGGGGTGGGGTAGGGTGGGGTGAGCTGGGCTATGTGGAAGTGGTGTGGTGGGCTTTGTGGTGGTGTGGTGTGGTTGTTGTTGTGTGCCAGAAGCCTGTCCTTGAAGCAGTGTCATACTCTGTCTTTTCTAACGCTGTTTTGTTCTTCTCAAACACCTTTCTCCTGGAATATCTTACCTTCATGCCACGCTCTTGTGTTAGCTGGTTACTTCTCCCCTCCCCCCCGGGTTGTGTGTGTGTGTGTGTGTGTGTGTGTGTGTGTGTGTGTGTGTGTGTGTGTGTGTGTGTGTGTGTGTGTGTGTGTGTGTGTGTGTATCTCTCTCTCTCTCTCTCTCTCTCTCTCTCTCTCTCTCTCTCTCATTATCACCATTTTACTACAACTACGTCCGCTCAGTCTTCATTCTCTCTCACTTTTACTTATATTTTTAAAAACTTCACTTTGTCTCTTTTCTCTCTGCCTTACATTCACATTTACTTTATTTCCTGCTTTACTCTTCATTTTCCCCTCCTCCTACTTTATATTCCTTGACTTTTTTATTACTCTTCCTCCATCTTGCCTTTCTTTTTCCTTTCTTCTAATTTTTACTTCCTAGTTTACTTTTATTTTCTTCTTCCCTTCCTCATCTTCCTCCTCCTCTTCCTCCTCCTCTTCTCTTCTTTCTTTCTTCCTTTCCTCCTTCTACTCCTCTTCTCTTCATTCTTTCTTCCCTTCCTCCTCCTCCTCCTCCTTTTCTTCTCTTCTTTCTTTCTTCCTCTCCTCCTCCTCCTTCTCTTCTCTTCTTTCCTTCTTCCCTTCCTCCTCATCCTCCTATCGAAAACACTTATTAAACAAAGCAAACGAGCACTTGAAATGCACATTGCTAATACGTGCAAATCAAATCCTAAAGAATTTTACAGTTACGTTAGAAAGAAATAGGTTATGACTACATCAATAGGTCCTCTAGAAATGAACAATGGCAAACACACAGAAAATGAGGTTGAAATGACGAACATTCTTAACGATTACTTTGCGTCTGTTTTTACAGTTGAAAACACCACCAGAAACCTACTGTTACCTACAAACCAAGCAAATAGCACAGTCCTTAGTAACTATGCTATCCATAATAACGATATCCTTTCAGCCATATATAGTACGAACCTAAACAAAACCCCTGGCCCTGATAAAATATTACCGAGAATTCTCAAAGAAGCAAAAAATGAGTTACTGCTGCCACTCTCTGTCTTATTCAATAAATCGTTAAGTACTGGGAAAGTTCCATGCGAATGGAAACTAGCAAATGTAACACCAATTTTCAAAAAAGGAAATAAGTCGCACTCAGGAAATTACAGACCAATCAGCTTAACATCAATAATGTGCAAGTTAATGGAAAAAATCATAAGAGATAAAATAGTTAATTATCTAGAAGATAATGATATAATTAAAGACTCGCAGCATGGATTTAGATGTCGTCGTTCATGCTTAACTAACTTACTGGACTTCTTCCATGATGTTTACAAATCATACGATGACCCAAGAGCAGTAGATATAATTTACCTCGACTTTCAGAAAGCATTTGACACTGTCCCTCACAAACATCTTATGAACAAAACAGAAGCACATGGAATAAAAGGAACTACGCAGAAATGGTTACAAGACTGGCTTTCATGCCGAAAACAGCGGGTTGTGATAAACGGAAAGGAATCCAAATGGCGTAAAGTGATCAGCGGCGTTCCCCAGGGCTCAGTACTTGCACCGACACTTTTTATTATCTTTGTAAATGATATTGATGAGGGTCTAAATTGTAAAGTATCCAAATTTGCAGATGATACTAAAATAACCAGTAAAGTAACTTCAAAATTACAGTGGCAGCAGTTACAGAAAAATGGCAAATGAAATTCAGCACAAAAAAATGTAAAGTACTTCATGCTGGAAGTAACAACGTCCATGCGAATTACAAAATGAACAATATCCAGTTATCAAGTACTGACAATGAAAAGGATCTTGGTGTGATAATATCAAATGACCTAAATCCAAGTAAGCAGTGCACTGAGGCGGTTATAAATGCAAACAAGCTGGTGGGTTTTATTGGAAGAACTTTCGAGTTTAAATCGGAAAAAGTCATACTTGCCTTGTACAACTCGCTAGTGCGCCCCCATCTTGAGTATTGTTGCAATTCTGGTCTCTGTACTACAGAAAGGACATTGAAAAATAGAGAGAATTCAGGGTAGAATTACAAAAATGATACCACGACTTAGAAATAAACCACATGAGGAACGCCTAGAAGAACTTAAATTGTTTAGCCTAACGAAGCACAGGTTAAGAGGGGACCTTATTGAAGTTTTCAAAATCATGAAGGGATATGACAACTTAGACATGAATAGATATTTGGATATAGACCAGTCGAGTCAAACCAGAAGTAATGGCTGCAAAATTATGGGAAAGCGTTTCCAATCCCATGAAGCAAAATACTTCTTCTTTAACAGAGTTGTAAATATCTGGAACAGATTACCGTCAGATACCATGAACAGTATCTCAATTGAGACATTCAAAAACAAAATAGACAAGTATTTGCATGAGAATCCTCAGCTGACTCTTTTTCTGTCCGAATAACTTGCTTTATGGCCACGTGTAAGTTCATTCCCCTTTTGTCTACAAGACACCCCGTAAACAACATACCCGTACATAGTGTCACATCACGTCATTATACATTTTTCAATTTATTCAATGCAAATATAGTAATACAAGCACAGATTAGGATCTGCACAGATAGCCCTGAGTTAACGGTCACTACTCTTACATTCGACACGTGATGGGCTGTGGATCACTGAGGGTCCCTGTTAGTCAAGTGACCACCATCGGGATTTTTTAAATGTACCAGGGGTCACTGCTTCAGGAGGAAACTTGTGTACTTGGCCCACATGGGAGAGTTCCTTGTCTCAGTGGAGTGAACGGAGCTAGGGCCTGATTGACTGCTGCCTACCTAAAAAGCGCCAGGCAAGGCTGCTGCACCACCCCTAAACATACACTCTGTACATTGTACATAAATACCTACTTTCGTCATAAGATGATCCACCGGTATACATGGAGAGTAATGAGGAGGATGGATGGTGAACTTGTTGAACGAAAGGCAATGATAGACTACGTGTGTGTGGATGAGCGAATGAGAAGACAAGTGTTGGATGCAAGGGTGTGGAGAGGGTGGGGGAATGGAGTCTCGGACCATCACTTAGTGATGGCCAAGGTAGAGCTGCAAAGAAAGTGGTTGAGGAGATGAAGGGGAAGACAGGAGGAAGCAGCTCCTGTGAGAAGAGTGGAGAAATTGCAAGATAATGAGAAAAGGACAGAGTATAAGAGCATAGTGGAAGAAAGATTGGGAAGGTATGAGCTAGAGCAGATGGAAGGGGTGGAAGACGTATGTAAGATATTCAGGGAAGAGATAAGCGCAGCGTGTGAGGCGGTTTGTGGAGTGAGGAGGAGGTGCAAGGGTGTGCAAGGGACAGCATGGTGGAATGATGAGGTGAAACGAGCTGTGGAACAAAAGAAGAAGGCATATGGTGAATGGTTGGCGAGTAGAGGTAGGGGAGAAGATGAGAGAGAGAAGAGAGAGGTATATGCGAGCAGGAGAAGGGAGGTTATGAGACTGGTGAAGGAGAGTAAGAAGAAAGTGGACGAAGAGTTTGGGAGGAATCTGAGTGTGAAATGGAGGGAGAGTAAGAAATTGTTTTGGAAGGAGGTAAAGAAAGTAAGGCAGTGTGAAAGGGGAAATAGTAGGGGAGTGAAAAATAGGAATAATAGATTGTTGGTGGAGAAGAGAGAGAAATTGAGGAGATGGAAGGAGCACTTTGAGGATTTGTTGAATGTAGAGAGTGAGAGCAGTGTGAGTATAAGTGGTTGGGGAATGGCTGGGAGAAGAAGAGATGAGAGGAGGGAGGAAGAGATCAGAGTAGTGGAAGCGATGAAGATTAAGCTGGGAAAGGCCACAGGAATTGATGGAGTGTGTGGTGAAATGCTTAGGTATGGGGGTGAGATTGTTGTGGAGTGGATATGGAAGTTGTGTAGATTGGCTTGGGAAGAGGGAAGGGTTCCAGAGGACTGGAAATCAGGTATAATTGTTCCTCTGTACTAAGGAAAAGGGGAGAGAGAAGTATGTGGTAACCATAGGGGTATTTGCCTTCTTAGTGTGACTGGTAAAATATATGGTAGAATACTCATTGATAGGGTTAGGCATATGACAGAGGAGCTAGTTGGAGAAGAACAAGGGGGATTTAGGAAGGGAAAAGGGTGTGTAGATCAGATATTTGTTCTAAGATGTTTAGTGGAGAAGTATCTAGAGAAGGGAAGGAAAGTGTATGCTGCCTTCATGGACTTGGAGAAAGCTTATGACAGAATAGATAGGCAAGGTATGTCGAAGGTATTAAGAATATATGGAGTGGAGGGGAAATTGTTGAGTGCTGTGAAGAGTATGTACGAGGGAGCTAGGGCTACAGTGCGAGTGGATGGTGAGCTGAGTGAGTTCTTTGATCTCAATGTGGGACTGAAACAGGGGTGTGTGATGTCTCCATGGCTGTTTAATATATATATGGATGGGGTTGTAAAGGAGGTGCAAGGTAGGGCAGTTGATGTGGGGGTGGCCCTAATGAATGAGGGTGAGATTTGGAAGCTTCCGGTGTTGCTGTTTGCTGATGATACAGTATTGTTGAGTGAAGATGAATGGGAGTTGCAAGGTTTGGTGAATGAATTTGGGACAGTGTGTAGGAGGAGGAAGCTGAAAGTTAATGTAAACAAAAGTAAAGTTATGGTGTTTGAGAGGAATGAAGTCACAGAGTGTGCAGTGAGGTTGGATGGTGAGGATATGGAGAATGTGAGTGCATTCAAGTACTTGGGTAGTGTGATGAGTGAGGCTGGAACTTTGGGGGATGAAGTGCGTGAAAGGGTACAGCAGGGAAGAAAGGTTGTTGGTACACTGAAAGCAGTGATGAGAAATAGGGAGGTGAGTATGGAAGTTAAGAAGTCACTGTATGATGGTATTGTGATCCCTACCCTGACGTATGGAAGCGAGGCGTGGACCTTGCAAGAGGAGAACAAGTCAAGAGTGAGAGCAGTGGAAATGAGTTACTTGAGAGGAGCATGTGGAGTGACGTGGAGGGACAGGTTGACGAATGAAGAAGTAAAGGAACGTTGTGGGGTAGATGTGGATGTGGTTGAAAAGATTAGGAGAAATACACTGAGGTGGTTTGGACATGTGGAGAGAATGGAGAATGAAAGACTGACTAGGAGGGTGTATGTAGGTGAGGTGGAGGGAGGGAGAGGGAGCGGTAGACCGAGGATGAGGTGGAGGGATGGAGTTGAGAGGTATATGAGGGAGGGGGGGGTAAGTTGGGGGGAGGGGAGTCAAATGGTGGGTGACAGAGTGACTTGGAGGCGTTTTGTCTGCGGCCACCCTTTGCGGGATTAAGGCGTCGGGCTATAGATAGATAGATAGATAGACATTGTACATCCACACTGAGCACTGTGCAGTCCCCTTTGTCTAAGACACCCGTCTTATATATTTTTCAATCTCCCCAATGCATAGAAAGCAATATAAGCACAGATTAGGATCTGCACTGATAACCCTGAGTTAATGGTCACTACTCTTACTTTCGACCTGTGATGGGCTGTGGATCACTGTGGGTCTCTGCTAGTCAAGTGACCACCATCGGGATTTTTAAAATGTACCAGGGGTCACTGCTTCAGTAGGATACTTGTGTACTTGGCCCACATGGGAGAGTTCCTTGTCTCAGTGGAGTGAACGGAGCTAGGGCCTGATTGACTGCTGCCTACCTTAAAAGCGCCACGCAAGGCTTCCGCACCACCCATATACATCCACACTGTGCAGTGTATAATTTCCAAGTTATGTCCACAGACTTCCCATTAACTCAATGTACCGGTTTATAATGTCATGCCGTAACTATTAGTTTATTTGATTACTTTCTCTTTCAGGTTTCTCAAACGGGTAGCTTATATACAAATTATTATAGTATGTGACTTTTCCTTTCCAATATTTCCTATGAAATTTCCATGTCAGTTTTTCCATGCTACATGGTGGTTTTTCTCACTTTTTCCTGGAGGGTTTGGTAGTGGGGGGAGCCTTCTTGCTTTACTATCCTCTTCCTTCAGCATGTAGAGTTAGATCGTGTAGTCATAGTTTTCTTTGTAACAAGCAGCCTCGAAAGGACCATAAGGTTTGTTGCTCTTTGCTCTCCTATGTAATCCTATGTAATCCTCTTCTCTTCTTCCCTTCCTTCTCCTCTTCTCTTCTTCCCTTCCTCCTCCTTCTCCTCTTCTCTTGTTTCTTTTTTTTCCTCCTCCTCCTCCTCCTCCTCCTCCTCTTCTTCTTCTTCTTCCTTTCCTTCTCCCCCTCGTCTCTCCTATCCCTTCCCGTCGTCTTCCATGCTATTTCCTTTCCCCTCTGTTTCCCTCTCTACCTCCCTCCTCTTTCACCCTCCGTCCATAATCCTTTTCTTTCATCCTCCATGCTGTTCTATCCTTGTCTTTAACTAACAGAATCGGATATTATAGTAATAGCTTTCTCTTTAACAAACAACTATCGAAAGAGCCATCATGTTTACTGCTGTTCGTTTTCCTTTGAACACTTTTGAAGCCCTTTATCATACATCTATCCTTCACCCCTCCTTCATTCCCCAATCTCTCTCTCTCCGTCTCCTAATTCATTCCCCTCCTTCATTCTTTCTCTCTGTCTCTTCGCTCCTTTTCCCTTCCTTCCTTACTTCCCTCCTCCATCCTTCACCTTCTTATTCAGCTCCCTCCTCCTTCCATCCTCTTTCCCTCCTCTCCTCCTCCTCTTCCTTCCTCATTCCTTCCCCCTAATCTCCTTCCCCTCCTCCTACACCTTCCTTCCTGTCATAGCTCTTGAATGACACTTCCTCCTGTAAGACTAGACAGAGTGACAAGTAAAGAGAGAGAGAGAGAGAGAGAGAGAGAGAGAGAGAGAGAGGGAGGGAGAGAGAGAGACAGATCGTTTTTTCATGCCCTCTTGCTGTCAAATCTCTCTCTCTCTCTCTCTCTCTCTCTCTCTCTCTCTCTCTCTCTCTCTCTCTCTCTCTCCATCTGCCATTACTCCCTTATTCTCCTTCTTTTATTTTCTCTCCTCTTCCTTATCATAAATCTTTTCTTTTTGTCAGCTTCTTCTTCCCCTCCATCCTACTTCTTCCTTCCTATCTCCCTCCCCCCTTTCTCTCCTTCACTCCTTCCTATCTTCTCTCCCTTTCTCTCCTTCCCTCCTTCCCTCCTTCTCTCCTGTCCTTCCTTCTACTGCCGTGTCCAGACAGCATTAAACCTTCAACGTAAAGATCCTACACAAGCGAACTGACCTCCCTCTCTTTCTCTCTTCCCTCCTCCCTCACTTTCTCTCTTCCCTCATCCCTCTCTTTCTCCCTTCTCTCCCCTCTTTATTTATCTCATCCCTCCTCTTTTTCTTTCTTCCCCCCTCCCTCCTTTTTCTCTTTCTTGTCTCCCTCTTCTCTCTTCCTTCCCTCCTTGTACAGTATCTCTTCTCTTCTGTCCACGTCTCATCTCTTACTACGAGTATTTCCTTTTTTCTCTTCCCTTTATCCTATTCCTTTCTTCTCATGTCCCCCCCCCTCTCTCTCTCTCTCTCTCTCTCTCTCTCTCTCTCTCACACACACACACACACACACACACACAACTATATTCATGTATTTTGGAGAGGGCAAAAATAAAAGCCTAAACCCGACTTCGTACTGAAGGGGTTAAGTCTGGCATCCTTGGTGTTTCTGGAACCCAAGGACAGTGCAATGAAGTGCAACATTGCAAGTGTGGCGGTGTTATAGAGTCTGGGGAAAGAGTGCAATGAGAGAGAGAGAGAGAGAGAGAGAGAGAGAGACAGACAGACAGACAGACAGACAGACAGACAGACTGACTGACAGACGGACGGACGGAAATGAAATGACAGGAAGACTGAGTGATATTGAAAGATATAGATAAAAAAATGGATAGATAGTTAGAGAGATGAATAGTTAGATAGACTGTGAGACTGATAGATTGATAGATTAGATTGAGAGAGAGAGAGAGAGAGAGAGAGAGAGAGAGAGAGAGAGAGAATGGGGGTAGTTCAATAGTCATATCTTTATGTAGCAGGAATGAAGTATTTCTAACATGGACTGTAGCCTTGCACAGTTGTCTATAGCATTCTGTTTAGTAGATGAGTTATTTCCTTTACTGTTTAAACTGTGTAAATTTTTGTTCTATAAACCATATTTCTGAATTTGTTTTTTAAGTAGGTCAAATATTTAACACATTTTGCTCAAACCTCTGACTCTGAATTTTCGTAATCCATAGAAAAAGAAATCTCCATATTTGAGTCACAGTAATACAGTTGCCTTCAAAAGTACCATTTCTCTTCCTGCCTGAAAAGAATACAGTTGCTTTTTCTTCCTTTTCCTACCCTTCAGTATCTCATAATATTACATTACTTTGGGTAAGGTTGTATGGAATCTCTCTCTCTCTCTCTCTCTCTCTCTCTCTCTCTCTCTCTCTCTCTCATATTATTGGGATTTATTTAGCTAATTATTGATGGGGATTTACTCAACCAGTTTTTTATTAGGATTTTCATTATCTCCAATAAACTGTTTCCCAGTAAATGAAATTATCTATTACATGTTAACTCATTCAAAGATAAAAAAAAAAAAAAAAAAATCAAAGATAAGACAGTGCTAACTTTATATAAGTATTTGTCGAATAATTATCGCGGAATTTGATTGCAGAGTTTGATTGCAGAGTTTAATAGCAGATTTTGATTGCAGAGTTTTATTGCAGGATTTGACTGCAGGGTTTGATTGCAGAGTTTAATAGGAGATTTTGATTGCAGAGTTTGATTGAAGGGTTTGATTGCAGAGTTTGATTGCAGAGTTTTATTGCAGAACTTGATTGCAGAGTTTGATTGCAGAGTTTGATTGCAGAACTTGATTGCAGAGTTTGATTGCAGAGGTTTTGCAGAGTTTGATTGCAGAGTCTGAGTCCATAGTCTGATTGCAGATTTTGTAGAATCAGATTGCAGTGTATAATGCAGAGTCTGATTGCCTAGTTTGATTGCAGAAGGTGATTACAGAGCCTGATTACAGAGTGTCACTGCAGAAACTCCAGAGGGTTGCATATGGAGTGAGGCCTTTGTTGGTCCAAGAAATGTTGCCAGGCGCTCCAAGACTCGCTATTTCTTCGTACCTCCCTCACGCCTTGACCCAGCCTCTCACTACCTCTTCTTACATTGAACTTAACATTTTTATATTATTTCTGATGTATTATTTTTATATATGTCTATTTACCTGTCCATCTAACTGTATTGGTCTGTTTCCCTGCCTGTATCATTTTGTCTATCTATCTATATTTATCCATCTGTCTATCTACCTATCTGTCTGTCTATCTGTATCCTTGCCTGCACCTCCCTCACTCCTTGCCTGATCCTCTCACTCACTGTTCTTACAACGAGTTTAAGATTGTCTCATTCTTATTTAAATAGCTGACATAGTTGTGTCTATATATTTATCTATCAATCTGTCTCTGTTTGTCCTTTTGTTTGTGTCTCTCTGTCTTGTCTATAATTATATTTCATTATCTGTCAGTATCTGACGGTCTGTTTATCTGTCTATCTGTCCATGCATGTATGTATCGATCTTCTTATCAATCTATATCTGTCTGTCTATCTATTTATCTATCCATCTGCCAGTGTATAAATTTTGAGATCAAGAAAAAAAAAAATTCAAATACTTCTCTTGGCCACTCCTGCAAACAACCTTGAAAGGGGATAGATACGTAGAAATGTAGATAGATAGATAGATTCATAGATAGATAGATTCATAGATAGACAGATAGAAAGACAGATTCAAGATACATAGATTCATAGACAGATTCATAGACAGAGAGAGAGAAATTTTTGTTTGTTGGATGTCGTTGGTCGCGATCTAGAAAAATGTTTGCAAATTTCTCTTCATTTTTCTGGTTCTCAAACTATTTCTGTTGCGTCTTCAGTGACCAAACAGTCTTGAGTAGAAAGAGGTAGAAAAATGTTTGTGATATATTCTGCAGCCGGTCTCTCTCTCTCTCTCTCTCTCTCTCTCTCTCTCATGTAGAAAATGACATCCTTACAACAAAACAAACAACATTATTCCTCGTCTAACAATAAACTAAGAAAAATTTATAGTGGAAATACTGATCTTACTCCATCTCATTATCTCTCGGTCTTAGAAATCACTTCAAAATTCAATTTTCCTCGCCTGAACACTCAAAACATTTATTACCGTCCTGCCATTCCGCTCACCCAAAGCGGTAATGTTTGAACTCTGATTTTGTGGAGAGAGAGAGAGAGAGAGAGAGAGAGAGAGGGGTGGGGGCAAAGCCAAGGCTGATCAAAAGTGCGAACCGTCATGTGTGTGTGTGTGTGTGTGTGTGTGTGTGTGTGTGTGTGTATCCATTTATACTAGGCAGTCCGATACCTGAGGCCCAGCATTCCTAAGCGTAACTAAGTAGCACACTACCTTCAAATGTTACCACTTGGGTGTTAATACCGTGTAACATCTGCCAAAAATGTCTGTACTGGACTGATGTGATGGGAGGAGATGGAGGAGGAGGAGGAGGAGGTGGTGGAGGAGGAATAATGTTCAACTACAAGGTTGGAGAGAATATGAAGAAGAATACTGTGTAGTGGAGATAGGGAGTCGTTACTGAGGAGGGATTGAAATACTCTGATACCTTATAGTTGCTCTTACCCCTCACAGGATGCAGCGTTAGGTCCCTTTAACCAGTAGCCGTATTTATATTTTTGCTCACTACTCTTTGCTCGTTTAACTCTAATCTTTACTCTTTTTAATCTTTACTCCTTTTACTCTAATCTTTACTCTTTTTAATCTTTACTCTTTTTAATCTTTACTCCTTTTACTCTAATCTTTACTCTTTTTAATCTTTACTCTTTTTAATCTTTACTCTTTTCACTTTAATCTTTGCTCTTTTTTAGCTTTAACCTTTTTTCCCTGATCTTTAATCTTTTTAATCTTTACTCTTATTTCTCCAATCTTTACACTTTTTACTCTAGTCCTTACTGTTTTTACTCTAGTCTTTACTCTTATTACTCAGATCTTTACTCTTTTTAATCTTTACTCTTTTGACTCTAGTCTTTACTCTGTTTACTCTAATGTTTTCTCTTCTTCCCTAATCTTTACTCTTTTTCATCTAATCATTACTCTTTTTCCTCTAATCTTTACTCTCTTCACTCTTGACACATTTTTACTCGACTCTTTTTACTCTGTACTGTTTAATCTTTACTCTCTTCACTCTTTACTGTTTTACTCGTACTCTACCCTTTTTACCAATTACTGTTTATTCTCTTTACCTTTATTCTTTATTCTTTTGACTTTCTAATCCTCAATTAGATCAGGAGAGTATTTTCCTTAACAATAACTTTACAGTATTCACCTTAACTTGGCCCAGATTTTCATCCTTCTTCAGAGTGTATCACGAAACTAAAGGGTAAAAGACAATGGCTCTACCGTCTTTCCATAGCACCTCTTCGTGACTGGCATTATTTTCTGCTATTAATGTATTGTAACATTCAAGATAGAGCAGTTTTAGGCCAAATTAAAGTAAAAGGAATAAAGATGACGATTTTGATGTACTTTATTATTGTCCCCTTTACAGAGGGAGAATTACCGTCAGAATAATAAAATAATTAAAAATGATCGAGAAAATAATTGAAAGTCATTGGCCTGAAGGGATTAAAATGTATTGGATATCCCTTTCATATGACTGTTGAAATTTTTTAGTATTCTATTGTAGTACTGGTTCATTAATTAATTAATTCATTCATTCTCTCTCTCTCTCTCTCTCTCTCTCTCTCTCTCTCACCCACTATTTTCCCACCTTTTCTCAGTTCCTCTTTTCACCTCCTTTGTGCAGAATACCTTGCATCCTGTTATAATATGCAGGACAAACGAGGGAGGGAAGGAGGGAGGGAGGGAGGAAAAAGTCGTGGAGAGGAAAAAAAGATTAGGGAAGGACAAGAAAAGAAAAAGTAGAGGAGGAGGAGGAAAGAAGAGAGAAAAAAATGCAAGTAGGAAAACTGGATTAATGACTAAAGTTAGAGAAGGTATAAGGAAAGAGAGAGAGAGAGAGAGAGAGAGAGAGAGAGACCTGACCATCACACATATCCGAGAAAACATTCCCACCAGAGTCAGTATTTTATCACCACTTTCTCACTCACTCTCTCACTTTTTCCGCCCCACTTTCTCACAAGCGCTCACACTGCCTTTCTCAACACCCTCTCCTTTCGCACTCACTTTCTCAAACACTTTTTCCCGCCACTTTCTGAACCTCGCTCATGTCTCCCATACATCTCTCACGCCCTTTCGCTACATTTCCTTTAATTTTCTACTATTCCAGACATTCTTTTTATATTCTCTCTCTCTCTCTCTCTCTCTCTCTCTCTCTCTCACACACACACACACACACACACACACACACACACACACACACACACACACACACACACACACACACACACACACACACACACACACACTTTCCCGGTTTTTCACATTATCTCGCCTGATCGCAAAGCTTTGGATAAGGTACTCTCTCTCTCTCTCTCTCTCTCTCTCTCTCTCTCTCTCTAAGGTGGAAGCCAAACTGTTCTGACTTTGTATATCTTCACCAAGGCTGGAGTGTCTCAAGATTCTCCTGCTCAGAAGGTGTACGTGTTTCCTGGGATGTGTAAGATGGTGGAGCACATTTGCATCGTTATAGGCATCGGTATCGGCATTATTGGTGTTGTACTCGTCGTCGTCGTCATCATCATCATCATTATCATCATCGTCATCTTCATCTTCATCCTCATCACTACTAACAATAACACCATCGTCATTATAATCACCACCACCACCACTACCATCACCACTATCATCATCATCATCACCATCATCATCATCACCACCACCAACACAAACATTAGGGTTACTCCTTGGATGATCCAGAACACTTTCACCAGCTTAATATATTTCGCAAAACTGTGTGTGTGTGTGTGTGTGTGTGTGTGTGTGTGTGTGTGTGTGTGTGTGTGTGTGTGTGTGTGTGTGTGTGTGTGTGTGTGTGTGTGTGTGTGTGTGTGTGTGTGTGTGTGTTTTAACAAACACACACGGATCGCCATTCCGTCTTACTCCTTGACCTGGATCTTCGATTCTTTTCATAGATTAAGTACTACATTCTTGACTCACTAAAATTTTTCCGTACCGTCAATACATTCTCCAACTCTGGTTAAAACTGGACTGAAATTATAAGCTGATTTTGCTGGGTCAACGATTAATCTTGTCCTGTGAATTTGACTTTTGTTTTGAAACGCATTACGTTCCCTCTTGAGCTGTCCCTCAGCTCCTTCACAATCACAAAGTTTGGTTAAAATTTGAAAAAACTTAAATTCACACACACACACACACACACACACACACACACACACACACACACACACACACACCGCTCAAAACTTATAATCGCCTCTCGCTTTGAGTCGCGGATGTAAAAAAAAAAAAATACTCCCTATAATTCTTCACCCCAGCCTTCTCTCCATTATCATTTTGGACAATTATAAAGAGTTTTTCCTAAATTTGATCGAACCCCAGACGAACTTATTCAATCTTCAACCTCACCCCAACCAACCCACAACTACAACCCCAATCTTGAGTCAGGAAAAAAAAAAATAAAGCTTTCATGAAGGGTTGGCGATGCAGAGGAGGAAAGGAAAAGAGGAGAAAGTGATTATATAAATGTGCAGGTTGGCGTATCTTTTATGGGAAGAGAGAGAGAGAGAGAGAGAGAGGGGGGGGAGGGGAGAGAAGAGAAATGAGTGAGGGCGAGGGAAAGGAGAGGTGAGAGGGATGGAGGGGGAGGGAGGTAGGGGAGAGATGAGAGGGATAGAGGGGGAGGGGGAAGGGGAGGGATGAGATGGAGGGGGAGGGGAGAGATGAGAGAGATGGAGGGGGAGGGGGAAGGGGAGGGATGAGATGGAGTGGGAGGGGAGAGATGGAGGGGGAGGGGAGAGGTGTGAGGGATGAAGGGGGAGGGGAAAGGTGAGAGGGATTTAGAGAAAAAGGTAAAGAGTGAGGGTAAAATATATGATTGGATGGCCAAGGGACGAGAGTGAAGGGTGTCCTGTTTGCTCTGTATGTCTTTGTGTGTGTGTGTGTGTGTGTGTGTGTGTGTGTGTGTGAGAGAGAGAGAGAGAGAGAGAGAGAGAGTCATTACGGTTGAGGTTACTATATATTGTAGTTTTTTCCCCCGTAAGTGTCACATCCCATAATATAGCCTACTCATCTCTCTCTCTCTCTCTCTCTCTCTCTCTCTCTCTCTCTCTCTCTCTCTCTCTCTCTCTCTCTCTCTCTCTCTCTCTCTCTCTCTCTCTCTTTCTCTCTCTCTCTCTCTCCATTCTACTATCCTTTTTTCTTTATTCTGTTAGCATAGGAGGAGTAGACTGTAGCACCAGTCGAGCAGGGCAGTACTCCCAAGATGGATGAAAAGCTGATGATAGGGAGAGCTGGAGCTCCAGTTTCATCAGCCCTCGAGACTAGTTCCTGACCATCCCCCTTTGCTGAACTTTTTCAGTGTCTCAATAACACAGAGAATAGGCCAGCATGCTCTCCAATACAAGTTTCTCTAACTGTCAATACCAAACTACATGCACAGTACACACTACACTACCTTTTCAAAATTAAAAAACAAAAATGGCGCAATCAAATCTGGCCTTGGAGTCCCCGGGGGGGGGACATAAATTCCCCTACCATCCGCCCCTCTCCCGGTGACGACTCAGAGAGATGCCTGGAACCACTGTCTGACTCACTTCTTCATTTATGCAACATTCGCGGCCTTTCTTCTAACTTTCTCTCTGTCGAACATCATCTCTCCTCCTCTAAACCTCACCTTCTCTTCCTGTCTGAGACTCAGCTGTCTGAGGCAACTGACAGCAAACACCTTTCTGTTTCCTCCTACTTTCCCAGTACTCATTTCAAAGCCAAAGGTGCTTGTTGTGTTTATGTACGCAGTGACTTATCTTGCTCTCGTGTTCATGAACTTGATTCTTCTGAATTCTCTACTCTCTGGCTTCGGCTTTCTTGTCATTCTCTGACTAAATATATCTACTCTGTTTGCTTATCTCCTAATTCTACTGACTATCATAAATTCTTTGACTATCTTACTTCTACGATGGAACACATTCTATCCATTTCTCCTTTCTCTGAAACCTTCATTCTAGGAGATTTCAATATTCACCACCACCTTGTGCTCTCCTCTCCTTTCACTGATCCACCTGGTGAACAAGCCTACACCTTTTCCATCCTTAACGACATAGAGGAGCTTGTACAGCACCCTACCCATATCCCTGACCGCCTTGGAGAGAGCTCCAACATACTTGATGTCCTTCTTACAACTAATCCTTCTGCTTACACTGTTAATCTTTCCTCTCCGTTGGGCTCCTCTGATCACAATCTAATTACCTTAACCTGTCCTATTGCTCCAGAACGGCCTGTGGACCCTCCAAGGAAACATCCACTGTGGCACTTTGGAGCTGCAGATTGGGAGGCCCTCAGGCAGTACTTCTTTGATTTTCCGTGGAATGATTATTGCTTCCATGGCCAGGAGCCATCTGAGTGTGCATTGCCCATTACGGAGGTTATTCTCTCAGGCATGGAAACATACATTCCCTTCTTATATCCTCTGACTAATGCACGAAAGCCTTGGTTTAATCACGCTGGTTCTAATGCTGGCCACAACAAAGAGAGGGCCTATAAAAGGTATTGGAACCAACCCACCCCTGAATCACATCTTGCTTATGTATCTGCCCGGAATTGTGCTAAGTCTGTTCTTCACTCTGCTAAAAATAATTTCATCCATACTAAATGCTCTCAACTCTCCAACTCGAATTATTCCCCACTTCTTCTGGCACCTTGTCAAAAACCTTTCAAACAACTTTACCTCATCATCCTTCCCTCCTCTTTTCTATTCTGATAGCTCTGTAGTTATTTCTTCTACTGATAAAGCAGAACTCATCGCTCAGACTTTCTCCTTCAATTCCACTTTAGACTATTACGGTGCTGTTCCTCCATCACTTCCCCCCTCTGACTTCCTCATGGCTGACATTAAAATTTCCTCAGCTGATATATTTTCTGCTGTCACTGGCCTTAATACTAACAAGGCATATGGGCCTAATGGAGTCCCTTCTGTTGTTCTCAAGAACTGTGCTTCTGTGCTTACACCCTCCCTAGGTAAACTTTTTCGTCTTTGTCTGTCAACTTGTACCTTTCCTTCTTGCTGGAAGTTTGCTCTCATTCTGCCAGTCCCAGAGAAGGTGACCATTCCCAACCCACTAACTATCGTCCAATTGTTTTAACATCCTGTATCTCAAAAGTTTTTGAGTCAATTCTTAACAGAAAAATTTTAAAGCATCTTTCCTATCACAACCTTCTTTCTGATCGTCAGTATAGGTTCCGTCAGGGACGCTCCACTGGCGATATTCTCACCTACGTTTCAGACTCCTGGTCATCCTCCTTTCAGGACTTTGGTGAAAGTTTTGCCATCGCTGAAGGGCTTTCGATCGAGTGTGGCATAAATCTTTAATTTCCAAACTGCCCTCCTACTGTTTCTATCCTTCTGTCTGTGCGTTCATCTATAGCTTTCTTTCTGGTCATTCTATAGCTGCTGTTGTACAGGGCCATTGTTCTTCTCCTCGATCTAACAACAGTGGTATTCCTCAGGGCTCTGTCCTATCAACAACTCTCTTCCTTTTATTCATGAATGACCTTCTAAGCTGTACATCTAACCCTATCCACTCATACGCTGATGATTCCACTCTTCACCTTTCCATTCAGTTCCCGCAATGTCCATCTTAGCAGTTACTTCAAAAAACAAGGGATGTGGCTATGGCAAACGTAATGTCTGACTTGGCTCGTATCTTTGAGTGGGGTAAAAATAATCTTAATGCTTTTAATGCATCAAAAACACAGTTTTTACACCTATCAACCTGACATAATCTTCCACAGGTGTACCCCCTAATGTTTAATAATATTCAGGTTAACCCATCACGTCCCGAGCTGTTTCGCACCTCCGATCTCCCCCAATCCCGAGGTATTTTCGATTTTTTTTTTTTTTGGCTAAAACCTCCGCTTTTGGTGAGAAACATCGAAAATTCATAGAGAAATCGCTCACCTGAGGTTTAAAATACTCGATACAGGTAGCAGTACCTCCTTACCTTACTGGGTTTTCTAACAGGCTGGCACCAAAGAAAACGAGTTCTGTGGGAGGGAAACTATTCCACACCACTCATAAATGGTATTTATTTATTTATTTGGTACGAATTTATATGTAGTAGGAGAGTATATTGGTTTTCAAACAGTAATATAGGCATTATGAGCATTGTTTCACTCACTAAATCATCACCATACCTGACCTTTTATGGCAACATTACCTGAACATCATTTCTGACTGTTTCTTCCTCTAATGCTATGTAAACTTTGTCCTCCACATTGTCATCGATTGGGGAATCACTCTGGCCCTGAATGTCTTTATTGGCAAGGTCACTGGTAACTGGTGAATTGCCGAGACAATGGCGTGCGGGGGGGGGGAGGCTATGCGGTGTAAGGCATTGTCCCTGCCTGGCATCTTGCAGAGGAATAGAGGAAGGTGTCCCGTGTATAGGTACAAAATATTATGCGCGAAAATTGAAAATTGTGCAAATTATGAACCTTGCAATTGCACGACGTACCACTACGTCGACGGGACTAGCTGTGACAAAATGTTGTGACGTATCCATACGTCGATGGGATGCTTCGGGTTATCCTGCATCATCCTTGAACATGCTGGGCATTTCATTCACTCGAGACTTATTTTGGAAAGATCATATTGCATCTCTTGTAAAATCTGCATCCAAGACATTAGGTGTGCTAAGCCGACTCCATACCTTCTTTACCCCTGCACAGTTGTTGACTATACACGGGTTTTATTCGCCCCTGTGTAGAGTACAACTCTCATGTGTGGGGAGGCTCCCCACATACAGCTCTTTTCAATGGGGTGGAGTAGGCTTGTCGTCTCATCAAACTCTCCTTCTCTTACTGGCTCCTTTCAACCTCTGTCTCTTCGCCGCACTGTTGCATCTTTATCTCTTTTTTATCGCTACTTCAATGGTCGCTGCTTCTCTGAACTGTCTGCATGCATCCCTCCACCTCTACAACGGGCTCGTAGCACCTGTCTAGCAACAAACTCTCATCCCTTTTCTGTCCAACTCTCTAATGCTAGAGTTAACCATTATTCCCAGTCCTTCATTTATACAACAGGTCATCTTTAGAACTGTCTCCCTCTGTCTGTATTTCCTACTTCCTATGATCTCCAGTCTTGCAAACGCAGTGTGTCCAGGCATCTCGAAATGAATGAATCTTGAATTTGGCTCTCTTTTGTATTGTTTTTGTTTTTTTCTTGGAAGGAACGGTTTGCAGGCCCCTGGCCGTTGGCTTCGTCTTTCTTGCTTAAACGAAAATAGAATATGATCTGATTTTATGATACGGTCTGTAAGGACTGTGTGATCTATATATCATAGCTCTACACCCCGCTCTCTCTCTCTCTCTCTCTCTCTCTCTCTCTCTCTCACACACACACACACACACACACACACACACACACACACACACACACACATACACCTCACTCAGCAAGGCTTCCCATTCATAGCACAGTTTTGTTAAGAGCAGTCTTTGTAGAGGACCATTTCCACATTGGCCAAACTGTCCATTAATGAGATTGCACTGTTTTATATGTGGACAG
>NC_137065.1:14520748-14525748 GCF_032717465.1 Coenobita brevimanus
AGACATTAGGTGTGCTAAACCGACTCCATACCTTCTTTACCCCTGCACAGTTGTTGACTATACACGGGTTTTTATTCGCCCCTGTGTAGAGTACAACTCTCATGTGTGGGGAGGCTCCCCACATACAGCTCTTTTCAATGGGGTGGAAGTAGACTTAATAGTCTCATCAAACTGTCCTTCTCTTACTGGCTCCTTTCAACCTCTGTCTCTTAACATACTCATTTTTGCATCTTTATCTCTTTTTTATCGCTACTTCAATAGTTCGCTGCTTCTCTGAACTGTCTGCATGCATCCCTCCACCTCTACAACAGGCTCGTAGCTCCTGTCTAGCAACAAACTCTCATCCACACTGCTGTCCAACTCTCTAATGCTAGAGTTAACCATTATTCCCAGTCCTTCATTTATACAACAGGTCATCTTTAGAACTGTCTCCCTCTGTCTGTATTTCCTACTTCCTATGATCTCCAGTCTTGCAAACGCAGTGTATCCAGGCATCTCGAAATGAATGAATCTTGAATTTGGCTCTCTTTTGTATTGTTTTTGTTTTTTTCTTGGAAGGAACGGTTTGCAGGCCCCTGGCCGTTGGCTTCGTCTTTCTTGCTTAAACGAAAATAGAATATGATCTGATTTTATGATACGGTCTGTAAGGACTGTGTGATCTATATATCATAGCTCTACACCCCGCTCTCTCTCTCTCTCTCTCTCTCTCTCTCTCTCTCTCTCTCTCTCTCACACACACACACACACACACACACACACACACACACACACACACACACATACACCTCACTCAGCAAGGCTTCCCATTCATAGCACAGTTTTGTTAAGAGCAGTCTTTGTAGAGGACCATTTCCACATTGGCCAAACTGTCCATTAATGAGATTGTACTGTTTTATATGTGGACAGCTGTGGCAAGTGTGTGTGTGTGTGTGTGTGTCCTAAAATTTCCATCTCTATCCTGAATCCCAAGTTGTAGCAGGAGACTGACACTAGATATGAAGCAAGTCATGAAGTGGTGTTGGGAAAAGGGTGTAGAGCCATTGTATTGTCTTTTTGTGTCACTGAGCTACGTGAAATTAGCCGCAAATGGGCGAAATGCTGGGCCAAGCTAGAATAAAAATAGTATAGTAAGAAATTGTCTGCTTCACTATACGTTCATAAACATAGAGAAAGGGATAGAGGTGAGGGATAGCAGGGATGCCCAGCACTTGATGCTCTTTATTATCTAGCCATGAATACTCGTATAATCGTACATGCTGAGAGTACTGGAGGGGCAGAGGATGCACATTATGTCTATGCGCCATACCATCGCCCTCAGCAGAGAAATGGGCATGAGGGTGGAGTGGAGGGGAGAAGTGGGATGGAAATAGGAATGGTGAAACGAAAAATGGAATGTACCAGAATGATCGATATGGAGCATGATATGGAGTAGTGGGTCTCTCTCTCTCTCTCTCTCTCTCTCTCTCTCTCTCTCTGTCTCTCTCTTATATGACCGACTCTGGGCATAGGCTTCACAGCACCTGCTTTCCAAGGCCCAGTAATCCTCCTACGTACCGCACACCTCTTACATATGTCACCACTTCGGCGCTAACTTTCCCACCGTCCATATTGAATACATGCTAGGGCTGTCTCATACAGGACTGGTGTATTGAGGTATTAGCGGGGAGTATTTTTACGACATGTCGGCGGAGCAACTTCTGGTAGATCAGTAAAGACTGATTTTATGAAATTCAAATCCTTAAACTGTTCCCTGCCTCAGCACGGGATTTGAACCCGGGTCCGTCAGGACTGCAGGCCAACTCTCTACCGAACTGACTGTTAGTCATTCTATCTATTTACTGCCCAAGACGCCTTAAGCACGAACAGCAAGTTACAAAAAAATCACCTTCAAATCATCCTACCTTCCACCACTCAGGCTGCCCTCCCTTCAACTCACACTATCCTCTTTCATTTACCTTTCCACCTCATCCCACAACCTCATTTTCCGGTCTCCCTCTGCGTAGTTCTAATAATTTGGTTACTCTCATAATGGCTTTTTATTTTTTATCTAAGATTATCCCTATGAACGTATAATTTGGTGCCATTTGCCCATGAACAAACAAACAAACGCCACACCATATCACCACACACCTGACACCTCCATACAACAGAGAGAGAGAGAGAGAGAGAGAGAGAGAGAGAGAGAGAGAGAAGTAACACAAGTGAAATAACTTACAACAGGGTAGGATACAAAAACAGTTAAATCACACAGAGTGAAACAAACTAACTAAAGATACAGGAAGTAAAATTTCGGTGAGGTGACTCAGCTTTGATTTAGTGAGTGGAATAAATAAAATAAATGTATATTAGTGAGTGAAACAGCTCAGCTAAGATGAACACAGTTAAATGAAATAGTAGTAATATTAGTAGTAGTAGTAGTAGTAGTAGTGGTGGTGGTGGTAGTAGTAGTAGTACCGATGTTTGTTGTTGTGGTGGTGGTGGTGGTAGTAGAAATAGTAGTAGCTGCAACCCCAGGCTCATCTCAACGTGCACCCTGTGAACTGCAGGAGGAAGATGCTGTCCTGCACCACACCATCCTCCTTTCGGGGGATAGGGAGGGACATGAAGAACATTGGTATAACCAGGCAGTTGAGCCGCTCAGCTATATCAGTGCCACCACATGAAGGTGTTCCCCCTCGACCACCAGATCATACAAATGAACTAAGATCACAGAGTAAGTTAAGTTAGAAAGTGAAACAAGTAAAGAAAAAGAATGACTTAACAAATGAAAATAAGATAATTAATACCAGTTAACTAGGATACGAGCCGAGTCAACAGAGAGAGAGAGAGAGAGAGAGAGGGAGGGAGAGCGGCAGATCAGTGCCATGATACTTTTTTGTGTATTTGTGTGTGTGTGTGTGTGTGTGTGTGTGTGTGTGTGTGTGTGTGTGAGAGAGAGAGAGAGAGAGAGAGAGAGAGAGAGAGAGCGTCAGATCAGTGCCATGATACTTTTTTGTGTATTTGTGTGTGTGTGTGTGTGTGTGTGTGTGTGTGTGTGTGTGTGAGAGAGAGAGAGAGAGAGAGAGAGAGAGCGGCAGATCAGTGCCATGATACTTTTTTGTGTATTTGTGTGTGTGTGAGAGAGAGAGAGAGAGAGAGAGAGAGAGAGAGAGAGAGAGAGAGAGAGAGAGAGCGTCGAGCTAATATCACCTCTCGAATAAAATCACCAGGAAGTAACTGGAAGAGAATGCCAGAGTTGTACCGGCCATGAGGAGGTTGATGGTGACAGAATTAACGCTCTCAGTCCCCTGTGACTCTCTCTCTCTCTCACGCATACTCCTTCAGCCTTGTAGTCAGCCTACCTCTTCCTGCTCACAACAGTGGTGGTTAACATCATCAGTACAATATAAAGTCAATGTGCAGTTTCTTTCTTAGCATTAAGGAACAAACATGGAACTACAAACCCAGTCTTGCGATATGCATACCGATCTCAATGAACTCCATAATAATATTACTGCGTTATAAAAGAAGCTGGTAACCCGATGAAAAACCACGTGATGGCAGTGGTGGCTTGTGTGAAGGGACGATATCCTTGGGTAGTAGTAGTAGTTGCAGTAGTAGTAGTAGTAGTAGTAGTAGTAGCTGTGGTATTAATAGCAGCAGTAATGACAGTAGAAGTAGTGGTAGTATTAGCAGTAGTAATGGTAGTAGTAGTAGTTGTACTCGGGGGGAAAATCCCATTATACAACATATGTCCAGATATCAAAGTCATATCTGCCCTCTTTCCCTTCTGTTATATCCACTATAAGTTTTGTAGCGGGGCTGACCCCCTTTAAAACAATGGTGGAAAATGTTATGTAGTGGAAGACATTATCAAGGAACCACACGAAAGGACCTGAGAAGTCTCGTTGAAGTCCATGTGCTCACTTTCCCCTTTTCTGATCGTTTTTGTTGTGGGGGAGGGGGGCTGGCCATTCAATAATCATCAGAGGGGTCTCGCTCCCCAAATATCGCATTACGGATGAAAGTCCATTGTACAACATGTATTAAGATATCAAAGCAGTATTTGCCCTCCTATCATTACGTTCGAGATTTTTTGATTTGTTGAGGGAGGCTGACCCCCATAATAATCTCGGTTGGAAAATTATATATAGTGGAAGACCTTCGGACCAACCAGGCGAACACACCTGGGAAGTTTAATTCAAATTCATGATAAAGCCTAGGAGGAATTAAAGCACACACACACACACACACACACACACACACACACACACACACATCAAGCAAAGATATAGGGCGTGTTGCCGAAAATGTTACCATCCTGCTTTAAAGGATTCATAAAATTAAGTCGAGAAAGAAAGTAACAAAGAAAGAAAGAAGAAAAGGAGAGAGAAGAGGAGATACCAAGCCGTAAAAATGAGGGATGGGAATTAAAAGAATGACAGAGGGAATGGAGGAGAAAAGAGGAAATAAAGGAGGATTATTATCGTTGTTATTACTATTATTATTATTTTTATTATTATTATTATTATTATTATTATTATTATTATTATTAATATCATTATTGTAATTATCATTGTTTCTAATGTTATTATTATTATTATTATTATTATTATTATTATTATTATTGTTATCATTATTGTAATTATCGTTGTTCCTAATGTTATTATTATTATTATTATTATTATTATTATTATTCATAACGATGATGACGATGATGGTGACGAGGATGACAGAAAGAGAGAGAGAGAGAGAGAGAGAGAGAGAGAGAGAGAGACGATAAGTGGGAGAAAGTGATAAGTGATAGAGTGAAAATAATGAGGTGTGAGGAAGAAGGAAACAAAATAAGAGAGAAATGGAAGGAAAACAGAGATATGAGACACCAAGAAAAGAGGGTATAAATAGATAAAAAGAAAGAGGAACGTGAAAAGGTAAGCTGTAGAAAGAAAGAGGGAGAGAAAGAATTGAAAGAAAGTGAGAGGAAGAGGAATTTCAGAGAGAGAGACTTAGAGACGAAAAAA
>NC_137065.1:14528248-14676845 GCF_032717465.1 Coenobita brevimanus
TATAAGGAGGAGAGGAAGGCTGACGACGAGGTAACTAAGGTTATTGGAAAGTACATGTGAGTGTGCATAGAATTAGCGTGAGATTTTAAAATTGTGTGTGTATGTGTGTGTATGTGTGTGTGTGTGTGTGTGTGTGTGTGTGTGTGTGTGTGTGTGTGAAGGGAGAGCATTGTTGACGGATGTGTGTGTGTGTGTGTGTGTGTGGAGGGAGTACATTGTTGATGGATGGATGTGTGTGTGTGTGTGTGTGTGTGTGTGTGTGTGTGGAGGGAGTACATTGTTGATGGATGGATGTGTGTGTGTGTGTGTGTGTGTGTGTGTGTGTGTGTGTGTGTGTGTGTGTGTGGCTGCCTGTGTTGATGGATGGATGTGTGTGTGTGTGTGTGTGTGTGTGTGTGTGTGTGTGTGTGTGTGGTGTGAGTACATTGTTGTTTGATGGTTGTGTGTGTGTGTGTGTGTGTGTGTGTGTGTGTGTGTGGAGGGAGTACATTGTTGATGGATGGATGTGTGTGTGTGTGTGTGTGTGTGTGTGTGTGTGGAGGGAGTACATTGTTGATGGATGGATGTGTGTGTGTGTGTGTGTGTGTGTTTGTGATATTAATAGATTCACAACAAACTTTGCTATAATGTTGAGGAGTCACTTAAAGATCAAGGTCATAGGGAGAGGTCAAATGGCCAGATCACTGAGTGTTCAGATATGAGAGCTACTATTCCGTCTAACTAAAATCTAAGGTAGGCACAGTTCGATGTAGACAGCCAGATATCTGATAAACAGACTGAACGACAGATACATAGGTAGATAAAGTGCTTGATGTACATGTACAGACTGACTGATATTGAGGGATATATGGACAGATATATAGGTAGATACATAAATGAATGGACAGATGAATAGAAAAGACAGAATAGTAGAGATATACATAAATGGATACATATACTGTACAGACGTACACACGCAGGGGAAAGCCCCAGGAATTGATGGAGTGTGTGATGAAATGCTGAAGCATGCGGGAAAGATAGTTGTAGAATGGATGTGGAAGATGTGCAGATTGGCTTGGGAGGAAGGTAGAGTCCCGGAGGGTTGGAAGTTAGGTATAATTATTCCCTTGTACAAAGGAAAAGGGGAAAAAGAAGTGTGTAGTAATCATAGGGGTAATTGTCTTCTTAGTGTAATAGGAAAAGTATATGGTAGGATACTTGTTGACAGAGTTAGGGAAAATAACTGAGGAATTAGTTGGAGAAGAACAGGGAGGCTTCTGGAAGGGGAAGAGGTTGTGTAGATCAGATATTCATTCTTATTTCTTTAGTGGAAAAGTTTCTAGATAAGGGAAAGAAGTTGCATGCTGCCTTCATGGATTTGGAGAAAGCATATGACAGGGTGGATAGACAAGGATTGTGGAAAGTGTTAAGAATACATGGAGTAGATGGGAAGTTGTTGAATGCTGTGAAGAGTATGTATGATGGTGCTAAGGCTGCAGTGCGTGTGGATAGCGAACTGAGTGAATTTTTCTCTTTGAAGGTTGGGTTGAAACAGGGATGCGTCATGTCTCCATGATTGTTCAATCTGTACATGGATGGGGTAATCAAAGCGATACAAAGTAGGGCAGCGGATGTTTGAGTGGCTTTAGTGAAAGAGGTTAGTGTTTGGAATCTCCCTGTACTGTTGCTTGCAGATGATACTGTGTTGTAAAGTGAAGACGAAGGGGAGCTGCAGGGTATGGTGGATGAGTTCGGGAGAGTGTGTAAGAAACGGAATCTAAAGGTGAATGTAGGGAAGAGTAAAGTGATGGTCTTTGAGAGAGGTGAAGTCAGTGAATGTACAGTGAGGTTGGATGATGAGGAAATGGAAAATGTGAGTACGTTTAAGTACTTGGGGAGTGTGATGAGTAAGGATGGAGGTTTGGAGGGTGAAGTGCTTTAAAGGGTGCAACTGGGAAGAAAAGGCTGCTCGTTCCTTGAAAGCAGTGATAAGAAACAGGGAAGTGAGCATGGAAGTGAAAAAGTTACTACATGACAATATTGTGATACCAACTCTAACCTATGGAAGTGAAGCTTGGACGTTGTTGAAGGGACACAAGTTAAGAGTGAGAGCAGTGGAAATGAATTATTTAAGTGGAGCCTGTGGAGTCACGTGGAAAGACAGGCTGACAAATGAGGATATAAAGGAGCGTTGTGGTGTGGATGTGGATGTGATAGGAAGCGTTAGGAGGATCACACTCAGGTGGTTTGGCCATGTGGAGAGGATGGAGGGTGAGAGACTGACGAAGAGAGTGTATGTGAGTGATGTGGAGGGGGGGAGAGGGAAGGGGAGGCCGAAGGTGAGATGGACGGATGGAGTGAAGAGGTACACGAGAGAGGGGAGTGAATTGGGAGCAGGGCAGTGAAATGGCGGGGGACAGGACGACGTGGAGGCGATTTGTTTGTGGCCACCCCGTGTGGGATTGAGGCGTCTGGCAATAAATAGATAGATGTACACACATAAACTGGAAGTGTGACGGATGCATATATAAAGAGACATGAATCAGCAGTTGTGTCGTCATAAACGACTACTTGATAGGACAAAGGCATATATACACAGAGTAAAAAATTAAATACAGAGGAATAAAGTAATTGGGAGACAGCTAAACAGAAACCACTTTAGCTAAACAGAATTAGGTAACTGGGTGTGGTTAGTGAGACCCGGGATCGAACCAAAATAGTGATTGGTTTCTTTTAAATATTTGATGCCCACCAGCATTTACACACAGTTTTGATCCTTTTTCCTGTTTTCTGTTCTTGTTATATATTCCATGTCTCTATGAGGTCAACAAAATCGTCCTTCGTAAGACTGAATAATATATGAAGTTGCATATCCTCAGGCAAAAAGTTGAATGTGATTGCTATTGCATTATTATGGGCCATCTTTTTCTCTTCGACATAATAAAATCGTGTGGCGTCAGCAAAAATACACTACAAGTAGGTAATTAGCAGCCAAAGGGTTATAGGCGTGTTGCTGCGGCCACTGTGGGGAAACTCTGGGATTGGGGTGTGAGATAATTGAGTACTAAATGGAGAAATAGATAAAAAGTTACCGTATATTGATAGGCAGACAAACACGAAGGCGGATGTTTAATTGGATATTTACATAAGGACATGATATATATATATATATATATATATATATATATATATATATATATATATATATATATATATATATATGTAATATAGATAGATAGATAGATTGCATTCCAATCGACAGGGTATCTATGTATACCCTTCTTTCTACATACATTATTCCCAGCAACTTGTATCTATATTGTTTCTGGCACTTTTTTTTTTAAGGTGCGTCAGCAGTTGCGTCATCAGCACCGGTCGAAGATGGCGGTGCTGTGAGCTGTAGCAGTGCGTTGGACACCCAACTTACTTAACCTAACTTACCTTTACCTAACCTAACTGTATCTACTTTGACCCAGCATACCCTAACCTAATCTACCTACTTTTTTCCGTGCTGAATATCGACCCCTCCTCACCCCCACAACATGCCATCCTCCTTCATATGCTCCCCTACCTTGCCCCTCCATTCCTTTCTTGGTCTGTGTCAAACGTTTGAATCACAACACAGAGCAAAAGCAGGAAGTCACTGGCCATTGCAACCACTGAGCTTACGGAAAAAGATGGAAATTATTTTAATTGAGTCTTGGTTGGGACTCCTTTATACTCCTGTTCCACCTGATGGCCGGTGAGTTTATGTAGTTTACTTTGAGCACTGGAGTCTGAGAATGGTAGTACAATCACACAAGAAGGAACGCTAACAGAGTACAACATCCTCCCACTTCAGTTGGTCTAAGTCTGAAAATGATAATACAATCACAAAAGAAGGAACACTAACAGAGTGCAACACCCTCCCACTTCAGTTGGTCTAAGTCTGAAAATGATAATACAATCACACAATAAGGAACACTAACAGAGTACAACACCCTCCCACTTCAGTTGGTCTAAGTCTGAAAATGATAATACAATCACACAAGAAGGAACACTAACAGAGTACAACACCCTCCCACTTCAGCTGGTCTAAGTCTGAAAATGATAATACAATCGCACAAGAAGGAACACTAACAGAGTGCAACACCCTCCCACTTCAGTTGGTCTAAGGGCTCAACTTTAAATTGACTTGACGCCTTGATATTTGACCGATTTTTTTACTATTTTTAATCGACTTACTCCTATCATGTTTGGGCCAAATTTAAGGAACGAGGTTTGGGTTGACCATGGAGTGTTTCTTTCACCTTTGAACTATTGTTTTAAAAAACGAACTGCATCATATTTGCCTGACTGTTAACCCTTCCACCAAGCTTATCTTATGTCACGTAAGACCTGCTTTAATTATGGAGTTGAACATTTGGCTTTGTTGCCTTAACCACTGATCAAGTGTTTTCACTGCCAAATCACTTCATTACATTCCTTTCAGCTGTTCCACCAAAATCAGGTTAAACCTGATAAAACCTCTTAGATAACCATGCCATGTGACCTTCCCCTTTGATCTATTGTTTTCAAAAATAATGTCAACCCCTGGGAAGACTTTCAGTCCTTCAACGTAGTTTGGTCGACATCGAATAAAGCTGAGTTATTTTGTTCACACACACACACACACACACACACACACACACACACACGGATTGGCCTCCGCGGGTGTAGTTAAAGCCACCATGATAGGGACAACTCTAGTATTGTATTGCACTGAATGCGAGATATTTTACTCAAGTAAGAGTGAGTCACAGGAGCCTGAAGATAAAACACGACAAGTAACACCCACTTGGAATGTCCTCTGGGAAATAAACAGAGAGATTTATTCCAGCAAGTAAGAACGGGGAAATCATGACAGATACATTGATTAGTTACGGTATTTGTTACAGAAGTGGATAAACACATTTATACATTCAGAAAGCCTGCTATATATGCCTTACCGAAAAGACAGCTAAATAGACAGCAAAAAAGGGAAGATAGACAGAAACCACTACAGTCAACACAGGTAGATAGGCTAACTGGGTCTGCTTTGTGAGGCATGGGATCGAACCGGGGGTACTGAGATGGTTTCTTTTTTATATTTCAAGACACTGTTCTTCACTTTAGCCCATTTTTGTTTCCTTTTGTACGATCGCTTGTCTTGGGCATAATTCTCTCTCTCTCTCTCTCTCTCTCTCTCTCTCTCTCTCTCTCTCTCTCTCTCTCTCTCTCTCTCTCGTGTGTGTGTGCATTATAGATACCGACAGTATGATAACGACAGTTACATTTTTCATTACTTCTAAAGAACTCATTTGTATCTCTTGACTTCGGTGGATATTTCTAATCTAACCCTTGGCGTATTTTCTTCATCGACGTCATCATCATCATATTTATCCACACCTTTTTTCGAGTCTAGGGAAGGAATGGGAGAAGGTACAGATGGTAAGGTGATAAAGGAAAAGAAACAAATGAAAAAGTGACACAAGCAAATTTCACACAAATCATGTCCAATTAAATGGGCCACACCATCATTCCGTCACCATTGCAGCCCCGGAATCCCTACTTCACCTGCCAGTTCTCAAACTAAACACAAGGCTTCACCGACAAACAGCAACGGGATTTGGACATAGATTGTGAACCAGGTTTGGATCACAATTTGTGATGAGATTCAAGGGATTCCTTTTAATCTAATCCCTTCAGTCTGATGACGTATTTGTTATATTTTTGGTAACTCCAGACGACTATGCTCAGGTATGGAGAGAATTTTGGAAGTGGATGGGTTAGACACAGCCCTCATTAACCCCTTCAGTACCAGCAGGCTTTAGTACCAGGAAGACAATACCCTGGTAGCACAACAACAACAACAACATACTAGACTAAGGCAGCATCGCAGAGAAGCGATGACTTGTTGTTTTATTTTATAATTATCAGTTTAACTGCTTAGTTTTACGTATTACCTATCATATTGTGAATGGATGCACAATGGTGACGATGATCATGATGGTAATGATGATGATGGTGGTAATGGTGATCATTATGATGATTAAGATGGTGATGATGATGATGAGGAGGAGGAGGCAGATGGTGTAGATAATGGTGATGATGATGATGATGGTGGTGGTAATGGTGATGATAGTGACCGTGACGATGGCAATGGTGTAGATGATGATGATGATGATGATGATGATGGAGGTAATGGTGATGATGGTAACGGTGACGATGGCAATGGTGTTGATAATGGAAATGATAGACGTGACGATAATGGTGATGATGATGGTGATGGAGTAGTGACGAGTGGCAATAGACACGTTCAACCCAATGGATGTCGGAAGTTTGTGAGCTGAATAAAATCGTCCGTCATCAGGTCAAATGGTCGGCTTTTCGCCCTGCTGTACTGTGGGATGAGGTGTTTTATTAGCCTTTATTTCACGCAATTTGATGAATTTTTTGAAGTAATGGATAGAAAGATAGATTGATAGAAAGATAAATAGGTAGATAAATAGCTTTTGCTAACACTTGTCGGACAGAAGCCACACCAGTCAACACTGGTAGGTTACCGGGTCTGGTTGGGTTGGGTTTGGTCCGGGATCGAATCCATTGTATGTCGTTGTGGCTTCTTTTTACTTCAAAATACCTGCGATCTCTCTCTCTCTCTCTCTCTCTCTTGTCGTAGAAGCCTGAATGCGAACAGTGTTTTCGTTACTGATTTATTGGCACAGTAACTGTTTCCTATTATTTATCTCCGCCAGGAGGTATATGTTATACCCTGCGTTTGTCTGTCTGTCTGTCTGTCTGTCTGTTAGCAGGATTACTCAAAAAGTTATCAAAGGATTTTCATGAAATTATTTGAAGGGGTAGGGTATGGCCCAATGAACAATGGAATAGATTTTTGTTGTGATCCGGAAATGTTTGTTTGTTTGTTCACACCATACCTACAAAAGTTTTCAATGGATTTCAATTAAATTTTGTGGGAGGATGGGCCATGGGCCAAGAAACAATTGATTAAATTTGGGATCGCATCCAGATCCTACCACACCGTATCTCCAAAAAATTCTCAATGCGTTACAATGAAATTTAATGGAATTGTGGGCCATGGACCAAGAAACAATTGATTAAACTTGGGGGCGCATCCGGAACCGGATCCGGATCCTACCACACAGTATCTCCAAAAATTTCAATTAATTTCAATAAAATTTTGTGGAATGGTGGGCCATGGACCAAGAAAGAATTCTATAAATTCGAGGGCGGATCCAGATCCGGCATTGGCAGAGGTATGCCTTCTGTGAGTGTCCCTCTAGTTGTCAATATCAGATCTTGTCTTATTCTAACAATTTAATCACTCGTGCAGCAGCTGCCTAGCATGGGCCAACTGGCCTACTGCAGTTATCCTCTCTTCCTATATTTTACCCCCGCCAAGGAGGTATATGTTTTACCCTGAATTGGTTTGTTGGTTTGTTTGTCTGTCTATCTGTCTGTTAGCAGGATTACTCAAGAAGTTATGAATGGAGTTTGATGAAATTTTGTGGAAGGGTGTACCATGGGCCAAGGAACAAATGCTTAAATTCTGGTGCAGATCATGATCCAGGGTGTTCAGCACGATACCTTCAAATATTCTCAATTAATTTCAATAAAATTCTAGGGAAAGGTGCTCCATAGAACAAGAAGGATTTGATTAAATTTGGGGGCGGCTCCTGATCCAGATCCTACTGTATATCCATTGATCCAGATCCTATATCCATGGATCCTTGTCCGGGATCACTCAAAAAATGTGAACAGATTATGATGAAATTTTGTGGAAAGGTGGGCCTTGGGCCAAGGAAGAAATTAATTAAATTTGGTCCAAATCCCTATCCGGATCCGGAGTATCCCGCACAATATTTCCGAAAGTACTCAATTAATTTCAATAAAATTTAGTGGAAAGTGCTCCATGGACCGAGAATGAATTGATTAAATTCTGGGGCGGATCGGGATCCGAATACAGATCCTATATCCACGCTTCCGGATCCGGATCCTTTTTAATGGCAATGGCATTAGTGGAGGTATGGGCTCTCTGAATGCTTTCTAGTTATACATGAAGTAATGATGTAGTGGGCATCGTGAATGACGCTGATAAACAGTTACATAGACAGACAGTAAGACAGAGATGTGGAAATACAGACGGAAAGATACAGACTAACAGCTATGATAATAAATCGATCTATAGATGGAAAGCAATAAAATAACAGATTGAGAGATAGAGACAGATAGGTAGCATAACAGACTGGTAGATAGAGAGACAGATAGGTAGGTAGATAGGTACATAGATAGGTAGGTATGTTGATAGAAAAAAAAAATGAAATAACAGTTAATACGATAGATCGATAGATAGACAGACAGATCATGCTCTTAGGAAGGTAGATTGAGCAATATATTTTTCTTACACATAACTGACAGAAACCAAGACAGCGAGCGTGGTAGGTAACTGGGTGTGGGTAGTGACGGCCCGGAATCGAAACCAAAGAGCCACTCAGGTTTCTTTTTTTCATTCTTTTTTCCATATTACTCTTTCTCCCTTTACCCGAGTTCTTACTTTCTTTCTCGGTATTTTTATATATAATACTTTCATCTGTACAGATATATTTTCCTATATGAAAAGATATTAATACTGTGGGTGGAGAACGATATCCTTGCATGTCTCTGTATACAAAATAAAAATTCTCATACACCACTGCATTGTTCTTGTCAGACATTCATATGGTACACAGATAAATAGATAGTTAGACTAATAGATAGACCAGTCTCTTCAGACGTGTCTCATGGCGCTCCATATTTACCTGGCTGAACCCGTCTGTTGTGAGAATTGTCAGTGAGTCTTGTGACCTGTGATAAAGTGTGCTAGTGTGTTATATTAGTGTATTAAATAGTGGATTCTAGTGTTACAGTGTGGCAGTAAGTGTTTTGGTGTGCTGACAGCTAGTTTTTGTCAGATATTTACTTGTGTTGAGATCTAGTGCCCGAATTTTACCTTGTGCGTGAACTATACTCATTTTTTTTTTTTTTTTATCGGGGCGAAGATGCACTTGACATATTGGTGATTATTGGCTGAATGCAACAATACTCTATAATCTATCATTATTAACTGACAACAAGTATCTGAGGGGGAAATTTGGGTTAGTAAATATTTTTTGGACATGTTGCATTCAGCCAATCATCATCAATCTGTCAATTGCATCTTCGCCTCAATAAAAAAAACGGAGTAGTGAGAGAGATGGCTTCCGCAGCTGTGATGAGTGTTTCCAGTGCTGTTTTTGACAAAAGCTGCCTTGGTATAATGGATCAATTTCTTAAACTGAAGCAGGAAAAACAAACTCTCAGGCTGGGGCTTATTATTGTGCGCTAAGTCGAACGTCAGTAATAGGAAAAATGCTAGTCACTTATTGCAATGAACTGGAAAACGGAAAGATTTAGTCTTATATATGTAAGTCAGCACGCATCATGCAATGATGATCCTGCTTCATAAACTTGTTATCATTCTTCTCAGAAGTCTATGGGGAGGTAGATAGAGATAAAACTTACGATATTATTTGTCTAGACTTTAGTAAAGCTTTTGACAGGGTTCGACACGAAAGGTTCACTAGAAAGGTTCGAGCACGTAGTATAGACGGCGATATTTTAAAATGGACACTGTCTTGGCTGATGGGAAGAAAGCAGAGAGTTTTAATAAATGGTACTAAGTCGGGTTGGGGATTAATAACTACCGGTGTACCACAGGGATCAGTACTCGGTCCCTTATTATTTATTATATACATAAATGATCTAGACTTAGGATAACCAGCAGTGTTAGCAATTTCGCCGATGACGACTGTCTTCACCAACAAAAGGACCTCGATATATTATACAAATGTTCTAAAGATTGACGAATGGGCTCTGATGTGGAAGATTATGAGTTTTTATGTATGATATTTTGATATCTGGTATTCCAGTATAATTTATATCTGTTTTATATTACATATTTCCATATTTCCTTTATTTTAATGCATTTACATCATATGACTACAGGGTAAAATACATAATTCAGCCAAATCCTTTCTAAAAACAGTCCTTTTTTGTACCAAATTTAGTACTTGGTATGAATTTATATAACTGTTTGAATTGCTATGATTCCCAACTACTTGTGACCCTTCCTTGCATATTCTTGCTCTCCAAACTGTTTATGGTGTCCTTCTTATTCTCTTCTCTCACATAACACATTCATATACCCTTATAGTCCGTCTCTTCGTTTTACTTGATTTTCTTCCTCCTCTGCTACTTTATGTCCTCTTCTTGAGACAGAAATTTTCTTTCTCCCTTGGTGTTTTCTGATGTCCCGTCCACACAACTTTGTCTTCATGTTACTCCCATCTTCCTCATGACAGTATCCTAAGTGGCACTTCTTAGCACCTATTATTTAGTTACCCATCGTGATAATTAAACCCCAGCATCTTCTTGTACCTAATTAATGAAACCTTTGCAGATATGAAAAATGCATTACTTGGACACAAGAGGATGTTCTGTGATAATGTTTAAAGTAAATCACTATGACAGTGGCGCTACAAAGCCTCCAGTGCCACCTGTAATAGGATTGTCAGTAAAGTGTTTCAGTCTTTTCTCTGTGTCACTATTGTCTACCCATCTGTGTGTGTTTGTGTGTGTGTGTGTGTGTGTGTGTGTGTGTTTCTCCTGCCTGTTTTTTTTCCTTCGATGCCTGATTTATTTTTAACTTTCATATTCTCTGCTGCCTGTCATCGCTGTTTTTTTTTTTTTTTTTTTACTTCCATTTTCCTCTGACCAATAGTTTAGTCTTTTTCTGGTGCAATTAGTCCTTCCCGAATGTGTTTGTTATATCAGTATTATCCTGCGCAATCTCCCCGTCTTCATTCCGTACCTATTTCTCCCTATCCCCTCCTTCTCCCCCCACTCCTTCCCTCTATCCCTTCCATCTTCCTACCCCTTTTATTCACCTTTTACTGTACCTTCATTCCCTCCCTCTGCTTCCTCGAACCTCCTTTTTCTCCCGCTCCCCATCCCCCCTCCTTCTTCACCCCGCCCCACACTCACACACCCACCCACCGCCTCCAAATAGAATTTCTCTGGAAAATATTCTTCCTATATTTTCCTGCATTCATGTTGAGATTTAGGCGCCCAGGTGGTGCAGTGAGAGGCGAGGACGGCCGATTTTATTTTTCAGCGAATGAAATATTCTGCTGTAGATATGATTAACACAAGAAACGACACTGCTCTTGTCTCATGACGGGACAACTCTACTGTTCTATTCCTGGTGATGCCATAAAGTTTATTCAGTTGAAGGCGAGTTACAGAAGTCTATCAGTTGATACTCTGGTATTCTGTTGCAGCTGATGTCAGACGATATAATTCAGCTCAATGGCTCATAGAAGCCTGAGCTTTGAATAATTATCAGGAATTCAAAATGTGATAAAGGTATGAATCTCGATGGCTGTTCAGGATATACGTATGGAAGATGCTACCTGAAAGGGCAAAGCGAGAGTTATGGAAACATGGTGAAGCTGGTACTTAATGGTTAGGATTTAATACTCGTATTTTAACTACGAATAATCAGCCTAGTGCTTTGTTGCTCGGTAACCGTGCACGGGCTCTTTGCAGACTGGTTCAAAGTTTTGCAAATTTTTCTAAATATCGAAGAAAGAAAGAAAAAAAGTAAATGTACAGCTGCGGACATAAATACTGGTCCAGTTCACTATAAAAATAACGAGATATGAGCACTGGCTTTCAAAACCCACTGAGGCGATCTTCGGAACCCAACAAACATTGCAGCTTTTTATACAAGAGTTTCATATCTTCTCGATAGAAAAGAGAGCAATATTATTGTCCTCCAATATACGTACAGCTGGCCGCACTCCCGCGAGGGCCACAGCGTTGTCAACGCTGGCCAAGATATTGACTCTGAAACACTAGTAGAGAGATGCGTTCGAAGCATCCACAGCCAGTAAGAGAGAGTCGTACAGAGAGAGTTTTGGGGGGAGGAAGGGGGTTTGAGGAGAGTGGGGGGATACCTATGCACGAGAGGTGAGGGATGACGTCTGAAACAGATGAGTGGAAGGCTGGAAGCTATATATGATAAAAATCTACAATACCTGGTAACAAATCATATATATTTTCATACCTTTATTGTAAAGTTATTACCGCTGTGAAAAGTGGCACAGTTAATGCTTGGAAACAATAAAGCATAATGCTATTGAATATAGCAAATGTGAATCCTTAATACTGCATGCGGTAAATGCTGACACCCCTAGCACACACCTCCGTATCCTCCTTATCAAGCGTTTCCTAACACCCGACAACAAACACCGCATTTAGGGATGCTGTATCACTCTTTTACCTTACTATTTTTTCTACATTCTGATTAATGATACTAAACGCTAAATGCTATAGTCAGATTTTGCTATGTAAAAATTTACATAGTACGAGATAGGCAAAGAGGCACGGACACGATGGCAACAGATGGTTGTTTGTAAAAATGAAATTATGGGCGTCTTGACCAATGAGGCTTTAAACAATTTGTGATCTCTCTCTCTCTCTCTCTCTATATATATATATATATATATCTATATCTATATCTATCTATCTATATCTATCTATCTATCTATCTATCTATCTATCTATATATATATATATATATATATATATATATATATATATATATATATATTTAATCTGCTATCATGTGAAGGTCAATGGGAGCCCTGATAGTTCCACGATGCGATGACGCAACGATGCGATTTTAAACTGCTTGTTACGTAACGCTAGATATGGGCGATGTTGATATGTGCCAGTGGTGTCAGCAGCTGCCACATTCCGGATGAAGTTACTTACATTTGTTACATGTGATTAATAAACAGCATTCTGATTCATTATTTTCAGGCAGTTTTTGTCTGTATTTTACAGCGTCGATTGCTTGGAAACGACAATAAAATAAAATACGATTAAAGTCTACAATTATGAATCTTCATCGGTTGTCTTTGTTTTGCAGTATAAAATTTAAAGTTGATCTTTTTACTTTTCATGATGGCAAAAGTAACACCGAAAAAAAAAAAAATTCTTTTAATAAATATTACACTTTTCTGTCGCCTCAACAATCGTCATATCTCGCCTCTCGTGTACAGGCACCCACCTACCCACCTCAAACCCGCTCCCTCCCTCAGTCCTGTGAATGCTTCGATCAGAGCTCACTACTAATGATTCGCGGTTACTATCTCGGCCAGCGTTGCCAACACTAAGGTGGCCCTCGCGGGAGTGCGGCCAACTGTACATAAGAGCTGTTCTTGAGAGAGAAGGTGCATCTCAGTTTAATGCGTTGTTGGAAGGAGAAGGACCTGAATGGCCTGAAAACTGCATGTACGGTACATTAATGCAGTGTTAAAACAATGAAGGCAAATATGCAAATGAAGTGGAGAATACCGTGGCTCAATTACGTAAAGTGGCCAGTGCTGGGAAGTCCTGGGTAAAAAATAAGGACAGAGAACGGAGGCTCTGGGACAACTGCATGAAGGTGTTTTAGCACAAACTATAACGTATGAGCGTTTGAGGTTGTCTTGGTATGAATTTGTGTAAGAATAAATGTGGAATCTATTATTATAAAGGATAAGAAGTATAGATATTCGAGAAATACTGAATATGGATATCTGCTGATCCAAGCGTAGAACAGTGTTTAAAGGTATAGATATTTCACCTTAACACAGACTAACGAATCATTCCCAGGTAAATAGAATCGTCTTGTGTTACCTAACACAGACTAACGAATCATCCTCATGTAAATAGGATCGTTGTGTGTTACCTAACACAGATTAACGAATCACTTTCATGTAAGTAAAATTGTCTTGTGTTGCGTAACACAGAATACTTGAGGCCTCGTGACCATGAAAGATAATTATTCACGTAAGTTTACCAGTGTTTTATTGATGGATGGAACTGTTATTCTGTGGCTGCCTTGGCTGTGATAGACAGACAGATATAAAGACATACAGATGGAACTGTTATTCTGTGGCTGCCTTGGCTGAGATAGACAGATAAAGACATACAGATGGAACTGTTATTCTGTGGCTGCCTTGGCTGGGATAGATAAAGACATACAGATGGAACTGTTATTCTGTGGCTGCCTTGGCTGGGATAGACAGATAAAGACATACAGATGGAACTGTTATTCTGTGGCTGCCTTGGCTGGGATACACGGATAGATATAAAGACATACATACATAGAGCTTTTCCTTCTATGTGACTGACAGAAGCCACAACAGCCAACAGTGGCAGATAACTGGGTCTGGTTAGTGAGGGTCCGAGGATGAAACCAGATTTGGGACAACAGGCTCCTTGTCTTCAGTGACGTCTTGCATTCCTTACCTAAGTTTTCATTTTGTTCGTTATTGTTTTCCGTACATTAGTATTCGTCTCTCTCTCTCTCTCTCTCTCTCTCACACACACACACACACACACACACACATACACACACACACACACACACACACACACACACACACACACACATACACACACACACACACACACACACACACATACACACACACACACACACACACACACACACACACACACAGTCAGTTATATTCATTCATTCATTCATCATCCGATCCTATGTCGCCCCATGAGGAGCGTAGGAACCCGGGCCTAGGCAAGTTGGTCCTGAAATTTAAGATGAGAGTGACCAGTCTCACTCATCCCTGAGTGGCATTACGTGGGCAATAAAACCCAACCACTCCTTGGATATAAACCTGCACCAGCTCAATCCGACTGGAACGCCTTAATTACCCACTAAACCACCAGGTGCCATAATTTGGTTATATGGTTGCCACCCAGCATAGTAAATGGTTTACTGGTGTACATAAAGCCATTTGGCTTGTCACTTAGTGTAGAGTCACCCACAGGCAGAAGGAAGAGGAAGGAATGAAGGAAAGAAAGACAGAAGAGGGAGTGTAAAGTCACCCATAGGCAGAAGGACGAGGAAAGAATGAAGGATAGAAAGGCAGAAGAGGATGGAAGAAAAATTGGATGGAGAGGAAAGGGCAGACACCCGAGAGCAGCACTACATCGAGTGAGTGGATGATAATCACATGTATTATTTCTTGAAGAGTACGTATTAAAATAATTTAATTAGGGATGAATTAATGCATATTTCTGAAACCGTTACTGATTATCATCATCAACATAATCATCATCCCTACTGTCACGAATTGGCGCGATTCTGTATCTAAACAAACTCCATACATTGAACTTTGGTGGAAAACCACTAATTCTAGTGGAATTTCCACTGTTTATCACTCATTTTAACCGTCCCCGTATTCACCCGATCGGGAGTGTTTTCAGAACATTTTTCACTGTTTCATGAGTGATCGTCCTTGTGCGTGACATTGGCGCTTTCGCCGAGTGATCTGTTGTGGGCATGTATCGCTCACAATTTTTCCGTTGGCAGGGTACGCCCGCCCTAGCCCTTGCCTAGCTTGTTTGAATTCAGTCAGGACTGAGACGCCGTGAGTGCAGGTTCGTTCGGGCCTAGTATGGAGCAGCGCCGCAGTTGTCCAGCGAGTTCCTGAATCTCCACTTAGACAGTGATTTGGCGTAGAGGTCTAGCATATTGCAGCATTCGTCCTAGCACCGACGCCCAGTTCATTTCGCTCAGCCCCCTTAACTGACCAGTATTTTTTCTTTCGTTTTTCCTAGGCTTAAGAGTTTAGCTTTTGAGTGAGCGAGTGAGTTTATTCTCTTTGTTATTTTTAATTCATTTGAGACTCATTTAATGTAAAATTTATTTCATTGTATTTAATAAATTTACAGTTCTTTTCTCTTGAGCTTAATGTAATGTAAATTCGTGTTTTATATTTCCGCATTAAGTTTATTTTACTTACCGCTCGTAGTTTGTATAACGCTTTCCATTATTCATAACTGGTACTTAGGCCAGTCTTCTTGTTTTAAGCTTGAATCCATTGTCCCAACTTGGAGTTAATGCTTCAGAAAAAACCTGTGGAGGCTAGCAGTACTAACAAACAGCATTTGTGAGTAATTAGTCTCTGCTATGTACTGCTGAGAAAGTAAATATATTCTCGTCCTTAGAGAATCGGCAAATTAAGCCGGCATAAAGTAATCATTGCTTGATTTTCACAACTCAATTCCTTGTCCATATTTACAAGTAACATTGTAAAGTATTCTTTAATATAAAAATTCTCGAAAACCCCGTGACAACAACCACCCCAGCCACAACAGACCACTCTCCCTCATAATCCTGCAACTTGCCCCTCTATCTTGTTCTTGGTCTGTGTCAAAGGTATGAATTACAACACAAAAACAAAACCAGGAAGTCACTGGCCATTTCTACAAGATCAAAAACAACTAAAGATGTGTTGAAAACTTTAAGTTACAGTGTAAATTTACCCCTATTTACGATATTGCAACGTTGCCTGGGGCTCGGCAGTTAAGTCCTCTATTCAGCAACTTCTCTTACTTCAGAAAAAAATTATCTGAGTAATTTCAGGAGTCAGTTACAGAGAACCTACCAATCCCCTCTTTAAGCATTTTGGGATACTAAAAATACAGGATATATACAGGGTAGAGACACTAAAATTTGTATATAATCAACTACGCCATCCAACTGCCATTAATTTTCAGAATATGTCCAGTCTTCATCCTCACAATTTACGAAAAAGTAAATCTAACTTACGACCCCAGTAACCACGGACAGAAAAATTGAAAAGATTTGTTACATATTTTGGTTGTTTAATATGGAATAAGTTGCCAGATGAATTGAAAACCATTACCAACTATGTAACCTTCAAGACGAAAACTAAAAAATATATTGTAAGCCGATATGGATGCAATTTTATATAAATTAAGATATGTCACTTTCATTTTAATTATATTATACTTATCACACAAATATCTGATAAGATTAATAGTTTTCTTTTAATTACTCGACGGGAAATTATATAGCGAGCTTTCATTATGTATTGTGCAGTGTTTTCCCTTAACATATAAGGTATAGCTGTTTATTGAGCTCATAAAAAGTATTTGATTTCATGAGCTCAGCCTTTTAAATTATGTCTACTTATATTAATATTGTACCCTGTAATTGTTTATAGGCGACATAAAGAATCTGGAATTGAATTTGAATTTAAAGAGATTGCTGGGAGGAGTGGTGGGATGAAACAGAGGCAGGGAGAAAGAGAATGCACTTCCAGTAAGGAAGAGAAGAAGTGTGAATGTGAAGCAGCAGGGAAGAAAGAAAATAGGAAGAAAAGAACAGGGAGAACGGGAGGCAGGGAGAGATGAAGGCGGATGAGGTAAAGAGAGAGAGAGAGAGAGAGAGAGAGAGAGAGGACAGACGGGGAAATAAGAAGGTGGATTAAGTATGGAGATACTGGGGCGGGTGGATAGGGATAAGAAGGGAGAATATGTTGGAAGAGGAAGGAATGATTGAGAGAAGTCACGAGGACAAATTGAAATAAATGACGAAAAAAAAACAGCGAAGAGGTAACGAAGAAGGAAGGAATCTGAGAACTTAGGAGCGAGAGATGTACTGAAGCTCCATCATCATCATCATCATCAGCAGCAGCAGCATCATCATCATCATCATCTAATCCTGTGTTGCCCCATGAGAAGAGTAGGAGCCCTGGGTTATACAAATTGGTCCTGACATTTAAGATAAGAGTGACCAGCCTCACTCATCCCTGGGTGGCATTACGTGAGCAGTAAACCCCAACCACCCCTTGGATATAAACCCGCACAAGCTCAACCCGACTGGAGTGCTTTAATTACCCATTAAACCACAAGGCGCCATAATTTGGTTCTATGGTTACCACCCAGCTTCGTAGATTGTTTCCTGGTGTACAGGAAACTATTTGGCATGTCACTCAGTATAAAGTCACCCGTAGACAGAGGAAGAGGAAAGAATGGAGGAAAGAAAGACAGAAGCGGAAGGATAGAAAAAAGGAAGGAAGAGAGGAAAGGGCAGTCACCCGAGAGCAGGTCTACATCGAGTGAGTGGATGGTGAGCGCCACCACCTACCACTATACTGAAGATTGAACTGCGAATAAAGGTATATAAAGTAAACGAAAAAAGAGTAAAAAAAAAAAAAACATTAAGAAGTACAATAGGAGACGTACATTATACTCTGGTAATAAAACCAAGCGAGGCGATGACAGGGAAGAAAATAAAGAGGAAACGCTACATGGACCGACGTTAAAGAGAGAGAGAGAGAGAGAGAGAGAGAGAGAGAGAGAGAGAGAGACAGACAGACAGACAGACAGACAGACAGACAGAAGTGAAAGGAGGGGAGTGAAGTGGGTGATGTGTTTGGCGAGGAAGGGGGGTACGTGATCCAAGTGATATATATGCCACTGGGAAGAGGAAGTAAAAAGAGGAAGGCAGGCAGTGCTGAAGCAAAGACAGGAAACTTAGTGAGAATAAGGAGAGGATAATGTGAGAAAGGGGGAAGAATAATTTTGATAAATGAAGACTCAAACAAATGCAAGATTTGAGGGACGAGTAGAAAAGAAAGAAAGTAGAATGAGATAAAAATTAAAAGGGTAAGGAAATAATGGTGAGTGATCACATAATGTTTAACCAGAGCTGGCTATGTCAAACCTGAAAATTCTAAAGATATAAATGATTGGCTGAAAAAGTGATAAAGAAGAAAGCGTAGAAACGACAAAAGGCAAAGAGAAAAGATTGGAAGGGGGACAAAAGGGAGAGGAGAATCATTTGCTAATGATATGAGGGAGAGGGCGAAAACACATAAAGGATATGTAAGAGGAAACGTGACTGGGACAGGTAAAGTGATGTAGATTTGACAGCTCGAAAAAGAACGAACGCTGTTGAGGGAAAAATGGAGGAGAAAAGGGATATGGCGAAATACTGAAGTACTGGATAAGTGTTACGTTACTGTTAAGATAAGGAGGGTGAGAGACGTGTGTGGGAAATATGAGAGAGAGAAAGCGAGAGGGAACGAAAACAAGATTGATTGATAAAGTGACAGGGAAGAGAGAATGCAGAAAACTGTGAGAGAAAACAGGGAGGGGAAAATGGAGATAGGGGAATTCCGAACTAGAAGCCAGATGATATATATATATATATATATATATATATATATATATATATATATATATATATAGAGAGAGAGAGAGAGAGAGAGAGAGAGAGAGAGAGAGAGAGAGAGAGAGAGAGAGAGAGGGGGGGGGGCAAAACACACGTGAGTGAAACGTGAGAGTAGGTGGGGCTAAACGAGACAGAACAATTTATGTAAGAGCTGAAAGAATGAGACCCTTGTGGGGACTGAAGCCTGTAAATCGGATGAAATGGTGCTGAAAATGTGTGGCGGAGTTGAGGAAAGAAGCACACAGAGAGATGATGAGGAAATGATTCAGCGTACAAGCTTAGTAGAAAAATATGGTGATATGGATGAAGCCATAGCAAAAGCAGCAATAACATGAACAGCGAAAAGGAGGAGGGATGGGGGAGGGGGGAGAAAATACTCTAGAAATGGTGGCAATTTATGAAGACAGACATTATAATTCAGAGAAAGGAAGAATATGGGTGTTGAATATGTTTCATATGAGTGAAAGTATGAGAGCAATGAGAGTAGGTTACCAGAGGAGCCAATTGGAATGAGTATAAAAATGGAACGTACATGTACTAATGTCAGTCGGAACTGAGGTGGTTCTTGTTTTGCTACGATCGACAACAACTCTTCTAAGTGAACTACCTCCCCTACAAGTGAGAAGAAATGTTGCCTCCCTTGCATTATTTTACAGATACTTTTATGACAAATGCTCAGACGAAGTTGCGACCATTGTGCCACCTCTCCATGCCTCCACCCCCCCGCCCCTCCACTACACGGGCATCTGGTAGCGCTCATGCCCGGACTGTCACGCTGCCTTATTGCAGAACTTCAGCCTATCAGAGTTCTTTTTTCCTCCAAACTGAATCTCTTTGGAACTCGCTTCACCAGAGTGGTTTCCCCCCAGACTTCAACCTACGGCAGTTGAAGTCCAACTGTTGCAGATTTTTCATGAATGGGGGACACCTGCAATCTGGTTTAAGGATTTTTTTAATTCACTTTTATTTCCTCTGTTCTATTATTTAAAGAAATCGTATAAAAGCATAATCTAAGTATAATATGAGGACCGACAGCAGTAAGTAATTAATATGGGTGTCAGAGCCTCTGTTGCATACAAGCTATTACTTTCAGTTCCTGAATTTGTATCTGGACTTGCACACATCTGTCTTGTACATTACTTAAAAGTCAAATATTGCTTGATCAGGTGACCAAGTAGCTGTTTTTCTCTGGGCTACTGAAGGTTCATCGGTGCTTGTGCACTTTAGTGTAATGAAATGGAATACTCAAATGTTGCAGTTGACGATAATGGTGTTGAAGGTAATGGAAATAAAAATCATGGTCATTATATATCTGTCGTTCTGTTTATTTGTCTATTTATCTGGTTAATATACTGTTTTGAGTCCCGCTAGCCATTTAGTAGTTAATAAAAGATCACAGCTATTATTACATACTATCTATTCATTTGTCTATTTGCAGACGCCTCAATCTCATAAGAGGTGGTCACAAACAAATCGTTTCCATGTCCTCCTGTCCCGCTCCACTTCACTGTCCTCGCCTCAACTCACGCCCCCCCCTCTCTCATAATCCCCTCCACTCCTTCCCTCCATCTTATCCTCTGCCCTCCCCTGCTCTCCCCCCCCCTCCACCTCACTCATATTCACTCTCCTCGTCAGTCTCTCTCTCTCTCTCCATCCTCTTCATATGGCCAAACCACCTCAGTGTATTTCTCCTAACGCTTTCTATCACATCCACATCCACACCACAATCCTCCTTCACTTCCTCATTTGTCAGTCTGTCTCTGCGTGTTAACTCCACATGCTCCTCTCAAATAACTTATTTTCACTGCTCACACTCTTGACTTGTGTCCACAAGGTCTGAGTTTCACTTCCATATGTTTGGGTTGGTATCACAGCACTATCATGCAGCAACTTCTTACTTCCATGCTCATTTCCCTATATGTTATCATTGCTTTCAAAGAACCAGCAACCTTTCTTCCTTGTTGTACCCTTTCAAGCACTTCATCCTCAAATTTAAATCCTTACTCACCAGTAAAACGTCTTTGTCGGCGAGGTACGAGCGGGACCGTTTCAATCCGAAAGCAATGAAATGTCTCCTTACACTCCGAGGATGCCTAGAATATACTAATGGTTATCTACTTACCAAGCTTCATGCCTTTACGACAAAATTCCTGGCCTGTGGCCCACTTTTGAAGATTCTCGATATGCTGCACTTGACGCGTGTCACGTTCAACGTCCACCGCTTGAGTATGATGAAACCTGTCGAAAACTAATTAAAGAATTGGGCTATTATATGGTGCAAACCACGCAATGATTGGCCCAGTGGTTGCTGAGATATAAGCTTCTCAAAAGCGTTACGATCGGGCCTGGACGAGCCTGTCTGGTTGGGCCTGGCAGGGTCGGGCCGCTCATATGTGAGAAAATGCCACTGATAGACGAGAGACTCGCCAGCGCTTCGCCCTGGTTCGTAATCACACTACTCAAGTATTTAAATGCATTCACATTTTCCACTTCCTCGTCATCCAACCTTACTGTACATACATTCAGTGACTATTTCTCTCGAAGACATTACATACCTTTTTTTAAATCAAAGATCTAGGCACTGCTTCAGTGAGTGTGTTACTGAAGGTATCATGCTACTCATGTTTTCATGTTTGTTATCGCCAGTTAACCTCTGTAGAAGTTCACCAACATTATAATGCTTGCACTCGAAACCTGTATTCCAGTAATGGCAAATAATTCAAGGAAACCTACCAAAACAACTGCATTTACAGAACTCCTGATGACTTCTGACTTCGGAATAATTTAACCAATACTACAACTGATTGTTATGAATAGGTCTTGGTCGTGAATTATTCAGAGCAAGATTCTAACTCAGTCCTGCCCAAATCGAAGGCCAATACACTCACACCCCCAGCCTTACAACCTTACACAAACCCTCTCCATCCCACACCTCTTCATAGCGACACCCACAACCTTACACCAGTCTAATGACCTTACCCTTTCTCTCTCTCTCACCTCACACGCCCATATATGTTTACACGTGCAGGCCACACACACAATATTGGTGGCCCTACAAACCCTCATATGAACACTCCTGGCATGAACATTCTGTAAAGAGGGGAGAATATGTGGATAAAGCGAACAAACAAGAAATGAGGTAAAGATACAGAGTGAAAAAGAATTCACGAGAGAGAGAGAGAGAGAGAGAGAGAGAGAGAGAGAGAGAGAGAGAGATGCAGTATTTAGATGACCTTAAAGATCTGACTGCATTTGGTTATTCTCTTTGAACTATGAAGTAGATTTCTGTAGCATTTTCAGGAAACTGTTCAACACATCACATAAGGTAGACTAAATCCATAAGAGAATCAAAATTAAATACTGAAACATTCTTTTGAACTAAATTCCATGTTGCCAACTTGGCTTACTCTTACATTTTGTATAGTTCATCATTGCTGTATATTATTAGATAGTCCGTGCACGGATCCTGTAATGATAATGTAAATGCTCACTGCCACACACACGTCGGGAGGGAGACATGCTGTAGGGTGGAGGGAGTGAAGAAAAGGCTGTGTGGAATAAGGGAGGGAAGAACGAAGAGACTGGGACAGTGAAGGGAGGGAGGGAAAAACCAAGATACTGGGATAGTGAAGGGGGTGGGAGGGATGAGGAAGTGAACAGGATGAAGGGTGGGGGGGGACTGACGAAGTTGACTGGTGAATGGAGGGAGGGATTAAGAAGCGGGCACGTGGAGACAGGTAAGGATGAAAAGGTTGGTTGGTGAAGGGAAGGAGGGATGAAGAAACGGGCATGTGGAGACAGGCAAGAATAAGTAGGTTGGCTGGTGAAAGGAATGAAGGATCAAGAGGCGGGTAAGGTGGAAGGAGGGAGGGAGGGATGAAAAGGTGGGCAGGGTGGAGAGAAGGGAGGCATGAAGAGGCGGGCAGGGTGGAAGAAGGGAGGAATGAAGATGAGAACAGAGTGGAGGGAAGGAGGTCGAGTCTGGCATGGTGAAGGAAGGAAGGTAAACGGGAGATTTATTGGGCTGAAATACTTGCTAAACAAAATTGGTAAAAGAAAAACTTGTTAAATAAAAAACGGAAATAATATGGGTCGAGTGGAGAGAAGAAGAGCGATACAAAAATGCATAATTACAGCAAATTAACCGTTAAAACAGGATCACACACACACACACACACACACACACACACACACACACACACACACACACACACACACACACACACACACACACACACACACACACACACACACACACAAAGTGATGGTGAAATAAAAGCTAACAGTTGACTTTTGTAGCTAACAGTTAGTTGACTTTTGTGACCTACACTCTCCTCACATTCCCCCCCCCATTAACTTTCCTTATCTCACTTCTTTCTCCTCTTTGTCTATTCATCTCTATTTTTCTCATTTTTTCATATCTCTATTTTTCACTGATTTCTCATAATTTTCCTTGACTTTCCATTTTTTGCCTCCTAGTACATGGATGGTGGAAGGACCAAACGGTGATAGTGGCGATAAGAGTTAGTGTTAGCGCGGTATGTCTTGTGGAAACCAGAGAGAGAGAGAGAGGGGGGGGGGCGAGGGATAAATAACAAAAGGAGAAAAATAGGAGGCAGTAAAATGAGAGAAAGAATATTTACTCTTTCATTACAAGAGATTTTCCATAATTTGAATGAAAATATCAGTAGGTAATAAAGGCAAAATAGAAAAGACATCCTGGTACTGAAGGGGACTCATGATTCTAACCCCTTATTACTGTAACTCATTTTTATAGTTGATTAAAGCCCTCTGGAAGTACTAGGAATTTCCTGGATTCACTGTATTGCAAGGTATAATATGAATGCATTTATTTCTTTGTCAGCATTTTTCAAAACATTTTCAGTACATATAAGGGGTTTCTATCAGGCTCAATAAATTTGTTTAGTAGTCGTGATATGAATATTTTTGCGGAGATAACTGCCTTGCATTTTATTTCATATCCCATTCATTCTTTCTTTTTGACAGTTTTTTTTCACTGTCACTTACATCCCTTCTCTCTCCATACGTCTGGTTTTATTATTACTCATCTCTGCAGAACATACCTCTTCCTGCTGTAACGCGTTGACTCACATGACGTCTCTTACATTTTATTCTTACTGTTTTCAACTCATTTGATTCAACTTGGAAGAGACTGCATGCTGGAGAGGCTATATGAATTCTTTATTAAACCTTACACTACTTGGGAACTATTTCAAAGCAAAATGTAATTGTCTGACAATACCAAGAATAAAGTATACAATGTGTCACTGTACTCAAAGGGTTAAAGGGAAAGAGGTATTTATCTGTGTGTTTTTGTGGGCATGTATACCCTTGATGACAGAAGGGTGTGACACTGAAGTAATTTTGTATGGGTCTAAAAACATCTGCCTGTATAGATAAAGGATTATGAAACCTTCATGCTTATTAAGTCTAATGAATTACGAGTCCTGTTTGCTCCTTTCAGTAGTACAACGTTCACATTTGAGGTGGTTTACCGCAAACACGCCTTTATTCACACACACACACACACACACAAAATGAATAATTCTGTTCACGCTATCACTATCACCCAGACAATACTCATGTAATGCCTCTGAGTGCACGTATCCTTCATCCTGGGGTAATTGCCACACACCAGTGCATGAATCATTTGTTATCCTCAATTCCTCAGGCATTCAAGTGGCCAGTTCTCAAAAAGTCTTTCTCCCTCTATCCTTACGCCTGTATTATAGCCTTTACTCGATCAAATGAAAATGTGTCCAGGCGTCTCTGAAGTTCATCTTGATTTTCAGCAAATTTTGTTTAATCACTATAAATCTTCAGATTTTAGGGAAGAAATTAAAAAGCAATTAGAGGGACAACAAGAAGCTGCTGGAAAATAGATGTGAAAGAAATATCACAGAGCATATGATATCCGTCTCGAGGTCTCCAACATTTTTGCTGACACTTTCAGATAAGAATGTAACAAAATAAGAGTATTTCAAGTTGGGAATGAAAGTTGAATGGTTTGGAGGAGATGGAAGTACAAGGTTGCAACAGAAATCCTGGGGTGGAACACATAGGTGAATTTATGATCAATTCAGTGTCCTAACTTAGATATGTTTTTACAGGAAGAACTAGACGAGGTAAGATTCTGCATTCCCTTCCCTGAATTTTCCTGCAGAAAATTTTTACAACCTGCAATTATTTTCTTCTCGCAGCTAAGATAACAGGCAATTAATTATACATGCGTTTGTGTTTCTTGGTGCTGACATCTTCCTAACATCGGCATCAGCGTTGGAACGTGCGGATAACCATCATGCCTCTTAGCTCACTCTCCTCCTCCCACTCCAGGCCATCATAAACGTAGTCTTCCCCCCCCCCCACTCTCTCTCTCTCTCTCTCTCTCTCTCTCTCTCTTAATATGCTTCATCCACTATACATTATCTCCATCCCTACTCTATCGTAGGTTCCACTTTTCGCTACAATAGTTTTTCATCATATGACTAATATTACATTGCATCTGCCTCTTAACAGTGCTCAGTACTTAAAGAATAGATACTGGTTATTCTAATTTTATTTAAACCATTATATGCAAGGAGTGTGAGTTCGGATGAAGGTTTCATATTCCACAACCGTAACCTTTCTCAAGCGTAAGTTACGCATTAGTTCGTTATATTTATACTATTATCGTTTGTCATAGACCCTCGTACCCCCTCACAACCAAAATAAGGTTAATATTACAAGTCAATTTCTGTGCATTCTTGTTGACTGTAAAGATCGATTACTTGCGTCATGGATATTTCTCCAAATTACAACTGGGGTGAGTAGAGTAATTGTGTGTATAACAATGGCATACAGTTGATCATGGGTAGTTTGAATGAAAAAGCTAATACAAAACCAGTAAATCGCTTGATGTAGTGGTTTAATTCACAGGAAAAAATTTAAATATTTGTACTGAAGGTTGTACGAGTACATCAAACTAGCGTCAGGTTTCTGGGCAGGGCAGATGATGTCTGTGCTAGAATCAGCCACTCACATTGACCCACATCCTCGCGGCCCGATATTTCACTTTGATCGCTCTGTGTAAATACACTTTTCATGATAGAATGCTGGTTTTGGTGTCATTTTAAAGCTGAATAGTTGTACTTTATCGTAGTATGTAAAAAAAAAAAAAAAAGGAGAACAAAGAAAATAAAATGTCAAAACGATGAAGTTAGGCAAAAAGCAAAAGTTTTATACCATACCGTAGAAAAATATACGGCAAAAAATAATGAGTAAAGATATGTAAATTTGGTTTAAACCATCCAAAAATACAATAAATTACCTTTACAATAATATATAGATTATGGTAATTTTTATATTTCATTGTGCAGTAAAGCGAAAGGAAAGAGATGCACAATTTTATTTTAGTCTCGGCTGCATATTCGCTTCGCGATGCTTTTCTTTCATCGGTCAGTGTAAATACACTTTTTATGATGGGATGCTGGTTGTGGTGTTATTTTGAAGCTGAAAAGTTGTACTTTATCATAGTATGTTCATAAAAGGAAAACAAAGAAAATAAAAACTCAAAGTGACGAGTTGAAATTAGGCAAAAACCAAAAATTTTATAACTTGCTGTAGAAAAATATTCACCAAGATAAAGAAACAAAGCCATGAGGCAGACCAGCTGTGTAGTACCACCACACATAGACAACCATTCCGTGACAACATGCCATCATTTCGGACTCTCCACCTCCAAAATTTAACTATAAGAAAGCAGACTGGGGATCCTTCTCAAGGATCGCCAATTTAGATATATCTGAGAAGACCATAGATGTTAAGGCAGAAAATATAACAAAATCCATGTTACACGCAGCTGAGGCTACTATTCCCAAGACTTCTACATAGAGCACACTGGTGGACGCCGTATTGCCGACAAGCATTAAGAAAACGCAATAGGAGATACAGCATTTTTGATAGTCAGCCCACTGAGGAAAATTTTATTGCATACAAACAGGCACGGGCTGAGGCAAGGAGAATAATAAGAAGGGCTAAACGTGACTCCTGGCGGTCCTCTGTGTCCAAGGTGACTCGTACAACACCATTACGTAAAGTCTGGTCCACTATTAAAATATTAAATAATAAAGGCCCAAAAATCCCTGTGACCACCCTTCAGGTAAATAATAACATCTATGACGAGCCCGTGGACGTTGCTAACATCCTCGCCAGGAGTTTTTCTCATGTAAGTAGCTCAGCCAATTATGATACGCGTTTCCAACATCATAAACGCATGGCTGAGCTACGGATTATTGACTTTGCCACAGAAGACGTAGACTCCTCATACAACCAAGAGTTTACGCTAGATGAACTGTTCATTGCCCTTAAATCCTGTAAAGACACGAGCCCTGGGCAGGGATGCACAAAACTCCGTCGGATGGCAGCCTTAAGGCTGGCCTTATATTAAATATTAAAGGCGGCCCTACGGCTGCCTCTAAGGCCCATGCACGACGACCCCTTGCCTTGTCTTAAGGCTGACTTAAGTTTCGTGCATTGGCTTTAGCTAAGGTTAGCCTTAACTGTAGGGAATGTTTGGGGGGAAATCTCGTGCGTCAGCTGAGACTCTTCCGACCAATCAGACGGCAGAACACAGAAACACTGGGCCAATCACAGAGCTTCATGAATCAGTTGGGGGTGAGAGGCGAGAGCGAGTGTTTATGTTACCGGCCTAGGTAAACTATGTAATGCTAAAATTTCAAGACAAGGTCTAAGAAAATCATCTGTACACATTTCCTTGGTATTATTCGATATAGGTAGGGTAGGTTAGGTTAATTTAGGTTAACGCCTAACACAGCGCTCTTCTAAATTAGCCTAACCTAACCTAACCTAACCTAACTTAACCTTGATTATCCCAGCTTAACCCTCTGTTGTTTATTATACTTTGTCATAAAAATGCAAGACATTCTACAGAATATCTAGGCATTCTAATAAAATCCCTAGGTAAAATGTATAAAGTCAGAATGAAATAAGCTTATTTCATACCTTGCCAAAAAATGCTAGACATTCTGTCGAATACCTGGGCGATCTATACAATATTTTCACAGAATGCCGGTAACATTAACACAACAGTCAAGGATAAGCAAGTGAAGTACCAGTAATTAATTGAAAACAATGTAGGGTGCAATGAAAAGCACTCCAGCATTACACCCACTCAACCTTTAAAACATTAGTAAGATGGAAGGGTTTAGGAGTAAAGAAACAAAACAGCAATATGAACGGGAACTTATTATGTTTGCCATGTTTTACCTAACCATTGTCTAACTTCACACAAAGTAATCAGCAACCACAGTTACCTAGCAGAAAACTGTCACCATAGACACCTTGGTTCACATCTCTGGTGGAGGATAGAATTAGCCCAGATATAGGCAGCGTGATTATTGCCAGGATATCTGTATTTACAGCTCAGTATCATTTTGTTGCTGTCACAACTTGCACGTCCAGTGAATGGAACCCATTACAACTGACAAATACATGTTCTTTGTGATCTGGGGCCTTAATTGGTATGAGAGTTCAATCCATTGCTCCAAGCACTTTAGGAAGTTAACAATGAAGAATTATCACCAACCCATAATATGGCTGCATGGCAAAGCAGACGTAGAGGGAAAATAAAGACCATAAGAAACATGCAAACATCAAGAAAAGGGGGTAGGACAGAAGACAGAAGAGGACAGTTTGGAATGAAGGACTGAAGACAAAAAGGTTCCTCCTTAGTTGCCCTTTAAAAGCAGGGATACTGGGGATGTGTTCTTTCCCTCCCTTCTCATGGGGGACCCAAGCACTTTAGAAAAATTATTTATTCTGTGAAAACCCTCTAGTCTCTGTTCTTCTCAGCAAAGACTGGGCATCTTAATTTTTCTATCAATTCCTGTATAAAGCATCTGTCACACGTGATATCACTTTGGATATACTTGTTGACTGATGAATACCACTCTCCAACAACACTCTGAAAATTCCCCTGGGTTGCCAAAAAATGTTGCGTAGGCAAGAATGGCATGGGAGTGTAGCGTGACACTCCCAGTATGAGGCTCAAGTTCTGTTAAAAGAAGGAATTTGCTCCTGGGGAGGCAATATTGTCTCAATGCATGTTCATCATTTGTGTTATGGGGGTTCAGTGGATCCAGGAAACCTCCATTCCCTTTTCAAAGCACGATCTAGCTCACAGGCAACCATCAACTCCGTACCGAGATAAACAATAACAAGTTTGGTCCGGTTTGTGCTATAGAGAATATCAAATCGGAGTTACTTTATTTACGGGTCTCAATACAGTAAGGCTGCTCCGACCCAGCCTCAGCGGCTGAGGCGGCCTTACCGAGGCTTACCCTCCTGTAAGTGCTTCGTGCATGGGCCTTAGCGACCTACGGCCTTAAACTACCCGACTTAAGGCCATGTGTAGCCTTAAGGCCGTTTGTGCATCCGGGCCCTGGACCAGACACCATCACGTACGGTATGATCCAGCATCTTAATCAGGACAACCTGATTAAGATGTTAGCATTGTACAATGAGTTTTGGGGGTCTCGAATGTTCCCAAACTCATGGCACTTTGCGCACGTCATACCTATACCCAAAGAGGCTGGTCGTCTTATGAATCCCACTTCATTTCGTCCTATTGTGTTGACTTCTTGTCTATGTAAGGTCATGGAACGTATGGTAAACAATAAGCTTCTTTTTGTTTTAGGGTCGAAGAATTTGTTAAATGATCAACAACGTGGCTTCCGTAAATACAGAAGTTCACTAGATCATTTAATGAATTTGGAGCATTGTATTGCAGAGGCATTTGCCAATAAAGAATTCATGATAGGGGTGTTCTTGGACATCCATAAAGCCTATGACATGACATGGCGACACGGTATACTAATGAAGCTCTATTCATTCATTCATTGCCAGACGCCATGTATCCCAAACGGGGTAGCCAACGGCTTAGAGTTAATTGTTTTACAGGGAGGGGCACTAATCATCCACCAACCCCACTTGACACATAGGGATGCCAACAGCATCTGGTGTTCCCAGGCGGTCACCCATCCAAGTACTAACCAGACCCAACGTTGCTTAACTTCGCTGATCGGACGGGAAGCGGTGTACTCAACGTGGTAAGCTCTATGCTTATGGTTTAAGAGGAAATTTACCTGTTTTTATTTCAAATTTCTTAAGGGACAGGACTTTGTCTGTCAAATTGCCCCATAACGTAACATCGGATATATTTATCCAGGAAAACGGGGTGCCGCAGGGAAGTGTGCTTAGTCCTACTTTATTTAGTATTATGATCAGTGATATTCTGTCATCAGCTCCCATCCCGAAGAATCTTAAATACTCACTCTATCCTGACAATTGTGCAATATGGCACTCTTCCCGTAATGCACAATTTTCGGCTGGGCTGATTTAAGCAGCCCTTGACTCCGTCCACCAATGGGCCTTGCAGTGGGGATTTAAGTTTTCCGTCCGTAAGTGTGCCGCTGTAGTCTTCACTAATCGTAACGTACCTAATTTGTGCTTAACTTTGGATAATCAGGCGGTACCTTTTCAAAATTCGGTGAAGTTTTTAGGAATACATTTTGATCGTAGAATGAATTTTAAACTTCACTTTAATACTTTGCTTGCTCGTTGTGATAAACCGTTAAATGTCCTCAAGTACCTAGCGGGTACTACCTGGGGTGCCGACAGAAAATCTTTATTAATGGTGTATATGTTCCTTATTCGATCGAATCTAGACTATGGTGCACAGGTGTATGGCTTGGCATCCGATGCCACGCTGAAAGGATTGGATATGCTACAGAATAAATGTTTGCGAATGTGTCTTGGAGCAGTCCGGTGTACCCGTGTAACTCGTATGGAAGTGGAGGTGAATGTGCCTCCCCTCCGTATTCGCCGTGACCACCTGGTCTTATCGTATGGCATACGAACATATAGGAAAAGTAATATCGGCAATGTGGCCTGTACCCCCCTCCGTCAATACCACCACCTTATGTGGAAGGTGTGTTGGCCACTTGCCGTTCGCCTCCACTTACTAACTCAGGAGCTTGGTGTGGACCCCAGTGACTGTGACAGGTTGGTGCTTAAAAATATAGCGCCTTGGGAGCCACCCGGTTTTACAGTGGATATATAATGGCTCCCAGCACCAAAGGCCAAGGTGCCGGAGGCGGAAGTCCACCACTTGTTTCGTAACATCATCATGCGTCACTTGGGGTCCCATCAATTGTACACCGGCGGCTCCAAGTCGAGTGAATGTGTGGGTGCAAGTGTGTGGTTGACTGAATGTGCACTTAGGTATCGGTTGCCGACTTATACATCTGTATTTACCTCCGAACTTTTTGCTACTGACAAAGCCATAGACTATGCTCTCAATTCTAGGCATGACTCATTTGTCATATTTTCAGATTCAAATTAAGCCATTCAGGCAATTGATCTTGTACTACGGACTCTCACGAGATCCAGGGCCGCATCGTTAATAAGTTGCATTTATGCAACAAGTCATTCACGCTGATCTGGGTGCCTGGTCATTGTCGCATCTACGGCAATGTGTAGGTTGACATACTTGCAAAGTCGGCTGTAGAACTCGAGGAGACTTGGGACGTTCCTCGTGATCTACGGTCGAGTCTCTCTCTCGGAAAGAAATCAATAAATCTTCTGTGGCAAGGTCAGTGGACCAGACTTAATATTCCAACTTGTAAGCCGTACCTGGGCGACTGGAACACTGCCAACCGTCCCAGTCGTCTTGAGGAAAAAGTGTTGGCACGGTTACGGCTTAATGCCACCATTGTAACCCACATAAAACCATATATGGAAAGATGCTTCCCACCGCACTGTGACATCTGTAATGCGGTGTTATCTATTAGTCATATCATCCTGCGCTGTCGGCGATTTATTCGTGAACGCGCTTCACTTATAAATTACTGCGGCGCAGTAGACGTCCCCTTCACCCTTTCCACCATCCTGGGTGATGGGGACATTGTTATGACTGATAAATTGATGGCTTTCTTGAGAGAGACCGGACTGATCAGAGTGATGTGACTTTTTTACTGTATGGTTATGGTTTTTATCAACTGTAAATATGTTTGTATTGTACTGTTAATTAGGGTTGACTGTTGACGTATTTGAAATAGTTCCTCCACCCACTGATCTATTTCTAATATAGATGTCCCCTACATTAAGCCAAGTTCCTCGCCTAACAGTCACCAGATGATGAGTGCAAGTGTGCAATATAGGAAGGTATTGGGCACTTGCAGTCGATGGTGGTCTGCTGGGCGAGGTTCTTCACTTTTTGTACAAATTATGTAAATACATTATATTATCTTGCTTAAGTTATTCTAATTAGTGCCGACAGCTGACGTATATGGAAATGTTCCTGACTCGTCTGGTTCCCTTTCATATATTGATGTCCCCTATATTAGGTTGTGCCTCGACTGACAGTCACGAGGTGATGAGTGCAGGTATGTAATGTAGAAAGGGATTTCATATCTGCAGTCGATGGTGTTCTCTTGGTCGAGGCTTTTTTACCATTAGTGTAGGTCTAGTTATTTGTCTCTTAGGATTTAGTATAGGTTAGCGATTTGTCTGTTAGGTGATTAGTTTTAGGATCTTTAGATTAGGCATTTTAGTTTATAAGTAATATAAGGTTAAACATATAAAAAATAAAAAAAAATAAAAATAAATACATAAAACTAAAAAAATAAAAATTATATATATATGTACGTGTGCATCGAAGAGTGTATGTTCATATGCATGGATGTGTGTATGTATGTATGTATGTATATATATATATTTTCGTATATATATGTATATATGTGTCACTGTATATACATATATATATTTTTGCCTTAATGACCAGGGGCTCCGGCCCCAATGGTCGATAGGCAAAAAAGAAAAGAAAAGAAAAAAAAGACAACATGCAAGAGCCTCTGTTAAGATGCGTAAATGTGATTTTCGGTGAACAATTTACAAAAGTTTCTTATAATGACGATTAATAGCGCCATCCAAATCTCAGGTTGGATTTGAAATGACGATTGAAATAGTCATTTGAATCTCAATGGGCTAGTAAAGAATGTGGAGCATAACCATATCATAAACGGAAAAGGTTATTAACACTTAGGGATTAGGGCAAATTCCTCTGTTTTCATTCACATATAACATCAGCAGACAAAGGATAACGTCGAAGGTACTTTCATGACATTATTGTAATGCGTGAGATGGCAATGAAAGTATAGTATAGAATATATATATATATATATATATATATATATATATATATATATATATATATATATATATATATATATATATATATATATATAACCCATTGGAGCCCAGTGTCCAGAGTATTGGACAGAACTGGGATTTTTCAAGTCTTTATAAAGTAGGAAACACCCGGGTAGGGACCTATGAGCTTCGCGACTATGAGCCGTAGGCGGAGGGCGGTATGCTTAGTACCCTCCCAGTGCGATGCCTCGCCCAGCACCCCGGGGATCCAATGGGATATATATATATATATATATATATATATATATATATATATATATATATATAGATAGATAGATAGATAGATAGATAGATAGATAGATATAGATATATATGTAGATATATATAGCTATATATATAAATATATATATAGATATATACATAAATACATACATAGATATATATATATATATAGATATATATAGATATATATATATAGATATATATATATATATATATATATATATATATATTTATATTAAGGTGTCTCTTATACAAGCGAAAAATGAAAAGTATGATATAAAAGCTGCGAACTAAACATTCCGGTTCCATTTCAATAAATTTGTTGTACCACAAAGTTTGAAATCGATTGAATAAGTTTTACTATTAGATCTCACGCCTCATCTTTCTCTATATCACCCTCTTTAAGGTTCCACAATACATATTATATAATTAAGAAGCACATTAGTGGTAGTTGGTGGCTACCATCATCCACTCACTTGATGTAGTGCTGCCTACTTCTTCCTTATCCTTTATCATTCCTTTTCTGTGCCTTCCCTCCTCTCTTCCTATTTCTCTCATCTTTCCTGTCCCTACTTATTGCTTTTCTTTCCGTTAGAGGTGGCTTTACATTGAGTGACAACCCAAATGGTTTCCTGTAAGCCAAGAAACCATTTACAACGCTGGGTGGTAACCATATAACCAAACCATACGTGCTCCCTACGTGTCAAGTGGGTTGGTGGAGGGTTATCGCCCCTCCCTGTAAAACAAATAACTCAGAGTCAAATGGCCTTCTCGTACGGGATTATGGCGTCTGGCAATAGATAGATAGATAGAAGAAGCACGTGATAAGTTTCTATACACTCTTAAAAACCCAGCAGTAATTTTCAGGGTAATCTTGCTGAATTTTCCCTTCTTGGCCTTCACCAGCTTCCTGTGCTCTGCCACTATCAGGAATCTATTCCGCAGATCCTCTTCATTCCTACTCGCGAGGAGAAAGTCTTTCGCGAGTTTACAGTTCGCATTGCCGAATCATTAACGCAGGTAAGACCTGTGATGAACCCTTTGTACTTCCTGAATCACTCTTCATCTGACCAGCTCTTCACTTCTTTGTCAAGCCGTTCCACATCCTCCAGCGTATTCATCCCCCAGAACCTGAAAAGCAGCCAGCTCTCCTGGTCCACAAATCTCGACAGATTGGGTCTGGATCCAGCATCGGGCTTGTAGCTCCTGTTTGTAAAGAAGCCATGGGCGGGTATCATGGTATTTCCGTTTTCTGGGGGATATTTAGTAGGACAGTCAATTGACATTAGAACGTCGGTGATCTGTTTTTTTTCTTTTCCTCTTCAGAGACGGCTTCATCAGCTAAGCCGAAAATTACCAGAGACTGGGAGAGCTAATCCAGGCGGTTGTTTAGACTCTTCAGGTATTTCTCCGCTGACTCTTCCAGTATCTTTCTATACTCCCTCATTTCTTGGATAGTCACAAGGTCGTTTAAAGAGGAGTGGCAGTTACTAGGGACGTGCGGAGAAAATTTTGAGCGTGGAAGACTACACACAGTTCACTCATGATCAAAATCTCACTCTTCTCTTCCTCAGTGAACATGTTAACCTGGTTTGACAGCAAGTCCATGACGATGTAGTAAATGGCTTTCTGCACGAACTTAGAAGAGCTGACTTTCTTTGGCTTGAAGAACTTGAAGCCAGTCACGTTGCCCCCTAGGTAGACGATCACTAGTGTGAGAAGTTCAAGATAGTCCGACCTTGGGAATACTGCAGAAGAGAGACTGTGCTTGGCCCATGCAAGGATGGAGCGCGCTTTTGCTTCCGTGAAGGTGCCCTCGTATTTTTCCAAGTTGAACTAAACCAGCTGCGTGTAGTTTATTTGTCCTCTTATGCTGTCCCAGTAGCTCCCAAAGGTTTTAAATAGCTTGTCCCCAGGGCTAATCTTCCGATGCCTTGAAATCACCAGAGCTGCGTGTTTGGCATGGAGCTCATACTGATGCCTCCTGCAGGGCATTTTGAGGAGCTTTCTCCCCAGACGTTTCCCCAGCAGAGTAAAGGAGCCCTTATGACGGCCAGTATTAGTCCCAGTTGTGTCAAATACAGTAGCAATAATGGCAGTATCAGCTCCAAACTTGTCAAGGAGCTTCCCCACAGCCTGATCCTGTGCCACACCAATGCCGGATTCCATTCTGGGGATCCCGAAGAGCTGCTCTGTGCCACGGAGGTCAGGAGAGGTGACCAGTACTGCCAATCCGTCCTTTTCTTCTTCATCCAGATCAGCTGGTCTCCAACCTCATCGTCCAACAGCTTTCCATCTATGTGGAGAACCAGTCTCGCATCACTCGTGTGTTTCTTTGAAGTCGCAGACCTTTTTCCCGAAGTCCTCCTGTCTCTAGCCACAGATGATTTAGATATAGGAAAATCGATTATATCACCATCACTTTCTGTGATGAAAGCCGCAATCATTCCCTGGTGCTGGACAATACGCTAATTAAGCCTCAGAGCTGCTACACCTGTTTTCAGAATACTGTAATGTTGAATGGAACATTGAGAGAAACAGTCTTCCCACTTGCCTTCCTAGCCCGTTTTGCCAATAATATTGCTCCTTAGTATCCCCACTTTTAATTGATAATGGTCCGGGAAATTCCATAGGAGACTAATCTTCTTCAAACTCATATCCTATTTCATCGTCGTCAATCTGACAGAAAGACTCCATCTTCAGCATCCTCTGTTTCTCTTTCCTTTCCTTCCGTTTCCTGGCGAGGTCCCTCTGGTCTTTGCCCACTAACACTGCCTGGTACCTCTTGTCAGCAATAGTGAACATCATCTTCCTCTCACCGAACTGGTCTTTGAGAAAGGCAAGGTCACGTTCCTTTTACGTCGTCTGCCATTCTCAGCGTGTCGTATCTAATCTCCTTTTCTGCATCCTTGGCCAAAATATCAAACATCTTGTCCAACTTCATCCTGAATTTTTGCCTTTCCGCTTCAGCAGGTCTTGTCAGTCTTTTACTCCTCTTGATTAACGTTTTATATTCATTATAGAGTGACAACAACTTTGTTCTGCTGACTCGATCTGAGACAGTTATGAACTCCTCCTGCTGCCACATGGTCTTCACTTTTCTTAGAGTGCACCTATTCTCTCTCGATTTATCTCTACATCCCCCAGACTGGTCGCACATTGCAGTAAATGTTTTGCCGCCTCCAGGGCGGAAGATAGTGCTAACGATTTGTTGATGAAATTTGTGTTTCTCCTTGTAGTTCTTCCATCCAGTGTCCTTTAAGATATCTCCATTTGTTGGGAGGAAGCAGTCAAGAATATCGGGTCTATGTTGGACGATCAGGAACATCCTCGTGCGGGATCTTGTTCGTCCCCATTATTAATGTTTCCTTCTGACACAGATTATTCTGTAATGAGACCTGAACATCTTGGGGAATTCTTTTACCTGCATATTGTTATTTCATGATTATACAAGAGGTAGTGATTAAAACAAATATGTTGATAAAAGAAGGAAGCTTCCCTTGAATACGTTTGAATACATTGTTGTGCCATTGTTCTTCTGAAACAGAGTCGTTGCGTGTGCTAAGACGGCAAGTGCAAGCACAAATGATTCAAGCGACTCGACAACAGCAGTGCCAGCAAGTGGTCGAGCTACGCGGTGTCTCGCCTGTGCGGGGAGGAACATAAATTATTCTTGCTTATAGGTGGAAAGGTGCGTGTCCAGCCCATGTGAGCAAAACCAGGTTCTTCCTCTGTGTACTGAAAGAAGTCTAGTGGCTGCGTTTAATTCGATGTTCCAAATCTCAGGTTCAATGTGAAAAGTGCTAGAATCGACCTAAAATTTTGTGTGGAAGCTCAAATTATCTTATGTAACTAGAAAATATAGCTTGCATATTCCAGGAAAGTATCGACCATATAAAGGACACGCTAATATATATATATATATATATATATATATATATATATATATATATATATATATATATATATATATATATATATATATATATATATATATATATATATATATATATATATATATATATATATGTGTGTGTGTGTGTGTGTGTGTGTGTGTGTGTGTATACCGTAAATACACACAGGTTAATGACGCGAGGTGGCATGATTAAGGAAGAAATTGGCAGTAGATGATTATCAACAATAAGAAGGCACTGAAAAAAATAAAGAGAAAACAAGGGAATTTAGACAAACACTGGGCACCATAACGTGTTTCAGTAGGACTGATAAGGGTGTGTGTCTGAATTTGGTTGATGTTATCTCCAAGGGACGGCGCTTGGCATGCCTAAGTTTGACTACGTGTTCATTGTTGTAAAGCCTACTAGAAAAATATTTTAGGTTTTCTTACGTTACTATATTTTGAAAAAAGAAAAAGTCAAAGAAGAGCAAAATAAGTCGGGTTAGCAATTTCCTTTCATTCTACTAGTAACGACTATTATGTTATTACATTCGCCAGGCGTTGGTTTGTTTGTCTGTTTGTCTGTTAGCCGGATTACTCAAAAAGTTATGAACGGATTTTGCTTTCTTTTTTTTTTTTTTTTTTTTTTTTTGGAGGGGTAGGGTAAGGCCCAAGGAACAACCTATTAGATTTTGGTGGTATCATCATCCGGATCCAGGATTTTTTTTTTTTTTTTTAGGATTCTCTGCCATTGCGAATAGTGGCAATTTCAACATTTTTGCTTCTAACTCGATAATAAATGCCTACAATGCATGCACAAAAATTACGAGATAACATTTCCATAAGATCTACTACACACTGTGTCTTGGCGGAGGTTTGCCATCTCTGATTGCTCTTGTTAATAGCTAATTCCAAGTGTGCTAATAAAACTTTACATGGACATTCAAATTTAAAGTATGGTTACGATTTTCACCTCATATCTGCATCCATATTTAGCCATTTTTAAGTGCATAGTATTCAGGAGTCATTGTAATGACGACAATGGCAATGCCTTTACATCTCTCTCTCTCTCTCTCTCTCTCTCTCTCTCTCTCTCTCTCTCTCTCCAGTATCACAGTTTTCTTACCCCCTGTCTTTTCTCACCTTTTCACCCTTGCTCGAGTCCAAGATAACCGGGGCTGATGGGTCGGCAAGTACCGCATCACCGCCTCAGTAGCGTATTTGACAACACGAAAGGGTTTGTAAGTGGTAATGGAACGAGAAAACTTACACTCTTATCACATCTTCTACCTTGTTCAATCGGGGACAAAAAAAATTCACCCCCTGTTCCACTGCAACTATTTACACTTATGGCTCATCCGTCACTGACTCTCTGACGCATTATATCAAAGAGAATCATCTATAAGGAGCGACACACCAAGCCTCTCTTAGTTTATAATCATTAGCTTGTAAAGTGAGAAATGGAAGAGGTGAAATATACGGTAAACATTATCCTCAACTATACAGTTTCAGTACACACACACACACACACACACACACACACACACACACACACACACACACACACACACACACACACACACACACACACACACACACACACACACACACACCACACACACACACATCCTTTAACTTTCTTCAATTGCCAACAAAACATACCAAAACTTTTTGGTGAATCTTTCATTAAAAATATTTCTCCTCTTAGCTGCCAGTAATTTTGTTGAGAGTTTACGGGCAAAGAACACCATCCTGTATCTTATGACACATTAAGTGAAACTGACCTGATGATGAGCTACATTTTTATCTCAGTAGTAATTGTTGCAGCGAAAATCGCATCATGGATTTTTTAGTAGCCGAAGTGTGTAGGATAACGTAAAATACCGTATTAATTTAATGGGTAGTGTTTTTTTTTTTTCGGCCAAGCCAATAAGAGGCCTAAATACGTCCCCTGACACCACCACTTTTACACCACCACCACCCTCACCATCACAACACATCATCACCCTCACACCTCCGTCTCCCTACCACCTCATCACTCATCCCCACACCTTCATCCTCACCACCACTTTTCCATCACGATCTTACTCATTGCTGTTAAAACTTCTGCCTTTTTACTGAGTCCCTTTATCGTCCAAGACTTATTATGCTTCCTGCTTCCATGCCTTCTCTCTCTCTCTCTCTCTCTCTCTCTCTCTCTCTCACCCTCACCACATCCACCTCCATTTAACTTCTTCCACCTTCTCCCTCTCCTTTGTATCCTTCCTTTCATGTTTCTGTTTCACCATCCACCGTAATGCCATTCATTATGCAGGAGGCCCCACCACTAACACTACTTATCATTGCTGAGTCAATGATGGACAGTTCTCTCCTGATAACAGAAGAAAAATTATTACAGGGCTTCAATTGGCGTCGTGTGTGTGTGTGTGTGTGTGTGTGTGTGTGTGTGTGTGTGTGTGTGTGTGTGTGTGTGTGCACATTATTATGGATTGCAGATTGCTGTGTCGTTGTTATAATAATTTAAGTGAAGCCATTTCTTTTCATTGTGTCTTTCAGTCTAGGCTTCATGTTGATACGTCAAAGATTTGTACACTATAGTACAAAACCAACTAATGTAACTCCTGGCCATTCACCTCAGACTGCACGACGATTTATGGGGCAGAGAATAAATTTCATCCAAGTCTCAACCTTTCTTTGCAATATATCAGACAACAACCGATGATAAATCCAGATCACCAGTTATACTGTTGCGTGATCAGAGATAAGTGGGAAAGACTTTGTCCAAGAGTCTGGCTTGCCCAACATTAAAACCCGGATTCTTCCAGAAGACCACTTTGGCTCTCTTATGCTACCCTCGTGTCTTCTTTCCCTTGATTCCCCAAACACACTCCATATTTCTGCATCTTAAAACTGTTCTGTTTCTGAGATGTATTGTAGATGGCATGGAAAGTTTTGTGGGAACCTTTCCTGTAGCGATTTATTTTGCATATTGCGCCTTAACATTCTCTTGTTTATGGTTTATGTATTAATATCGACTTAGTTTACATCAATGGAATACAAGAAGACAGTGAAGCGTATTTGTACAGAATATATCACTAAGAATGCCAATGGAGTACAGCATTATGGAACTTTGTTGTGGGGAGAAACACGAGATGAAAATAAACACAAATTGTTTGGATGTAAGGAAGAAGAGGAGTTTAAAAAATATGTAAGTCAAGGAAATATGTAACGAGAGGAAAACTTGAGAGCAAAAAACAGTTGCGGTATGAGCAAGTGTTGCTGAAGTTTGGAATGACTTTTAGTGTGTTTGAAAGGAATGGAAGAATGGAGCAGGAAGAAGAGTAAAGAGAAAATGGAGAGGTGGAAGTGGAACCGAGGAAAGAAAAGTTTTAAGTGGAAGAGAAAGGAAGAGGAATTTAAAGGAAGGGTACGGACAAATGTAAAGAAGAAAAAGAGATGAACAGAAGAAGGAAGGCTGGGTACATCTGGGAAAAGAGTTGTTAATGGAACAAAAAAGGGACGTGAAAGGCAGAGTAGATGGGAAGTTGCATGGAGAAAGAAATGAAGGTGCAAATAGGAGAGAGAACGAGGAGGAACAAAAGAGAGAAGAAAGAAGTTGTGAATCACACAGAAACACAAGAGAAAAATTAAATTGGAGTGCTGGTGACAGGATGTTAATTAGACTGAAAAGGACAATGAGGAAAAGAAAGAGAATAATGAGCATTATAAAGACAGTCACTGAAAGAACTGGAATATTCACTTTTAATTAGCATTTGCTTCATCTTAATTCAGTTATCATTCTCTGTGTGTGTGTGTGTGTGTGTGTGTGTGTGTGTGTGTGTGTGTGTGTGTGTGTGTGTGTGTGTGTGTGTGTGTGTGTGTGTGTGTGTGTGTGTGTGACGGACAGACAAAGATAACACAGAGTACGTTACAGTAAGAATGTCAGTTCAGACTGTGAGTACTTGCTTCAGTGCAAGAAGTATAGCACACAACCCAGTTTGTAGCGTGGACACCCAGCTATTGATGCGAGTCACTTTCTCATACCAGATACAATCACCCTGATAGACAACCACAGCACTCCCAGTTGGTCCAGTGGACTGACTGACTGAACCAGCTGTGTACATTGTTTGGTTCAGCCAATCAGTCGACTGATTGACAGAAGCAAATGGTCTCTGGTGTGAGAAGTTGGCCTTTATAATTAACTGTGCCTCCACACCACACACCAAGTTGTGTGTTATACTCCTTGCACGGAAGCAAGTACTTATAACTTGAACTGACACCCTTATTGTAACGGACTCTCTGTTATCTTTGTTGTCCTTAACTCCTTATATCGCACCTACAATGTACTTGTGTCTGATGCCAGGTATAGGTACAACTAAATCCTTAATGAGGGTACCAATGTGTACATTGCATGGATTCCATCTCATGTTGGCATCTGCATGCATGATACATATGAACTGGCTAAGACAGCTACCCAGAGAGAGAGAGAGAGAGTTGTCTATAATTTCGGTTTTTCAACAGCAGTTTCAAGACAGAGTTTGAAAGAGAGCAACAGTTAGCCTTCTCAGAAAAGCAAAACAACGAACTGGACACAGGTCAGTTCGTTTATCATCACTCTACAATATGATACAAGAGGAGCCCCATATTTTTGGATGATCAGAGTCTGCAGACTCGTTGATGTTGCTACTGGTAGGCTTAGATTAGGTTATAAGTATCTTTGGCACAGTACAGACAGCGTTAGTGCTGACACCAAAGGTAAACTATATACTGTAAGAGAAGCCTTCCACATACACTGTGGCATTATGTAGTGCAATGTGAGAAGATACAGTACAGGAATTTAATGTTGACGGCAAATGTAATCTACCGTATGTAAGAGAAACCTGCCACAGACACACTGTGGCATTATGTAGTGCAATGTGAGAAGATACAGTACAGGAATATAGTGCTGACACCAAATGAAAACTATGTAAGAGAAACCTGCCACACACACTGTGGCATTATGTAGCGCAATGTGAAAAGATATGGTACAGGGATAAAGGGATCCTTTTATCGCGACTTTGGTAGATATGTGTAAATACTTTATACATGATATTTTAAAAGAGATTCTGAGTAGATATGTAGACATTACTTAATGTAAACAATGTGCTATCACGCAGTGGACTCTGAGAATCCTAGAGATTTCATGAATATATATATATATGTTAACAATTAACCTTGTATATGAAACATTTCATAATTTTGATCAAGTAGTCCAGACTTTGCTTACGGTAAGTGAAGTCCTGTCCCACAGTGGGTTCCGAGAATCTTTGATATTTCATAAATATTTTTAATTATTTTGACAATTTACTTTGTATATGAAATAGCTCGTCTAATGTGATGTGCTAATCAAAGATCCTGGGGTCCAGACAATGTGTCTCTGTCTTTGTTAAGCTTCCACCCACAGGATGGGTGTGGGGCATATAATGTTATTAAGCTGATCATATCAAAATTCTCTCTCTCTCTCTCTCTCTCTCTCTCTCTCTCTCTCTCTCTCTCTCTGCATTTGTCTTGTTTTCCAGCTTTCTTTGTTTTGCCACTCCACGACCATTTATTTCTGTTGTTCTTTGTTGCCTTTTACCATCTCTACGTAGCTTCACTGGTCTTATGTATTTTTTCTCACTCTGTTTAACACCCAACGCTCGCCCTCTCTCGTTTATGAGTCTAAGGGATGTAAAATGGTTTTCCAATTTTCTATGAAGGACTGTAACATGAACTTAATAAAACGATAACTTTTATCTTAACATTAGCAAAGACGCAAAGTATGATTGCAATGTGACCACACAGGAGGGCTGATAGCCACAGTAGAGAGTGAGTCGACATTGGCATGTTGACTGGTAGAGAGGGAGGTGGCTAGGTAATTAGGTAGGTAGGTGGCACCAGTGTCGACAATGTGGATATTGTAGAGAATCCTTGCCACCAATGTCGGGTATCGTAGAGGATCGTAAATTACTGCTACTGCCAATGTAAAATCGAGAGGCGTTGGATAGCGTGGAGATTGTATATTTTCGAGGCAGGTCTTTTTTCTGTGTCACTGCCAGTGTTACATATTGTGCTATGATTATATAATGCCTATAACTATTATATATTGTGCTATTAATGCCTATAGGCAGGCACAGTATTTGCTCTAATGGCAATAGTTGGAACAGGGAGGAAGAGAGAGTACATGGCAGTCTCTTACCCTACCTCCTTTCTAATGTCATTTTCTAGTCTTCATTTCTAACCCTCTTAGTGTTGAATCTTACACCCTTTCTACTTTCACCTTCGTCAAGAGAGAGAAGGCTTATCTAAGCCAATTAAATCATCTGGTGACAGGAAAAATAGAGTATCATATCTCAGGGGTTTCTCTCTGCCCCTTCCTTCCATTTTTATTAATCTTTCGAAACTTTTTTTGTTTCCGTATTGCTTTTACCTTTCTCGTCCCTCCCTCCCCTGCCTCTGTAAGAAAAGTGACGAAGGATATTTTGTCCTGTGGGTCCGTGTAACTTCCGCACCGTAATACTGAGTTAGAAGAAGAAGGCTGGAAAAGAAAGGAAAAAATATATATTAGATTTAAAACGTGAAAGAGAGAGAGAGAGAGTGTAATTTGTTTAATCACACACACACACACACACACACACACACACACACACACACACACACACACACACACACACACACACACACGAGCGAGTTTCTCATACTGCGTAAGAATGTCGTTAGGAAAAGGAAGCAGAACGGAAGATACAATATGAAGGAGATAGTAGAGAAAGGAAGAGAGTGTACCTGGAAAGGAAAAAATAAGATACAGGTAGTGGCCAGTGTCAAGGCCAGAGATTTGTCTTTTTTTTTTCCTTTTACCAGTAACTTTGTTTTTCCCCTGTCTGAGCTAATTCACTTCTTTCCAAGCTTTTTCTTTCAACCATTGTCTTTCTTTCTCCTGTTTTTTATGAAGTATTTGATTTAATGGTAATCGTTTATTCTCAGAATTTATAATCACTGAATATTTATAGATTTACGTTGTATGTTTACATGACTGTACAGTAACTTCACATCAGAAAACATTTTTTACTTTGTGGTATGTGGGGGTGCTCACCTTCCAGTCACTCGATGTAAAGCTACTCTCGGGTGACTGACCTTTCCTCTCTTCCTTCCTTCTCTCCTTCCTTCCTGTCCTGTCTTTCTTTCCTTCATTCTTTCCTCCTCCTTCTGTTTACGGGTAACTACACTGAGCAACAAGCCAAATGGCTTCCTGTCATCAGGAAACCATTTACTATGCTGGCTGGTAACCATATAACCAAATTATGGCGCCTGCTGGTTTAGTGGGTAATTATGGCGCTCCAATCGGATTGAGCCTGTGCAGGTTTATACCCTAGGGTGGTTGGGGTTTATTGCTTAAGTAATGCCACTCAGGGATAAGTGAGGCTGGTCACTCTCATCTTAAATGTCAGGACCAACTTGCCTAACCGCGGGCTTTCTCGCTTTTCATGGGGCAACACAGGATTAGATGATGATAACATATCGACTGGGAGGGATGTTCCAAAAATAAGGTTGAACATAAACATCAGTCCTGTGAAGCAGGATGACATCTATTTCGGCAATCTTTGAGCTATCCTCACGCTGTGTGTGTGTGTGTGTGTGTGTGTGTGTGTGTGTGTGTGTGTGTGTGTGTGTGTGTGTGTGTGTGCGTGTGATAAACCTACATGTGACATCTTGATATGGCAGAGCTTGCATGTTTACTGAACTGACGAATTTTCTACCAGTATAATACATAAAGTTAATGTTAGAATTAGCTGAGGTAGGCAGTAACCTGTCCAACCACAGGATGTCATGTGTGTATTATTTCTGCGATCTCCAGGTGACACACATACACACACACACACACACACACACACACACACACACACACACACATATACACACACACACACACACACACACACACACACACACACACACACACACACACACACACACACACACACACACACACACACACACACACACACACTTTGGTCTTACGCAACTCAAGCTTGTCTGTGTGCGTCCTTTCCTTCGTCTCTCCCTTTCAGCTCTTGTCATTGACAAGTGAGCAACATGACCGACGTGGATATTGCACCGTCAGCGGGCACGCGTCCTGGCAGCAACTGTGACATGTACAGTAGTGTGTGGTGGTGGTGGTGGTTAGTTATGGTAGTCGGGGATATCACTGTTTATCCTTCATAATTATGTGAGTAACGTATTTACTCACATCATGCACCTCACCATCACAACAAAGACAGTTCTTCAACATAATTTCGATAAAAGATCGTCAGGTTTGCTGCGGTCCAATATTCTTACGTCCAAAAGAGCCTGGAGTTCATTAACAACAGTCCTCTTTGGGTCGCTTCTTTAGTATTTTAGTGCAGATAACGAAGATTTATTTTTTTCAGCTGAGATTGAGCCAAAAGAACATGATACTGCTGATACTGTCGCCATTAATGCCTCACCTGGACTGGACAACAGCCAATATTCTACATGTCATACGCATCTGGCAGTGTTGATACTGCCACCGCTAATCTTCTCGTGGAATGGGCAACACGAATATTTTATTGCAGGCAACACCAGCTGATTTCATTTAGCTGCGAGTAAGTCCCGTGAACTGGAGAGCATTAGAATTGGGTCCTTTAAACCTGTTGTGGTCGCTTCTTCTTGAATATTATTACTGAAGACAAACTATTTTATTCATCTGACAGTGAGCCAAGCTAACCTGAGAGTCCTTGCGGCTATTGTTCTTCCCATAAAATAATTTTGCCAATTATGGACATAAAGAATGAGTGTGTGTGTGTGTGTGTGTGTGTGTGTGTGTGTGTGTGTGTGTGTGTGTGTGTGTGTGTGTGTGTGTGTGTGTGTGAGAGAGAGAGAGAGAGATGGAATGGAAAAATACAGTATAAAGGAGATAGTAGAGAAAGGAAGAGAGAGTACCTGGAAAGGAAAAATAAGATACAGGTAGTGGAAAGAAGAAAAACATGAAAAAAATATGAAATAGATGGCGATAAGGAGGAATGATAGAAACTCTTCCATCTTCTCTGTCTTCCTATATGTCTCTCCTCTTTCTCCTACTGCATCTCCATCCTCTTTCTCTTCCTCTCTCTATCCTCTTTTTTTTTCTCCCTTCTGCCTCCTCATACTCTTCCCTTCTCTGTTTCTTTCTCTTTCACCTCCTTTCTTTTCGATCTTCTTTTTCTTCCTTCCTTCCTCTCTTCTTCGTCTTCTCTCGTTCCCTTCTTCTTTTTCTTCCGTCCTTCTCCATCCTCTTTTTCTTCCCTCCTCCATCCTCTTTTTCTTCCCTCCTTCCCTTCCTCTTTCTCATCCCTCCTTCCACTCCTCTTTCTCTTCGCTCCTCCCTTTCCTCTTGCAGTTCCCTCCGTCTCCTTCCTCTGTTCCTTCGCTTCTCTTCGCCAATCAGTAAGCTTTCCCTTCTTTTCCTTATTACCCCATCCGTCTCCTCCAGTGTCTACTACGAACCACTTTAGGATGTAAGTCAGTGTGGCTGGTTCCCGAATCAGTATTTTTTGTACCTGTTCGCTGCGGTCGGAAAGAGGGTTAGTCAAGTGGAGGGATGAACAGAGCTGAGGAGGGCCTCTCCCGATGGCTTCTTCCTTATACTGCTGTCATGCCACTCTTCTTTCACTTTTCGTTCCAATTTAACTCTTGTTGCGATCCGCCAGGTATGTGAGACTTGGGCGTATTTATTTTCTGTATTATTATCCACGGAAATTTTTTTTGAACTAAACTATCGCCACGTCCATATCTGTTAATCTGCCACACTCACTTTTACAGGGTGTCATTCCTTCCCTGCCCCACCACACACCACCAATCCAGCCCGTTCAGCCAGTTGCTTTCCACCCATCCCACTATTATTCCTGACACCCTTCACATCCAACATCTGTGACTTACCCCTTCCCACCCAAACGCCGTCCTCATAAACACCCACCTCCGTAGGTTGTACTCTTTCTCCTCTGCCCCACCACCTTCTCATCTCATTCAGCTCACGCATTTCGGCTCACTCCATTCATCTTTTGCCCCCACACCTTTAAATGACACCTACACACCGGCCTACCAACAACGCACACCTCCACAATGTTTCCTTCCTCAGCATGGCTCGCCACCCACCATTATACCAGTCTGTTCCAACCACTTCACTCAACACTTCCCATTATATACACACCCTGGGGGTAGTTTTTTTTTTTTTTTTTAGGAATACTCCCCCAGTATCCCTGCTTGTAGTACAAGGCGACTAAAAGGGTTGGCGGAGGGTTAGTGCTCCTCCCCGGAAAACAACTAACTAAAAAGACAAACAAGAAGCCTCGGACAAGGACTGACCAAAAGATGACGACCAAGGACCGGACAAAGGACATGGTAATCGGAACATGGAATGAAAGAGGTGCGAATGATGAGGTGAAAGAGAGAGAGATTGTCCAGGTGCTTGAGGGTGCGAAAGTTGATGTATGTGGAGTAACTGAAACTAAATGGCGAGATGAGAATGTGTGAGAATGGGAGTATGGATATGTGCAGGAGTAGGTGGGAACGAGAGGGCAAAAGAAGGAGTGTGTATAGTTGTGAGTAAAAGATGGAAGTAGAACATAAGAGAGTATGGATCAGTTGGGTCAAGGATTGTGTGAGTAAGATTGAAAGTTGGAATACAAATATGGGCGATTGTGTGCGTGTATGCGCCACCGCAAGATCGTGCTAGTGAGAGAAGAGTTCTGGACAAATGTGGAAGTGTGCATGGAAAAGTTTGGAAGGAATGAGAGAGTGTTTTTGATTGGTGATATGAATGGTAAATTTAGGGAATGTGAAGGTGGATGGAATAGTTGGTGAGCGAGGTGTGCCTGTTGAGATAGATGAGAATGGCAGTGCGTTAGTGGACATTTGTGCTGGGAGGGGGTTGGTGATAGCCAATACCCTCTTCAGGCATAAAATGATCCACAGGAATACATGGCGAGTGATGAGAAGGGTGGGTGGCGAACTGAATGATAGGAGGCAATGATTGATTATGTGTGTGTGGATGAAAGGATGAGAAGATGTGTAATGGATGCAAGAGCTTATAGAGGTTGGGGGAGTGGACTTTCTGACCACTACTTGGTGGTGGCCAGAATCAAGATCCAAATAAGATGGAGTAATAGAAGAAGGGAAGGACAGGAAGAAGGAGTATTTGTTAGGAGAGTGGAAATGTTACAAGAGGATGAGAAAAAGGCAGAATATAAGAGAGAAGTGGAGGAACGATTGGGCAAATACGAATTGGAGCAGATGAGGGACGTGGAAGGTGTGTGTAGGATATTCACAGAAGAAATATGTGCGGCATGTGATGTGGTGTGTGGGATGAAGAGAAGACGGAGGGGGGTGCAAGGAACAGCGTGGTGGAATGAACAAGTGAGACAGGCTGTGGCACAAAAGAAGAAAGCATACAATGAATGGATGAGAAATAGGGGCGTGAAAGAAGTTGAGAGGCGGAAGAGAGTTATATGTAGAAAGAAAGAGAGACGTAAAAAGATTAGTAAGAGAGAGTAAAAGGAGAGTGGATGAGGAATTTGGAAGGAATTTGAGTGTAAAGTGGAGGGACTGTAAGAAAATGTTCTGGAAAGAGGTGAAGAGAGTAAGACAAGGTGAAAGTGAAGTTAGCAGGGGAGTGAAAGATAAAAATGGTAGATTACTAGTGGAGAAGGGAGAAAAAGTGTGCAGATGGAGAGAACACTTTAAGGAATTGTTGAACATAGATGATGGAGGTGATGTGAGTATAAGTGGCTGGGAAATGGCTGGGAGAAGGAGGGAGGTGAGAAGACAGGAAGAAATCAGTAGGATAGAAGTTGTGGAAGCAATGAAGAAAGTCAAATTGGGGAAAGCCCCATGAATTGATGGAGTGTGTGGTGAAATACTGAAGCATGGGGGAGACATAGTAGTAGAATGGATGTGAAAGATGTGCAGATTGGCCTGGGAGGAAGGGAGAGTTCCGGAGGATTGGAAGTCAGATATAATTATGCCCTTGTACAAAGGAAAAAGGGAAAAAGAAGAGTGTGGTAATCATAGGGGCATTTGTCTTCTTAGTATAATAGGAAAAGTGTATGGTAGGATACTTATTGACAGAGTTAGGGAAATAACAGAGGAATTAGTTGGAGAAGAACAGGGAGGCTTTAGGAAGGGAAGAGGTTGTGTAGATCAGATATTCATTCTTAGATCTTTAATGGAAAAGTTTCTAGAGAAGGGAAAGAAATTGTATGCGGCTTTCATGGATTTGAAGAAAGCATATGACAGGGTGGATAGACAAGGATTGTGGAAAGTATTAAGAATATATGGAGTAGATGGGAAGTTGCTGAATGCTGTGAAGAGTATGTATGATGGTGTTATGGCTGCAGTGCGTGTGGATGGTGAACTGAGTAAATTTTTCTCTTTGAAAGTTGGTTTGAAACAGGGATGTGTCATGTCTCCATGGTTGTTCAATCTGTACATGGATGGGGGTAATGAAAGAGGTACAAGGTAGGGTAGTGGATGTTGGAGTGGCCCTGATGAGAGAGGGTAGTGTTTGGAAACTCCCTGTACTGGTGTTTGCAGATGATACTGTGTTGTTGAGTGAAGACGAAGGGGAGCTGCAAGGCTTGGTGGATGAGTTTGAGAGAGTGTGTAAGAAATGGAATCTAAAGGTGAATGTAGGGAAGAGGAAAGTGATGGTCTTTGAGAGAGGTGAAGTCAGTGAATGTACAGCGAGGTTGGATGGTGAGAAATTGGAAAATGTGAGTACGTTTAAGTACTTGGGTAGTGTGATGAGTAAGGATGAAGGTTTGGAGGGTGAAGTGATTGAAAGGGTAAAACAAGGAAGATAGGTTGCTGGTTCCTTGAAAGCAGTGATAAGAAGCAGGGAAGTGAGCATGGAAGTGAAAAAGTTACTACATGACAGTATTGTGATACCAACTCTAACGTATGGAAGTGAAGCTTGGACGTTGTTGGAAGGACGCAAGTCAAGAGTGAGAGCAGTGGAAATGAGTTATTTAAGAGGAGCCTGTGGAGTCACATGGAGAGACAGGCTGAGAAATGAGGATATAAAGGAGCGTTGTGGTGTGGATGTGGATGTGATAGGAAGCGTTAGGAGGAATACACTGAGGGGGTTTGGCCATGTGGAGAGGATGGAGGGTGAAAGACTGACGTAGAGAGTGTATGTGAGTGAGGTGGAGGGGGGGAGAGGGAGGGGGAGGCTGAGGATCAGATAGAGGGATGGGGTGAAGAGGTATATGAGAGAGGGGGGTGTGAGTTGGGAGCAGGGCAGTGAAATGGCGGGGGACAGGGCGACGTGGAGGCGATTTGTTTGTGGCCATCCCGAACGGGATTGAGGCGTCTGGCAAACTATATATATATATATATATATATATAACCAACTAATTTACACAAGGTCAAATGAGAAACAGCTAAGGGAGGCAGTAACCCGTTCAGCCCCAGGATATCATAAGTATGTTATTCCTGCAGTCTCCAGAACACACACACACACACACACACACACACACACACACACACACACACACACACACACACACACACACACACTTCTGTCTTACACAGCACACGCTGGTCTGTCCGTGTATCCTGCCTTCTATCTCTTCTTTCAACTTGTGCCAATGACAAGTGAGCAACATGACTGTGGATATTGCACCGTCTGCTGCCACACCATCCCGGTTGCAACTGTGTCTTTTCATATGTGGTGATTGTGGTGGTAATTGTGGTGATCTGGGATATCGCTGCCTGTTGTGAGTCAGGGAATAACACACTAACTCGCCTCATATACCTCACTATCATGATACAGACAATCTATCAACATAGCTTTACCCTGAGATCTCAGGGAGCTCCCGGCAGATGTGGCCGGTATCCAGCGTTCAGCTTTAGTTCACGCCCAGATGAAGATGGGGTTGCAGCAACAACAGTCCTTTTATAGTTGTATAATCTCCTGTATTTTGTTCCCAATAGCGGCAAACGGTTTTATTCAGCCAAGGTGAGCCATACGAGCCTCATACTGTTGATAGTCACCGTTATCCCTCTCATGAAAGGGAAACTCGATTATTATTATTATTTTTTTTTTTGCCAAGTTACCACCAGTCAACTTAATTCAACTGAGAAGGAGACGTAAGAGATAGATAATGATGTAATCCTTATTATTACCCACGTTGCGAAGCGAGCGGAGTGGTGATGTTTTCAGTTGTGAGGTTGGCTGGCTGGCTTTGTGTGTGGGTAAACAAGATATCTCATGAACGGTGTGAACTATCAGCATGAAACTTTCAGCGTATCAAGATATGGCCAAAATCTTGGACAAGTTTGAAAATGGGCACTCGGGGTCAAGGTCAGTGTCACCAAAATGGCTGCCAAAGATCAACTAGTTGACCTTTGATGACCTTGACCTTAATCCCGAGTGCCCATTTTCTAACTCGTCCAAGATTTTGTCCATGTCTTGATACCCTGAAAGCTTCGTGTTGATAGCTCAAGCCGTTCATGAGATACCTTGTTTACCCACACACAAAGCCAGCCAGCCAACCTCACAACTGAAAACATTACCACTCCGCTCGTTTACCACCCTTATTGTGAAACGAACGGAGTGGTAATGTTTTCAGTTGTGAGATTGGCTGCCTGGCTTTGTTTGTGTGTGTTTTGCATCCTGAATTTGCGTCAAATCAGAAATGGAGGTGCAAAATTATGTGCCGAGGAAAAACTTTCCGGCTACGCGGGTGGTGAGATCCCTTAGTGAGATGGCTTCTAGTTCGGTTATGCTTTCTTGTTCCCTTTTCTACACATTTAGCCTTGCTGATGCCAAGTGATTTTATTCACCAGTCAGCTAACCATACGTCTCTGGGAGTGTTAATGCTTATGGTGGTTTTTGTAAATGATTTTCGTCATTATGGAAACACTGATGCTTGTGCATACGTATGTGTGTATGTTTATTCGCTTGAGAAGAGAGAGAGAGAGAGAGAGAGAGAGAGAGAGAGAGAGAGAGAGTCTACGGTACTACAAACCACTTTAGTAAGAAAAAAAAAAAAGAGTGACTGGTTCCTGGTTTATTCATGTTTGCACCGACTCGGTTTGAAGAGTGGAGGGAGGCGGTGGCTCAATCAGTAGAGAGGTGGCCTGCAGTTCTACCGGACCCAGGTTCAAATCCCGGCTGGAGCAGGGAACAGTTTAAGATTTGAATATCATAAAATCAGCCTTTACTGATCTACCAGAAGACCCGCCGACATGTCGTAAAAACACCCCCGCTAATACCAATACACCAGTCCTGTATGAGACAGCCCTGTCATGTATTCAATATGGACGGAGGGTGTTAGCGCCGGAGTGGTGACATGTAGAGGTGAATGGTGTGTAGGAGAACTACTGGGCCTTGAGTGCAGGCTGTGAAGCCTATGCCCAAAGTTGGACGCATAAAAAAGTTTGTGTAGAAAAAAGTAGATTGTAAACAATCTCTCTCTCTCTCTCTCTCTCTCTCTCTCTCTCTCTCTCTCTCTCTCTCTCTCAGTGTGCCATAAATTTAATGGAAAATCATAAGTGGGGTAGGGAACGGAATTACTTAGACAATACGGTACACACCAGGTGATGGAGATGGACTGTTCCATTACACTGGGCAGGCTTTTGACAGTTCTTAAGCTTTTCTTCCTTTTCTTCCTTCGTTCTTGATCGTTTTCTTCTTCGTTTTTGTTTTTTAAAGGCTCCAACATGCTTGCATGTAATCATACTTCACTAAGTATGTAAGTGGAAAACATTATGATATCCCAATCTTTGTGACATATATACAAAATTCGTTGCAGCCTGTGCTACATTTTACCATTTCTTTCTGTACAAGATCTGTTAATTCTGCATTTTTCTTGCATATCATATGCACCATTCACCTCTTTCTCTCGGCATTTTTTTTTCAATCCTGTGTATGACTACTGAATACTTCTGACCTCCTTTCAAACCCTACGACATAGTTGCTTGTACCCGGACTTACAAATGCCCTGGGTGCAACACCGACTATTGCCGATTGTATTTAAGAGAAGCTTGTAAGTTAAGGAAACAAGGAGTGTCATTCTAATGACCCTCGTACAGAAGACAGGTATTGACGTAGTCTTCTATTTCTACCGGTGGAAAATTCTCACACACAGCATTCCTTCTCGGCGCATTTGAAGTTCCTTTCTGCATCCTCTCTTACTTGTTTATTTCATTGCTCTTTTTATTTTCCTACACTGTCATGCTGTTTCTGTCTTATTTGCCTGTATCTTCACACACACACACACACACACACACACACACACACACACACACACACACACACACACACACACACACACACACACACACACATTCAATATTTTTGGCCAAACACTTTATATTCTGTATGGAAATGTACTTAATGCATTTACTCACCAAACAGGTAAATTATAAACAGTAACCAGACCGATTTTTTTTTTTTTAATCGTGTGATGTTTACTTTTGCTCCAGCGATGTTGTATTGGTTAATTTTACAAGTAAAAGATTTGTACTGGTATTGGCATTTCTAATCGGTTGCATTTAGTTTTCTGTTACTCCTTTTTTATGGTACAACATTTTGTGTATTTCGGGCAGGGCAGTATTATTGTTACATCCACCTAACAATCATATATTATAGTAACATTAACTCTCCATGTAACATAGCAGTGCATGAGACATGTTACCATTAAATCAACGCATGATATACAAATGCATCAGTCGTATTATAATTATTAATCAGTGGCGTACCTGAGGGGGGGGGGCTGTTTGAAACTGTCCCCCGGGCCCCCAGTTGAGGGGGGCCTCAAAAAGTCTCAAAAATTTATAAGCTTTTTTTTATTAATATTTGATTATATTTCTATATCTACTGTATATCTATCTATCTATCTATAAATAAATAAACAACAACGTAATCAGGAACATCTTTAATAAATTGATTACGTTGGTGTTTATCTTCATATTGAGACTACGCTTCCCCCATGGTGAATCTATTGCCTCTCTCTCTCTCTCTCTCTGTATATATATATATATATATATATATATATATATATATATATATATATATATATATATATATATATATAAATTATCCCGACAATCCCGGCTGAGATATTAGATAAGTTTTGGCAACTTGTATCCAAGCTGTGGGTCTAAACCTGCCGATACATTCGAGACACGTCTCACGGCCTCAGTCGTCACCTGACATTGAAACCCGTGGGTGCAACGCCGCCGGCTCTTTATAATTAGGTTCTATAACAAACAACAGTACTGTCTACTGTACTACTACTTGAGAGTATAAATTACTAGAAATACTTTCTGTTGTAAAAGTGTATTTAAATATATACTTGTTTTTCGTTTTTGTAATTTTACTGAGCTGAGAGGATTACGGGACAATATTTAGAAGTTGCCATAACTGGATTTTAATGACCAAAATACATTTTCCTGATGTGTTTTACTGTAATATTAAGGCTTTAATGAATCTGATAATTGTTTTTGGTGCTGACGATTTAGGTTTACCTTAGATTAGGTTAGGCTGGGTAGGGTGAGGTTAGGTAGGTTGTTACATCGTAACATCAGCATAAAAAATAATCACCAGTTTCATTAACAACATTGTAAAACACACCAGATATGTGTACTTTGGTAATTAAAAACCAGTTATGGCAAGGATTACGAATGTTAAACTGTTACACTATGAAGCCTGCCCACAGTTCTCTTACAGAATACCTATGGCAGGCCCTAGCTTTTGAGGGGCCCTCTATATTTAGATGTTGGAGGGGGCCCCGCAAGGAACCTAGCCCCCCGGGCCCCCAAATCACTAGGTACGCCCCTGTTATTAATGTTAACTTAAATCCATCCATCCATCCATCATCCAATCCTACGTTGCCCCATGAGGAGCGTAGGAGCCCGGGGCTAGGCAGTTGGTCCTGACATTTAAGATGAGAGTGACCAACCTCACTTATCCCTGAGTGACATTACGTGAGCAATAAACCCCAAACACCCCTTGGATATAAACCTTTACCGGCTCAATCCTATTGGAGCACAATAATTACCCACTAAACCACCAGGTGCCAAAATTTGGTTATATGGTTACCACCCAGCGTAGTAAATAGTTTCCTGGTGTACAGGAAACCATTTGGCTTGTCACTCAGTGTAGAGTCACCCATAGACAGAAGAAAGAGGAAATAATGAAGGAATGAAAGACAGAAGAGGGAGTGTAAAGTCACCCGTAGGCAGAAGGACGAGGAAAGAATGAAGGAAAGAAAGATAGAAGAAGATGGAAGGAAAGAAGGATGGAGGAGAAGATAGGGCAGACACCCGAGAGCAGCACTACATTGAGTGAGTGGATGGTTAGCGCCCCCAAATCATACGGTAATATATATATGAGATATATTTTAACATTAAATTAGCACATAACATACCAATGCATCATACACATTATATCAATATTAAATCAACACATAACATACCAATGCATCAAACATTGCCTCCCATTTCTAAACAGACGTCTAAATACTGGAGACGGTGAGTACGAAAAAATTGCCTCTTTGTCACCCTGTTGTCCACCATCAGGCTACCCTCCCTCAAATGGACGCCTCCATTATTCATAAACCCCTCCACCCCATTCCTCTACATCATGTTCAGTCTTCCTTTCATACAAAAAAAAAAAGAATAACTTAACAGACAGAAAGGAGCATCAGAAGGTACAATACCCGTGCCTATCAACTGTTCTACGGACAGAATGTTTACGAGCGATCTTGACCCTCGACAAATTAGGCTCAAAACCGACTTCCTTCCTTCTTGATTAATCCTTAACACTTCCAGCGACTTCATTTCGTCAAATCAAAATTGTTCAGGTTGGCATTGTTCAGTGTTCTTCACTTTTGGCCTTTCACTGTGGCAGATTATTTTCAGTATCTAATCTCTTTATCTGACCTGAACAACGGCAGAAACTGTTGTACACACCAAATAAAAACTTTTTTGAGTGAATGGTGCCATATGAACTAGACCCCTGACCAATTGTTCTCGAAAGCAATATATCAACGTCGTGGGTGATGCTCAACCTATGCCCCAGAAGTCTATCTGTTTAAGTGAGTCCCGCTCCCATTCACTCACCAGTCAAGCCCCGGGATCCTGACTCCATCCCACAGGCAAAAACTTCAACACTTACGCACTTCATGCCACATAGCAGCTAACATCAGTTTGTCAACTATCACTTCACCGATATAAACACGTAAATAAATCGATCGGTAAATAAATAAATAAAGATAACAAAACCTTTGGCAAAGATGTGGTTCAAAATTGTTCCAACCAGATAATCCAGTAACCCCATCAACCTCCATTTCTCGCATTCTCACACATTCATTTACCGTGTCTACCCACCTTCTTGCTACTACGCCCTTTCCCACCTTCAAATTCGCTTATATGTACCTTTTTCACTACTCTATTCAGAACAATTCTCTTCATCTGGCCATACTTTCTAAGCATACTTTATTTGACTCTGGTGTCCACAGACATCCTTCAATCTCACCTTTCTCAAATCACATTATTCCTTATCCCAACCACTCTCCGCACTCCACACACATTCCTCAACAACCTCATTTCCTTACTCTAGACTTTACATTTTCATGCCACGCCAAAGTCCATAGGTTAATGCACTGTACATAATACAATAAATCCACGCAAGCTTTTCGCAGCTGATACGTTTGGACGGGTCAAGAAATTCAGAGCACCTTTGCGCGTTTACTTTTTTGTCTCTCGCTACACACAGGTTCTTAAATTGTCTCACAAGTTTGCATCTCAGCAGCAGAAGGAAAGACAGCGCTGATACTGGGTTTCGGAAGTGATGGCTCTGTCTTACACTCCGTGAATCATACGGCCGAATATGCAGAGAACGCCACGGTGTTGACACGTTCCTACTCTTTGATGATAACTTCTTACACATAAGATGAAGATAAAACAGAAGTCATCCTTTTGTACCCTTGTTCCCCAGTCTCTGTAATGTTGGCTTCAGCCTAACCACACCTTTTGTACCATATCTCGTTCTTTCTGCAAAAGCAGATCCTAGCTACCAGAGGACAATTATATGTAGGTAATATTTTGTTTAAGCAGCAAGAACGAGAGCATAAGAGGGTAGAGCCATCCTGGGTCCCTTGTTCTTCCTGCAAAAACAAATCCCAGTAACACGGAATAGATCGTAAGTTTGTGAATCCCGGCCCAGATCACCAGTAATACTGTTGGGTGAAGAGGGACAGAAGGAAACAGGCACAATCCACAGTAATCAGACCGGCCCAGCAGTCTACCTCTCGTCCTTCCATTTGACATGTGTACCTGCTAACCAATGTACCACCTGCTCCCCACCCCATAGCTGTAACTTTACTTATGTAATACCTTTGCATGGTGGGAGAACAAGCCAAGTCCATTAGTCTGACCGGCCTGAATATTGAACTCCCGCCCTTCCAACTGCCAGCTGTACGTGCCAACCAATGCACCACCGGCTCCCCCATCCCATACAACCGTCCAGCAACCAAGTAATTCACTCACTCGGTGGAAAACAAACTGAATCCACCAGGCTGACCGACCCGAAGATCGAACTCAGGTCCTTCCAGTTGTGTATTGTATGTGCCAACCAATGCGCCAGCAGCTCCTCCTTCCCATCGCACCGCCCAACACTTAAATTATGTAATTCGACGACCAGCACTCCTCAGGATGCCCTAAAGGATTTTCCAATTCAGTCTCGCTCGCTTTTTTTTTTTTTTTCCTTGAGGGAACATTTTGCTGAACCCAATACAAAGTATATCTGAAAACGTTTGTGTGTGTGTGTGTGTGTGTGTGTGTGTGTGTGTGTGTGTGTGTGAGAGAGAGAGAGAGAGAGAGAGAGAGAGAGAGAGAGTAGGTTTATTGCATGTACGTGAGGTTGAGTGAAGTGGGGATCTGTTGGGCACGTCACTGGGTCTCACCATTTGTCTTCCTTCGTATCTGTTTCCTCGTGAATTCCCAACACCCGAGGGTCTGGAATCACACAGTTATGATGAATTCTTCTCTTAACTAACCCTGACTGGATGAGGTATGGATGGAGATGCACATGGCAATGGGTTGACCCTCCATGGTATACCTTATCAGCGGTTACACATTGGTTTACAGATGTTTGTAAAAAAATCCAAACAATTATGTGCAGGTGATTAGGCTTGTGAGATGGAGTGAGGATTCCGAGGGCTTGGATGTGTGGATGAACTGCCCGGCCGATTTCAAAAGGCATACTGTTCATTATTCTCCCACTTTTGTACTTTCTCCATCTGTATGTCTGCATCCTATGCCTTACCACAATTTTGTGTAGGAAAATGAGTCAAGATAATGAATGATAATGATATTATTAAGATAAAATTTTGCAAGAAGGAAAAGAGACCTGATAAGTTTTCTTCACTCCCCTTTCCAAGGCCTTCCCGCAAAACCAATGTTCCGATACGAAAGGGAATTGGTTGACAGTTTGTCTGTGATCCAGGGAATTCAGTGTATTGTAGTTTGGTTTTATGATGGAAATAAACATCCCACGTTTGTGAAGCACTCCCATTGTTATTCACTTTGGCTCTGAGCAAAAATTTTGTCGGGTGATGAATGCAATGAAAATGTCCACAAACTTCACAATTTAGTATATCTGCGATACTATTATGGAAAAAAATAGGAAAAGCGATCAGGCAGGAAAAAAGTGTGACAAAACTATAAAAGTGTGTAGAAGCGCCACAACACGAAAACATTTTACGTCCCTGCCACGGAATACAGGGAGCGTATTGCACAAAATATCAAACAGTAACTTCTGCGATGTGGTGTGTGGAAGGAAGAGAAGACGGAGGGGGGTGCAAGGAACAGCGTGGTGGACTGAAGAGGTGAAACAGGCTGGGGCACAAAAGAAGAAAGCATACAATGAATGGATGAGAAATAGGGGCGTGGAAGAAGTTGAGAGGCGGAAGAGAGAGTTATATGTGGAAAGGAAGAGAGAGGTGAAAAGATTAGTAAGAGAGAGTAAGAAGAGAGTGGATGAGGAATTTGGAAGGAATTTGAGTGTAAAGTGGAGGGACTGTAAGAAAATGTTCTGGAGAGAAGTAAAAAGAGTAAGACAGGGTGGAAGTTAAGTTAGCAGGGGAGTGAAAGATAAAAATGGTAGATTACTAGTGGAGAAGGGAGAAAAAGTGAGCAGATGGAGAGAACATTTTAAGGAATTGTTGAACGTAGAGGATGGAAGTAATGCGAATATAAGTGGCTGGGGAATGGCTGGGAGAAGGAGAGGTGGAAGTGAAGTTAGCAGGGGAGTGAAAGATAAAAATGGTAGATTACTAGTGGAGAAGGGAGAAAAAGTGAGCAGATGGAGAGAACATTTTAAGGAATTGTTGAACGTAGAGGAAGGAAGTAATGCGAATATAAGTGGCTGGGGAATGGCTGGGAGAAGGAGGGAGGTGAGAAGACAGGAAGAAATCAGTAGGATAGAAGTTGTGGAAGCAATGAAGAAAGTTAAATCGGGGAAAGCCCCAGGAATTGATGGAGTGTGTGGTGAAATGCTGAAGCATGGGGGAGAGATAGTAGTAGAATGGATGTGGAAGATGTGCAGATTGGCCTGGGAGGAAGGTAGAGTCCCGGAGGATTGGAAGTCAGGTATAATTATTCCCTTGTACAAAGGAAAAGGGGAAAAAGAAGTGTGTGGTAATCATAGGGGCATTTGTCTTCTTAGTATAATAGGAAAAGTGTATGGTAGGATACTTATAGACAGAGTAAGAGAAAGAACAGAGAAATTAGTTGGAGAAGAGCAGGGAGGCTTTAGGAAGGGAAGAGGTTGTGTAGATCAGATATTCATTCTTAGATCTTTAGTGGAAAAGTTTCTAGAGAAGGGAAAGAAGTTGTATGCGGCGTTCATGGATTTGGAGAAAGCATATGACAGGGTGGATAGACAAGGATTGTGGAAAGTGTTAAGAATATATGGAGTAGATGGGAAGTTGCTGAATGCTGTGAAGAGTATGTACGATGGTGCGAAGGCTGCAGTGCGTGTGGATGGTGAACTAAGTGAATTTTTCTCTTTGAAAGTTGGTTTGAAACAGGGATGTGTCATGTCTCCATGGTTGTTCAATCTGTACATGGATGGGGTAATAAAAGAGGTACAAGGTAGGGTAGTGGATGTTGGAGTGGCCCTGGTAAGAGAGGATAGTGTTTGGAAACTCCCTGTACTGTTGTTTGCAGATGATACTGTGTTGTTGAGTGAAGACGAAGGGGAGCTGCAAGGCTTGGTGGATGAGTTTGAGAGAGTGTGTAAGAAACGGAACCTAAAAGTGAATGTAGTGAAGAGTAAAGTGATGGTCTTTGAGAGAGGTGAAGTTAGTGTATGTACAGCGAGGTTGGATGGTGAGGAATTGGAAAATGTGAGAACGTTTAAGTATTTGGGTAGTGTGATGAGTAAGGATGGAGGTTTGGAGGGTGAAATGCTTGAAAGGGTACAGCAGGGAAGAAAGGTTGCTGGTTCCTTGAAAGCAGTGATAAGAAACAGGGAAGTGAGCATGGAAGTGAAAAAGTTACTACATGACAGTATTGTGATACCAACTCTAACGTACGGAAGTGAAGCTTGGACATTGTTGGAAGGACACAAGTCAAGAGTGAGAGCAGTGGAAATGAGTTATTTAAGAGGAGCCTGTGGATCACGTGGAGAGACAGGCTGACGAATGAGGATATAAAGGAGCGTTGTGGTGTGGATGTAGATGTGATAGGAAGCGTTATGAGGAACACACTGAGGTGGTTTGGCCATGTGGAGAGGATGGAGGGTGAAAGACTAACGAAGAGAGTGTATGTGAGTGAGGTGGAGGGGGGAAGAGGGAGGGGGAGGCCGAGGATGAGATGGAGGGACGGGGTGGAGAGGTATATGAGAGAGGGGGGTGTGAGTTGGGAGCAGGGCAGTGAAATGGTGGGGGACAGGGCGACTTGGAGGAGATTTGTTTGTGGCCACCCCAAACGGGATTGAGGCGTCTGGCAATAGATAGATAGATAGATAGAACTTCTGCCCTATGTACACCAGGGCCGTAGCATGGTGAACACTTCGAAAAGGATTGGAAATAGGAAATAAAGGATATAATGGAAGAAAGACGAAAAATGGATGTGGAAAATAGGATAAGAGGAGAAAAGAATCTCGGACGGTACACGAGGAGTGATTAAGTGAAGAAACTTTCAAACAGCAGCAATGAACACATTATATATATATATATATATATATATATATATATATATATATATATATATATATATATATATATATATATATATATATATATATATATATATATATATATATATATATATATATATTAGAGAGAGAGAGAGAGAGAGAGAGAGAGAGAGAGAGATGTATATACCGGTATATATACATATAAAAAAAGATAGATAGATAGATACATAGATAGATAAACATATAGGTAGATAGATAGATAGATAAAAGAGTCTCGCACCCCCTCGGGCCACAAAGCACTTGCACAGATGAGAGTCAATTTTCAACAAATACCACTACCATCATCATTACAGTTCCCACCACCACCATCACCACAATTACCACTATCACTATCGTCTTCACCGCCACTCCCACACCTGCCACTATTATCATCATCATCATCACCACCACCACCACAGCTACTACTACCATCATCATTATCACAGCTACCACTACCACCACCATGAACACCAACACTGCTAACACCACCATCACCGCCACCACTACCGCCGCCAGAGTTACGACCACCACAGCTACCACTACGACCACCACCACCGCCACCACCACCACCGTCACAGCAACAACCCCTCACCACCATCGTTATCAAGCCACCAAACCCACCGCAGCTACCACCACCACCACCATCATCATCACAGCTACCTGCACCATCAATGCCACCACTACCACCACCACCACCACCACCGCTTCTGTCATCACAGCCACCAACAGCACAACCACACCTTCCAGCACCACTATCATCATCACAACTACCTGCACCACCAGCACCACCACCACCACCATCATCATCATTATCATCACAGCTATCATCACCACCAGCACCAGCACCACCATCATCATCATCACAACTATCTACACTACCAGCACCACCACCGCCATCATCATCACAGCTACCATCACCATCACCACCACCACCACCATCATCATCATCTTCATCATAGCTACCACCACTACCACCATCACCACCACCACCACCACCATCCCCATCGTCACAATTACTACCACCACCACTACCATCATCAAAGCTACCGCCACCATCACAAGACACCACCATTTTCTGCTGAATAAAATAGTCTGTTCTTACCATGAATGAAGTAATAGAAATCGGAGTGTACATGTGCAACAACCCCCTTCCTCCCTTTCTCTTTCCGTCTCTGTGTGTCTGTCTGTCTCTCTCTAACCTCAGGTACTCCATGTCCCCAAGGCCTATCCCCGCACCACCCAATCTCACCTCACCTCACCTCACCTTCCCATCATCCCCACCTCATATGCCCAGGAGGGGATTCGAAGGAATTTAATCGCAGTTAGTAGGAGCGAATGAGATTAGGCGAAGACGATCAAGGAACAGATGGCGGTGAGGAGTGAAACTGCAATGCACATGGAAAAACAAGGAGATTGAATTTACAAAGGAAGGACTCCTGAACACTGGATTATTCATGTTCAGTTTCCTCTGGCCCCTATGAAGGTTAGAAATGTTTCTTGTAATATGAATAAAAACTGTACGGCAGTTGCCATTGTAGAATACAAATGACCTCATTGCAGCACTCTGGTTAATAGATATATATATATATATATATATATATATATATATATATATATATATATATATATATATATATATATATATATATATATATATATATATATATATATATATATATATATATATATATATATATATATATATATATAACGAAGAAGAAATTGGGATCGGTCCTGTCCGTTATGTGTGTGGCCTCAAAGTTTTATATCCCTCCAAGAATTTAGGTCTATCTATCTATATACCTAGGCTGCTTCCCCCAAGGAAAGGGAGGTAGCCGAGACAGGACGACTCACTCTCCATTTACTCATCCATTCAAACACACTCATTCGCATCTTAGCCCCAAAGGGGAGAACGGACAGATCCTCACCGCACCACACCGCACAAGGGTCAACTGCACAATGCAATCAGTGACATCCGCAGCAGGGCCCGACAGCAGAACTGGTTTACCCCTGCCACATCATAATAGACCCATCCCCCCACCCGTACCCGACCTGACTAGCTGATCAGACCAAATGCGGGAGAATATCCCCTCAGGGCTGCGTCATCACTTATTCATTCACAATTTCTCTCCATTTATTTCTGTCACGCACAGCCACTCTTCCTTGCTCAACAGACATCCTTCTTGCATCCAGCGCTCTCTTCACACTGTCCATCCATCCTATTCGTGGTCTTCCTCTCAGCCTTACACCTCTCACATCAGATCTAGTTATCTTTTTCTTAGGTCTAGGTTGCAAATAATGGACATCTTAAACTTACAGTCCACACACACACACACACACACACACACACACACACACACACACACACACACACACACACACACACACACACACACACACACACACACACACACAATACGACCCTCAGCCAGGAATATCGGGTTTAGGGAGAGATATTAAGGACAATCGACAGGGACGAGGGCAGTCCTGAAACGAACACGGACAGCGCTCAAACATTTCTGCAAAATGCGACTCGTAGACGCTGTGTTTACTTTTAGGTCTAGTTTACCTGTGGGTGTGGATGGACTGGGGTAAAAACTATTCCAAAATTGTGGTCGACTTAGAATATGGGTTCATGATCACTCACTTCCTATAGAGGCTTATGTTCTTACCAACTAGACGAGTCAATAAGGCAGACTAAAAGATTTTTGGAAATAATCGAACTCACACTCTGGTTCCTAATTATACTGCTGACTGAACACGGACAACGGGAACCCTTTATAATTTTGTTTATTTTATTTATTTTTTTTTAGGTGTACTAAAATCGTTCAGCATGGACCCTTGTAGTACTTGGCCGGTCTATTCAGTGGTGTGTCCTGCTATACATTTACTGTGGCGGTGTCCACTGCTTCACCATAATAACCAGAATGTTAACATCAGTGCAAGGCTACATGAGGTTAATTTGCATTGATATTTACGTTGGCTACACACTTCTTGTTTTCTGTTTTTTCCCAATACAGAGTCTTATAGAGCATAACAATTCCTCAAGTAATTTGATATCAGCCATTGAAATATTACTAAAAACCCTGATGTCTCTGAACAGGATCTGCTCATTACCTAAAAAGCTAAACATTAGGTTGGTAGTCGTATTCTAGGCAAAATACGGATGGTGTCCTTGTCATTTGTTATCTTTCTAAACGCTATATTTTACTTATTCAAGTAAAACAATATTTTGTCTTGAATGACTTCATTAAACTTCACAAAGCATGTACTGTATATAACGTGCTCGAAACAGACGTTACCAACCTATGTCTACTTATTTACACGCTCTTCACATCTGACCAGACATGAATTTCAAAAATGAAATTGCTTTGAGAGACTCTTTCCTTTCAAGAAAAGTCTAGATGAGGCTTTGTTAGGTCAAGTTAGTCTGTTATAGTTGGGGAGGTCTATTATTGTTAAGTTAGAATAAGTTAAGGAAGCATGAGGCTGCCAAGACAACTGGACTTCGTAGTGTCCTTGGTTAAGAAGGCTTCTTAAAACCTTAAGACAACTGGGCTTGGTACTCTCCTTGGTTAAGGAGGCTTCTTAGAACCTTAAGACAACTGAGCTTCGTACTCACCTTGGTTAAGGAGGTTTCTTAGAACCATAAGACAACTGGGCTTCGTACTCACCTTGGTTAAGGAGGCTTCTTAGAACATTTTCCTTTACAGTTTTTTTTCCGTACTTAACATGGATTTTTTTTTCTGTGTAGTGTAAGCAATTTATGTAGGCAATGAAAAGACATGAATAACATACAGTACAGTATTTTGGATGTAATGTACAAAATCAATTGCTCGGGAAGAAGCATCAGAAAGCCTCCTAAGCTAAGGAGAATGCGGTGTTATGACACAAGTCAGATGATGAATTATCTCATTAGGATCGCTATGTATCCTAATGAAGATGTTAATGAAGCTGAATGGTGTGTGTGTGTGTGTGTGTGTGTGTGTGTGTGTGTGTGTGTGTGTGTGTGTGTGTGCGTCTGTGTGTGTGTCTGTGTGTTTGTGTGTGTTGGGGGATCACTGTCTTCAAGGTGGTGGAGAAGAAGGGAGGTTGTACTGTAAAGAGGCTAGAGAGGAAGGAAAGATATTAGGACAAGAAATAAAGAGCGATAAGATGGAGTAAGAGAGGAAGGAAGAACTTGAGGGGGAGGAGAGGGGGTGAGGGAAAGAGAAGTGCAATGAAAAGACACACATAGGAGATAAAAACAAACGAGAGAGAGAGAGAGAGAGAGAGAGAGAGAGAGAGAGAGAGAGGATTATATCAAGAAGATAATGCAAAGTTTCTATTCCCCTTACCAGTTGGCCCCAAGTTGTCACAAGAGTCCTTGTGCTTCCAGATTCCCTCCCACATTTTCCTCTTCGAGACTCTTCTGTTTCTACTCTCTCTCCTTTTGAATTAACCTCTGTTTAATACTTTTCCGAATTCAGTTAAACCGTCTAATTTTATCTGTAATTAAGCACAACATGTGCAGTTTTTACTAAAACTGTTTATCAAGAGAGTTTTTGACTTTCTTGAAGCGGAGGATTTCTGCGAGCTGAATGAAATCTTCTGACGTGACATGAATAGAGAATAACCTCTGCATACCACACTGAGTGTTTTGATGACTGAACCCCTCCTCTCTCTCTCTCTCTCTCTCTCTCTCTCTCTCTCTCTCTCTCTCCAAGAAACTTCTGCTCATTAGTTTTCAGTTTGCAGTTACTCCCTACAGGCAGATGACGTTGTTTGTAGATTATTCTTGTAACATGGTTCTGTTTAGGTGAGAACCATTGCAATGAACGGGTTAGTGAAGTTTGTATAATTACTGTGTATATATCCGCTTCTGATGTTTTTCCCGTATCATCATTTCCCTTTACCCCTTTCGTCGCCCACCATTTGCTGTTTCCTTCATCCTTCCAACCCAGAGGAGTAGAGAACAGCTGACATGTGGAGAGGGAAGGGATAATAACCTGAGCCAATGCAAAGAAGAAAAGGAAGGCGGCCTGGAAGATCAGGAACGACTATAAACAGTGGAAGACGTGACTGGCGAGTCAACACAAGCAGGGAGAGAGGAGGGCAGGCAGGAGGAAGCACTAATCAAGAGTAAGAGCACCAAGACACTTATGGAATGAGAGAAGCAGCCATGGCCATTATAACACATGACGGTAGGGGGCAGGGAGGGGGGAGAGGTAAGGGAGAGGCTAGGGGGATGGGGAGAGGAAAGAGGAAGGGAGGGAGAGAGAGAGAGAGAGAGAGAGAGAGAGAGAGAGAGGGGGGGGAGGGGAGGGGAGAGGGGGTTAGGGACTAGGAGTGGGGTGAGGTGAGAAGATGGAGAGGAAGAGGGACTATGAAACAGGGAGAGAATGAGGGACTAAGAACAAGGAGAGGAAGAGGGACTAAGAACAGAGAGAGAGGAAGAGGGACTAAGAACAGAGAGAGAGGAAGAGGGACTAAGAACAGGGAGAGAGGAAGAGGGACTAAGAACAGGGAGAGAAAGAGGGATAAGAACAGAGAGAGAGGAAGAGGGACTAAGAACAGGGAGAGGGAGGGGAAAGGCGAGAGGGAGGCCAAGATGAAGTTTATTAGATGAAATAGACTGATGTCCATCGACTGCACAGTGGGTCTCCAGATTATCACTGTGGGTTAAAGATTTGAGGAGGGCAGTTCTGTGACCACCTTCATTCTGAGGCAAGAGAGAGAGAGAAGGAAAAGGAAACGAAGAGGGAGGGGGAGAGACATAAGTGAGAGTGGGGACCATAATTATGTTGGGTGAGAGAGAGAGAAGTGAGAGTGGAAATCATAATTATGTTGGGGGAGAGATAAGTGAGAGTGGAGATCATAATTATGTTGGGGGAGAGAGAGATAAATGAGAGTGAGCATCATTATAATGTTGGATGAGAGAGAAAGATAAGTGAGAGTGGGGATCATAATTATGTTGGGTGAAAGGAAATCATGAGGGTCATTTTCCTGGCATAACCCACCGTGGATATTCTTTTCGTAGACGTATTTTATCATGATAAAAATTTCGCTAATTCTTTGCTGCCGGCTGTGGCGATGTAAAACGTTACATGAAAACACTGAGTATGGAACTGATGTTAGTAAAGAGTATAAAACAGGGAGGTATACGAAAGAATACTCTGATATTCGGGGAGTTATGTATTTATGAACATAGGGAACAGAAAAATGCTGAGTGTGAAATGAGGGCGACTGAAAGGTGTATGGAAGGAGAAGAGTTTTTAGTTTTATGCTGTTCAGAGGAAGAAATAAGCGTAAAAGTCTACACAGAAATTTTATGAATAGAAAAATGTCGAATAGGAAGTAAGAGAGAATTCCCAGAGCTGGAGAAGAATGTAATATTTTATACTCTTGAGAAGAAAAGGACAGCTGAAAACCCACAAAAAATTTTTATGAACAGGAAAACTCAGAAGACAAAAATGAAATGAAACAGACTTTTATAACATAGGTAAAATGTGGTGCTGCCTACTTCCTATTCTGTGCCTGCCCTTCTCTCTTCCTATTTCTCCCATCTTTCCTGTCACTTCTTATTGCTTTTCTTTCCTTTATAGGTGGCTTTAAAATTGAGTGACAAGCCAAATGGTTTCTTGTAAGCCAAGAAACCATTTACAACGCTGGGCGGTAACCATATAACCAAACCATACGTGCTTCCTACGTTGTCAACAAGTGGGTTGGTGGAGAGTTAGTGCCCCTCCCCGTAAAACAAATAACTCCAAGACAATGGCCACCCCTTACGGGATTATGGCGTCTGGCAACAGATAGATAGATAGATAGAAAGGAACAGTTTTACACTGTTCTAAAGAAACAAATATCTGAAAATTCACAAAAATGTCCTATTGAGACAATCAAAACAGCAAGAGGCCAAAAGACGTATCTTTTAACTCTGAGATACCACGCATGTGGGGTTAAACTTCTATAGAATCATGCCGTTTTCTTTATTAACAAATATCTGAAAATCCACAAAAATGCTCTATTGAGACAATCAAAATAGGAGCAGGCCAAAAGAGGTATCTTAAAATTTTGCGATACCTCGCATGTGGCCTTAAACTTCTATGGAATCATCCTGTTTATTTTATTAGGTTAACTTTACTTTCAGTTTTGGGAGATTCTTGGAAATGAAGGGGACGGATATAACATTCACTGCTCCATTCACTCTGAGAGATTTCTAATAACCCATTCATGGTAGGAAAAACTCATCATATTCTTTTTTTAACCAGCACCCGTGAGACATAGGAGCTTAAGTGTTAACATTGGCGCCATTAAACTTCTCATGATCAGAACAACTCTTGTAGTATATTAATACTAACACCAAACGAGTATATTCAGAAGGTAGTTAGTCAGACGAGGCTGAATGTTAAATAACATCATGTGGAGGCAACAAATAATGAAAAGCAATGACTAAAAGGAAATGGAAAGAAGGGACAGCAATAACACAGCATTAATTTTTTTATTCAGAAAACGTAAAGATATGACGAGCATGAAGGAGAGAAAGAGACGGGGGGGGGGGGGGAATGCCGGGAGGAGTATGAGTATGGGAGACTGCGACATGGAGAAAACAGTTTGGAAGATGGAAAGGTAGGCAAAAGGAGAAAAGAGAGGCTAGATACCAAACCATCCTTTCAGTACGATGGTGCCTTTTATATTCACTATTCAAACCTCTCGAAGTGAAGGGACTGGGAAAGATTGGATTCTGCTTTCCAAAGTGCGAGAGGATCTACCTGATCTAAGTAAGTTCGTCTTGTACAGAAATTCTGACACTATAGGAACAGGGCTAATAATATGGCAAGTTAGAGCAAGAGTAAATAGATGTTGCATGTTATTGAAAGATACAGATAAGACCAGGAATTTGTGTAGGAAACATGCGTTATGATTAAGGTAAACGAAGGAAAAGAGAAGTGTGAAGAACCACACTTCTTGCTAGCAGAGAGACAGGGGAAAGGGTCCCGTTTGAAATTTTTGTTCAGTCACGTTATGAAATCCACACAACTGTAGATTATTTTGTGTCCTTTTTCCAAGCATACGAATATTCTGTCAGCTCTCAATACCATTCCATTATTTTAACCATCAGCCAGGCCATTTATATTTTCATTAATGCCATGTCTATTTTAACCATCAGCCAGGCCATTTATATTTTCATTAATGCCATGCCTATAATTGATTTACTTCAATGTCGTCACTCCCACACCTTCTCACATTTCCTCATGTAGCCAGCCAACACAGCAGGTGGATTTAGTGAACAGTGATAGGGAGTCGGAAAAAAAAAAGTAGAAGAAAGGGCAGTAAGACCGTCGAAAACGGGGATGTGAGAGAGCCATGCAGCCAAACTTGTTACTTTATTGAATATGGGTGATTGCTGAGGGACAGGGATTCAGCGTTGTAAAATGGTAACTTGGAATGGGGGAGGAACGACAGAACTCAATAAAAGAGAGTAAAGGTGGGAGCATACGCCATGGGGCTCTTAGCAGCGGCGCTCATCCCCGTAACGTATAGTAAGCCTTTGAGCCTGTAGCGGGTTATTCACCCAATAATCTAGGAAACAAGGCCACTGCATTATCCAAGTAACCACAGTTACCTCCCCTTGGTGTTACCCTAGGTACTCATTCTACCTACCAACCCACAGTGGGTGGATAGACACATGAGTTAAGTGACCCCAGCTGTCCGCACCAAGATTCGAACCCTGGCGTTACCGGGCCGGCAGCCTGGCAGTCAGTGATGTTAACCACTCAGGCACCGCGGAGTTGTGTACTTATAATTTCCACGATGACTCTGGTAAAGTTAAGAACTAGGCTTTAAAATGATGCAGGACACCTGGAAAAGAAAGAAAAAAGTACAGATTCGACAATGTAAGAAAGTGTACATTTATTACTGTTTGAAGAAGAAAAAATACAAGAAGGGAGAAGAGATAAGTGGTAAAAGTGAAGTAATTTTCATGTATATTATAGAAAAAGGGTAGGAAAATGAAACAGAAAACAGGAAACAAGGGAGGAAGTGAGAATGAATGAAAGCAAGGTATTAGATGTCATTCATTCATTCATCATCTAATTAAGTGTTGCCCCATGAGGAGCGCAGGAGTCCGGGGCTAGGCAAGTTGGTCCTCATATTTAAGATGAGGGTGACCAGGTATTAGATGTACTGTACGCTTCATAAACCTATTACCCACAAAAGGTCCCCCCAAATTGTATAAAATCATGTGGATGCAGCAGGAATAGATAAATACTTTCTTATAGTGAACAGCTTTGTCTTTGGCGGAGGGTTGGTGTCCCCCCCGTAAAACAACTAACTCAAAGACAAACGGCCACCCGTTATGGGATTGTGGCGTCTGGCTATGGATGGATGGGAGCCTTAAGTCCATATTGTTCTGTGGGAAATGACATCTCGAGAATATGAGCAAAACCAGAACAAAGCTGGTTGTGGAACAGCTCTTTGTATGCCGATAAGGAAGAGGGGGATCACTGTTTGTTAGAGAGAGAGAGAGAGAGAGAGAAAAGACAGAGACAGAGACAGAGGCAGACAGACAGACAGAGACAGACAGACAGACAGACAGACAGGCAGACAAAGACAGAGAGACAGAGACAAAGATTGAGACAGAGGGGGATGAAGAAAGTCGATAATTTGAGGAAGAGGGTGAAGGTTGTGCGTTACACAGCACATTTGACACCAGACTGAGAGGCATTTAAACGTCTCTAGCACCAAACTGTGACAACCACCATTAATTTCATCCCTAGATATTCTAAAGATTATAGTATTTCCGGAAAGTCATTCGGTTCTATGCACTGAACGACATAGTGTCTTCTAAAATAAAAATTCAAAGAGAAGGGCGCAGAAGATAAGGAAGGAGATGAGGCTGCAGGAGATGGAAGTATTAAGGGGAGAGTGAAATTTGTGGATAATTCAAGGAAATGGATGTCAGAAAAGGATGCAAGTGCGTGGTAGTAAGACGTTTGAAGGCACTCACCATCTGAATCACCACATCTTTCCATCCTCCTCCATTTCCATTAATCAGTTCAGTTTATTATTGCGGGACAAGTCAAGGGTAGAGTCTCATATAAAGCTACCTTTCTTCTCTTCGCAGCATCACTTAACTGTTGTCCTCGTTCATGCTTTCCATCCAGCCGTTCACTAGTTAATGCAACGACGATGTCCCGACGTTCATCGTGTTTTTATTCAAAGCAACACATCCTTACCCGGCGTCTGTATTTCAAACGACTCATACTGTTATTTATCTCCATTAAATCAACGAAAAACTTACATACTCGAGCTAACTATCCCGAAAACCTGCTCTTCACCGGATTCGTCCCATTTCTAGGCATTTGTATTTTGATTCTGAGAGTTTTCTTGCTGAGGAAATTAGATGTAGCCCTTATTTACCTCTCCACTGCAAAATATCTACCGCAAAAAAAAAAAAAAAATGTCCTCACGAGAAACATGAATAACCCAAAAGAATGAGTCACCTGCTTCAGTATATTAGCATTATTTTCCTGTCCTTCCCACTAAGTCAATGTTATTCTGTCCATCCGTGCCAATCCTCATATAGTCAACGGAAAAAAAAAAATTGGTGATAATCTATTATATGACCCATTTATGTCCTTTGTTGTCTCCTCGTTCGGGCCACAAATCTTGTTCGGTGATTGTGGTTGGTCATCGGTGGGGTCGAGAAAGGACATTTATGGCATGCTGTCTTCTGATTGTCTGCAGCGAGAACGAGGTTTATGTTATTTGTCTATCCTTCTTTCTGTCTACATGTTATTTAATATGCCCAAAACAGACGTACTCAACTTGCCGCGTGTGTCATGATATAATGTTATTGGTCTTTCATCTACTCCTTATTTCTGAGACAGGCATCTCCATCTTCCGTGCCACAAACTCCCACCAGTCTCGTAGGCATGAAGGAAAACGCAGAGATGTGTCCCAGGGAGGCACCATTGTTGTGTGTTCACAACGAGGAGCAAGGAGGCTCATTCCAGTGTCTGGTTTGGTAAAACAGGAACAAGGATAAAACCAAGACTCATTGTCATGAAGCCATGCATCTCTTGGTTTATAGATGTTCTAAAAATGTACCTTATCTCTCTCTCTCTCTCTCTCTCTCTCTCTCTCTTTCTTCATATATTATTTTGTTTATTTATTTATATACATTTGTGTGTGTGTGTGTGTGTGTGTGTGTGTGTGTGTGTGTGTGTGTGTGTGTGTGTGTGTGTGTGTGTGTGTGTGTGTGTGTGTGTGTGTGTGTGTGTGTGTGTGTGTGTGTGTGTGTGTGTGTGTGTGTGTGTGTGTGTGTGTGTGTAAGAGGTATATCCTTATTTTTGAAAGTTAGAAATAGTCTATGCTGATCCCAACTTCTTTTTTGGTGACATGTAGCCTACAACAAAATCACATTATTATTTTTGTTGTGTAGAAATTATGACCATTTACTGGTAACGTATTGACTCTGAAGTGTGCAGTCGATAACTTATATTCCTCGAGACCATGTACGTTACCCCACATGAAACGGACGAGTTTACATTCGTAGGTTATTAGAATCACGAAACAGAGTGTGCTATTGTTCATTGATCTCTGCATTTGCCGTCATTTTCTGCCCCGTTAAAATCTAATTTGCTCTCTTGTACTATGGAATGAAGTCAAAGGGTACAAGGTCAAATCAGTTGCCCTTTACTTTATGGACAAAGCGTTCGAGAAGTTAACAGGACAAAAATTGCCATCCACAGGATTGGTCCTCTCAGTATTCCTTCACCACCATCTTACACCTCATAAGCCCATTCATAGGACAGACAGTGCTATAACGAACGAAATTTTAGAATCAAGGACACGTGCCATGGTCCCCACGAAACGTGAAGACCATGTCACTGGAAACATTGCCAAGGTGAACAAAGATTGGCAACAACTACGAAAGAATATGAACCGCCAGTCAGAAACCTAAATCAGGAAGAATTTCAAGTCTAAGATATAAAACGTCTTTAACACTGTCTATGAAAACACACTGCAAATGATCAAAACTGATGAAAATCGCCAGTTTCTACTTGTGCAAGCTGAACCTGGTAGACGTAAGACAGAGGGTTCTGTGTTTGTCCTTTTGACAAAAACTGAGCACAAAATATCAAAAAGACAAGCCACAAAAGAGAAAATCCAAAGAACAAACGGAAGCCTCCCGTTCAGAGGCAATGGTGGAGTCATAAAGCTGCATCAGAACAGATATTTAAGAAGGTGAACCTTAAATAGCCTCAGCCGGTGAGTCTCTTCCCAAAAGAATCGTGGTATGAAGAACATCAGGACCTCATCACTTTATTCTGCCTTGGACAATACTGCAATCAGTGATACGGAGACAACATTTGTCAAAGTGGAAATTGTCCGTAGTCAAGGATATTACGTAAGAGAGTTGGCCATCAACGGACCATCAGTGAAGGAGGCGTATTTTGGCAGTATATATATATATATATATATATATATATATATATATATATATATATATATATATATATATATATATATATATATATATATATATATATATATATATATATAAAACACATTAAAGGGCTTTGAACAAGGTGCTGCGTGGTGTTGTGTTACTGTGTTTACTGTGCTGAGAGAGAGAGAGAGGATTGTGTATGTAAGGCGAGAATAGATGTGGCTGGGATATGAGCAAGATTGTCTGAAGGTATGGGTAAAAGGTCCACTGCGTGTTAACGTCTGTACTGTGGACAAGTTTGGTACAGGCAAAGCCCGCCGGGAGCTCTACTTCTCAACTAACTGAAAAGCCGGCTCGCTCCTCACCTCCATCTCCCCGAGACAACCAGGTCAACTAAACCATGGTGGCGCCATGTAGGTCAGAGATGTCAGCATGCATTCCATCACATTCACCACTCATGGCTACACATTAACTTACATACATGAACACATATTAACATTAATGTAAGAATGAGCAAAGAGAAAACAAATAATATAATGCCTAGTTTATATCAAATCCTCTATAACAATTCACCCGGTCAACTAGAACTGTGTTCCCTGACACAATGGGGAAATACATAGATAAGGAGTCTAGCTACATCACATTTCTATCACATCCTTATTTTTTTGTTCAGTTGTTTTTCCGTCCTGATGGCTGGGAGAATTACTATAGGGTGAGGATGGGAATATCTTTAGGTTATAACTGTAATAATGCATTTTATCTCCTCAGTCATAACCCAGTGATATTCCCATTCTTACCGTACAGCAATTATCCCAGCCAACCTTAGATATGCTCATCTACACCATATTGTTACTAGTTACATTTTAGTGATATTTTCCCTTACACCCTTGAAAATTATCACGTACACCCTGTAGTAGTACTCTTATACACCTTAATTACAGTATATTGGCAGACACACCATAGTATTATTCCCAGTCACACGCTAATAATACTTCAGTTTCACCTTTCAGTAATACTCTTAGCTACACCTAATACTATTATCCCCAGCCACCCTAGCAATAGTTCATCCCCACCACTGTAGTACTATTTTCAGCCACATCCTTGTGGTAATGTAACAGTTTACAGACACAAATACATACATACATATACATACATACACACACATGTATACATTCGCTTACATGTATACATGCACACGCATTCTTACTATCTGACTGTCATTTTATCTATCTATCCATCCATATATATATATATATATATATATATATATATATATATATATATATATATATATATATATATATATATATATATATATATATATATATATATCCTTTATCATATGCACTTCCATAAACAGTTCAACACTTTATCTGTCTACATATCTATGGGCCGTACAATAAAGCCCCAAAGTTTAGGCGGTCCAACGGCGACGTTCAGTCGTCAGACGTTCCTGAGCGTCAGTCATCCTTACCATAAAAAAACTGGACCGCCAGTCTTGGCGAAACCCAGTTCAGGAGTTTGAATGCCGCGACAGTAGCCAGACTGGTTGAGAATGCGCTGCATGATCACTAACAGCGCGCAAATTTTAAATGTTTCTTTTGTTAAATAAACCAGACACTTCGCAAACCCATTCTAAACTGTTGATTTTATGTAGGAAACATGTATTTATGTGCTAGAATCGGTAACAAATTACGGTACAAAAAAAAAAAAAAAAAAAAAAAAGGATGCATGTATGAGCAAGTTACAGTACCGGTATACTGTATACAGGAGGCTGAACATGTATTATGATTTACCTTCCTTTGCCATTATTTGCAGGAAATGATTATTAAAGATATCTAGATTGCAATTCATCCGAGCAAAGTGAATGTATTATTGCATACTTCATAGACTTCCATGATATGTTTCCTGCAGCTATCCAGTCAGGTACTGCACTGCGGTATATCTGGATATGTGCACCTCTTCTCTTGTAGCAGTACATCATATGATCAATCTTCATCTTCATCATCATCATAGCCATCATTGGAAGTATATTAAGCACACCGGTTAAAAAGTGGTAGTTATGAGAGAGAGAGAGAGAGAGAGAGAGAGAGAGAGAGAGAGAGAGAGTCCTTCTGATACTGATAATACGGAATTTGTATGAGGTAAGCAGCATTTTTTGGATCTCTCTCTCTCTCTCTCTCTCTCTCTCTCTCTCTCTCTCTCTGTCCCTGTCTCTGTCTCTGTCTCTCTCTCTAAACCCATTCAGTCCGATAACGTATATTTTCTTCCTAGGTTTATACAGGAACCACTCGCTTCCTGGGTTGATATTTAGCCTTTCTCTTGTGACCTTGACCTTTGACCTATTGTTCTAAAAAAAAGAAAATTAGGTCAACCCCTTGGCCAATCCTCAACCCATACACCAAGTTTGGTTAAAATAGGATAAAATGCGAAATATCTTGTTCACCCAGAACAGACACACACACACACACACACACACACACACACACACACACACACACACACACACACACACACACACACACACACACACACACACACACACACACACACACACACACCAGACAAAACGCAACACCTCTATCGCTTCAGAAACTCTTGTACAGCGAAACACTGGCCACGCTACAAAGAAATTCTACAAAGCATAAAGAAAATAGACGACGTCTTAGTGGGAGAAAACTTCTTAAAGATACACATTGATCTGTATAAGGAAGACTTGTATCAGCTGAATAGTCTTGCAAACCCACTTAACCTTAGAGAGATAATCGCTGCACACACACACACACACACACACACACACACACACACACACACACACACACACACACACACACACACACACACACACTTTTTCCAACATGTTAACTGGAGTAAAATTAATGAGATCACAAATGTTGACGAGAAATATGAGTTTCTGATAGAACTGGAGTTAGTAAATATGTCCCAAAATTTTCCACAGCAATTTCAAGGAAGAAAGAATGGTTTAACAGTTGGTGCAGAGCGGCACTTGAGGCAAGAAAAAGAGCATGGAATAAAGTGAGAAGAATGTTTAGTGAAAAGGCTTAGGGGGAACTCAAGCAGATAAGAAATGAATGTGTAAGGGTGCAGAGGAAGAAAAAAGGAAATACGAAGAAGATATTGTTACTAAATGTTAAAAAGAACTTAAACTATATTATAGGTTTGTAAATGTTAAAGTGAAAGTTAGGGACAGTATAATACGGTTGGGGGATGGAGATGCAACTTACGAAAGACAAGAAGAATTGTGGGAAGCAATGAACAACAAGCTGCAGTCAATCTATGTGTTGAAAAAGGAATATAGGGAAACTGAAGTGGAACCCAGGATGACGGGAATGGCGGAAATTGCAGTTGACATGAATGAGGTGCTACAGCTGATGAGGAACTTGGATATGAGGAAAGCAATGGGACCAAAGAGTGTGGCTGGATGGATCCTGAAAGACACAGCTGACCAATTACTGTGGCCTGTTTATGTCATAATTAAGAGCTCATCGGAAAAGTGGACATTTAGGCTGGAAGAGGACAAATATTGAGCCAATCCTCAAGGGAGGAGATAAAGAAGAGCCACTCATTCATAGACCTATATCACTTACTAGTGTTGTTTGTTAAAATTTGTGAGAAAATTGTTAGAAAAAAAAATGAAGTGATAGTACCAGGACATTTTGGTATTAGGGTAGGAAGATCTTGTGTTACTAACATATCAAGTTTCTATAGTGGGGAAATAGATGTCATACAAGAGAGAGAGGGATGGGCAGAGTGTGTCTATCTTGATCTCAAGAAAGCATTTGACAAGGTCCCCTATAGGAGACTGCTGTGGAAGTTGAAGACCTTTGGAGGGGTGCATGGGAAACTATTAAAGTGGATGGGAGATTATCTGATAGGAAGGCAGATAAGAACAGTTATATGGAGACAAGGTTTCCCAAAGGAATTATGTGGCCAGTGGAGTATCCCAGGGCTCTGTCTTAGCCCCAGTAATGTTTCTGATATATTTATGATTTGCCAGAAGGTTTGAATAGTTACATGAGTATGTTCGCAGATGATGCTAAAATCATGAAACACAACAAATGTATTGATAGTTGTAAAGAACTGTAAGAGGACTTGGACAAACTCCACAGCTGGAGCCTGAATTGGAAAATGGATTTCAGTGTTAAAAGTGTCATGTTTTAGAAATGGGAGTGAGTGAAAAAAGACCACATTGAACATATAAAATGGGCAATGAGATATTAAGTAAAAGAAAAGCTGAGAAGGACTTGGGAGTGATTATTCAGGATGACTTGTCACCAGAAAAGCATATAAACAGAATCATTGAAGACACTTACGGATCACAGGCCAACATGAGAGTGTCTTTTAATTATGTGGATGAGGAAATGCTGAGGGAGTTGAAAGTGACCATAATAAGACCAAGGGTAGAGTATGAGGCTGTGGTATGGTCACCTCATTTGAAGAAGCATATTGATATACTAGAGAGGGTTCAACGGATGGCTACAAGGATGATACCATGCTTAAGGGAACTGACCTACGAGGAGAGATTGGAAAAACTGAAGTTAGCATCACTGCGCGAGAGAAGGGAAAGAGGTGACTTGATCACGATCTTTGGAAATGTAAGAGAACTGGGAAGGGTGGATGGAGAGGATTTTTTTGTGTTGGATGTCGGAAGAACACTAGGTCATTACTTCAAACTGAGGAAAAGTTCATGTCTTAATGATCTTAAAAGGTTCAGTTTGCCGAATAGATGCATAGGTTCTAGGAATTATTTAGACGAGGAGGTGGTGCAGCAAAAAAACATTCATGTGTTTAAAACGATGCAGTATAAATGTAGCTATGGAGACAGGACAACACTAGCTTAGCTCAATTCCTGTATACTACAAATAGGTAAATACAGTACACACACACACACACACACACACACACACACACACACACACACACACACACACACACACACACACACACACACACACACACACACACACACACACACACACACACACACACACACACACACACACACACACACACACACACACACACACACACACACACACACACCAGCACCTGACTCTACAGAAATGAAGGCCAGGTTACACACACACACACACACACACACACACACACACACACACACACACACGAAAGGGCTTAAGACTGCACTGTATCTCTTATATAGTGTTTTTTTGTTTTTTATATTGATCACTATGCTCATGAGACGTATAGTATAACATTTTTTTCCCTTATGTTTCCCTACTATCTCTGCTTCCTTCCTTCTCTTCAATATTCCATCCCTCCCTCTCTCCCTCTTTCTCTTCCTCCCTTCTTCTTCTCTCTTCCCTCCTTCTCTTCCTTCCTCCCTCCTTCCCTCATCCCTCCCTCTCCCTCCCTTCTTGTTTACATCCTTTCTTCCCTCTTTTTTTTTTTTAAGTCTTTCCTCTCTCATCTTCTTCCTGATTCCCTCACTCTCCCCTTCCCTCCCTCCTCCCACCCTCCATCCTTCAAACCTTCCTTCCCTCAGTCTCTCCTTTCCTTTTCCATTTCCTACTTTCAATCATAATCCTCCTTCTCTTTCCTTCCTTTTTTTCATCCTTCCTTCCTTTCATCAATCTCTTTCCTGTACCATTCTCTAAATTCCTTTCCCATTTTATTCCTCCTTCCTTTCATCCTTCCTTCTTTCCTTCTTATTCCTCCTATTGTCCCACCTTCCTTCCTCCCTCCATCTCTCCCTCCTCTCCTTACTTCCTCTCTTATCTCCGGCAAGAGGAAGACATGGAGGAAGGAGGCGAGCAAGATGTGGAATTCTTGAGTATTAGCGGAGGGGTAATGGACGTGTGTGTGTGTGTGTGTGTGTGTGTGTGTGTGTGTGTGTGTGTGTATGTGTGAATATATGATCAATCGAGACAGAAGGTGAAATGTGAGAAAATGGAAATACAATGTTTGAGAGAGAGAGAGAGAGAGAGAGAGAGAGAGAGAGAGAGAGAGAGAGAGAGAGAGAGAGAGAGAGAGAGAGAGAGAGAGAGAGAGAGAGATGGAACCAAGGTGACATTATTTGAAAAGGGAAATAAAATTTGTAGTAGAAAATAGGTTGATAAATAGACAGACAGTAAATAAATAGTTACAGAGAGAGAGAGATTTGGGGAGGAGGGAGAGAAGACGACAGAGTAATAGGAGGAAAACAAAATGTGCGCGCACGCGTGTGCTTTTGTGTGTATGTGTGTGTGTGTGTGTGTGTGTGTGTGTGTGTGTGTGTGTGAGAGAGAGAGAGAGAGAGAGAGAGAGAGAGAGAGAGAGAGAGAGAGAATCTACAAGAGGGGAGGAAGGAGGGAATAAATGAATGATTGAATGAAGGAATGAATGAAAGAGGATTGAAAGGATGGAGAAGAAAGGAGTGTGAGAGGAGGAGGTGGAGGAGGGAATGGAAGAGACAGAGAGGAAGCGAAGGAGGGAAGAAAGGAGGGAGGGATGAAGGAAGGAGGGAGGGAGGGAAGGAGGGAGGGTAGGAGGGATGAAGGGAGAGAGGGAGGGAGGAAAGAACTGGGATAAAAAATGGGACCATAATTATAAAACTTGTGTGGCGATGAAGTAAGACACTTGAGAGAAGAGATAAAATTTCATTGAGGAAGGGAGGGAGGAAGGAGGGAAAACGTGGAGGGAAGGAGGAAGAAAAAGGGGGTAAGTAGAGGAAAAAGAATAGGTGAGTTAAAAGAGAGAGAGTGAGAGAGAGGAAAAAGAGATGGTGAGAAAAAGGAGAGAAGGAGAAGGAAAGGAAACTGTGGGGAAACAGAGGAGGAAAAGGAGAGGGTGGGAGAAAAGAAGGAGGGGGAAATTAAAGAGTAAGGGAGGAGGGAGGAAAAATGTGAAGAGATGGAGGAAAAAAAAGAGAGGGAGGGAAAACAGAGAAAGCGAGGGAGAGCAAAGCAGGAGGGAGGAACAATGTAGAGAGAGAAGGAAACAAAGGCAAAGGGGAAAAAGAGGGTAAGAAATGAGGACAGGAAGAAGTGAAAGAGAAAAGTGTGTGAAGCAGAAAGTGAGTGAGTGAGAGAGAGAGAGAGAGAGAGAGAGAGAGAGAGAGAGAGAGAGAGAGTTACTGGTAAGTTTAAAATGCAGCCAGAGCGTAGAGCAAGAAATATTAGGAGAAAAAGAAACGAGAGAAAACTGATGATACGGAGAAATCAGTGGCATTGTGAAAGGAAGAAAAGTAGGAAAGAGCATCATTATCACTACTGCGACCACTAGCAACATCACTTCAAGTGTTTTAAGTACAAATGATAACAGCAATCGGTGGCAAGGCGCAGTAAACCCATCCCCGGCAGTCATATTAGTACTGACGTACAGCAGGATATCTAGTCAAAGATGTCACATATCAGATCTGAAGTAAATCGGGTGAAAATTGATGGTTTTATGCCCATTTGAAAATTTAGGCCCGACCCACCTGACATTGACCCCCCTACCGCTAACCGCGGGGTGGCCCCCCTGATGTAATGTTATAGGATGCAGATTTGAAAGATGCACCCCAGGTTTTGGGTTTCATGTCGATATGACTAATCTGAAGGGAGTTATGGCGAAAAACATTTTTATTTTTATTTTTTTTTTACATTTTTGGGACCTACAACCTGGGCCTTTGACTAATTTTGCCAAAAGTTTAATCACATGATCAGAGGAGCATAGCCCATCACCCCTGTAATTTCAGTCAAAATCGCCCAAGTAGTTTTCATGTAAAGTTGTTAACAGACAGACAGACGGTTAGACAGGCAAACAAACAGACAAACCGAGTGAAAACGCTTCCTGCCCCCGAGCCCCTTCGGTGCGGGGACGCGTACTAACACTACTACTACTACTATTACTACTACTACTACTAATACTAATACTAATACTACTACTACTACTACTGCTACAACAACAACAACAACAACAACTATTACTACTACTACTACTACTACTACTACTGATTATTAATATAATGATAAATATGCTGCTGCTGCTGATGATGATGATGATGGTAACAATAATAATAAGAAGCGTTGCCAAGGTACAGCAAACCCGTCTCCGGCAGTCATTTTAGTGGTGGCGTACGGTACAAACACAACGGGATATGTAGTCAAAGATGTCACATATCAAATTTAGAGTAAATCTGGTGCAAGCTGACAATTTTATTCTCATTTGAAATTTAAGGCCCGATCCACCTGACACTGACCCCCCTACCTCTAACTACCTCAGAGAAGTAGACTGTAGCACCAGTCGAGCAGGGCAGTACTCCCGAGGCTTTCCTGTCATTCTCTGACGGAGCTCCCGTTTCATCAGCCCTCAGGACTAGTTCCTGACCATCCCCCTTTGCTGAACTTTTTCAGTGTCTCAGTTACACAGAGAGTAGGCCAGCATGCTCTCCAGTACAAATTTCTCTATCTATCTTCACCAAACTACATGCACAGTACACACTACACTTCCTATTCAAAATTTACCAAAATGGCGTCAATTCATCCAGCCTCGGAGTCCCCGGGGGGGGGGACCATAAATGCCCCCGCCATCTGCCCCTCTCCCGGTGACGACTCGAGGTGCCTGGAACCACTGTCTGACTCTCTTCTTCTTCATTTCTGCAACATTCGCGGCCTTTCATCTAACTTTCGCTCTGTTGAGCACCACCTCTCCTCCTCTAAACCTCACCTTCTTTTTCTAACGGAGACTCAGCTGTCTGAGGCAACTGACAGCAAACCCTTTTCTGTATCCTCCTACTTTCTCTATACTCATTTCAAAGCCAAAGGTGGCTGTTGTGTATACATACGCAACGACTTATCTTGCTCTAGTGTTCCTGAACTTGATTCTTCTGAATTCTCCACTCTCTGGCTTCGGCTTTCATGTCATTCTCTGACTAAATATATCTGTGCTGTTTACTTATCCCCTAATTCTACTGACTATCAAAAATTCTTCGACTATCTTACTTCTACGATGGAACTCATTCTGTCCATTTCTCCTTTCTCTGAAATCTCCATTCTTGGAGATTTCAATGTTCACCACCACCTTTGGCTCTCCTCTCCTTTCACGGATCCACCTGGTGAACAAGCCTACATCTTTTCTATCCTTAATGACCTAGAGCAGCTTGTACAGCACCCTACCCGTATCCCTGACCGCCTTGGAGAGAGCTCCAACATACTTGACCTCTTCCTCACAACTAATCCTTCTGCTTACTCTGTTAATCTTTTCTCTCCGTTGGGCTCCTCCGATCACAACCTTATTACCTTAACCTGTCCTATCGCTCCAGTACGGCCTGCGGACCCTCCAGGGAAACGTCGTCTCTGGCATTTTAGAGCTGCGGACTGGGAGGCCCTCAGGCAATACTTCTTTGATTTTCCCTGGAATGATTATTGCTTCCATGGCCGTGAGCCATCTGAGTGTGCCTTGCGCATTACGGAGGTTATTCTCTCGGGCATGGAAGCATACATTCCTTTCTCATATCCTTTGACTAATGCAAGAAAGCCTTGGTTTAATCACGCTTGTTCTAATGCTGTCCGCAACAAGGAGAAGGCCTACAAAAGGTACCGGAGCCAACCCACCCCTGAATCACATAATCTTTACGTTTCTGCCCGGAATCGTGCTAAGTCTGTTCTTCGCTCTACTAAAAATAATTTCATCCATACTAAATGCTCTCAACTCTCCAACTCGAATTCTTCCGGCTCCTTCTGGCACCTTGCCAAAAATCTTTCTAACAACTTTACCTCATCATCCTTCCCTCCTCTTTTCTACTCTGATGGTTCTGTAGCTATTTCTTCTACTGATAAAGCAGATCTCTTCGCACAGACTTTCTCCTCCAATTCCACCTTAGACGATTCCGGTGCTGTTCCTCCATCACTTCCCCCCTCTGACTTCCTCATGGCTGACATTAAAATTTCTTCAGTTGATGTATTTTCTGCCATTACTGGCCTCAGTACTAACAAGGCATATGGGCCTGATGGGGTCCCTCCTGTTGTTCTCAAAAACTGTGCTTCTGTGCTTACACCCTGCCTAGGCAAACTATTTCGCCTTTGTCTGTCAACTTGTACCTTTCCTTCTTGCTGGAAGTTTGCTCTCATTCAGCCAGTCCCAAAGAAGGGTGACCACTCCCAACCCTCCAACTATCGTCCAATTGCTTTAACGTCCTGTATTTCAAAAGTTTTCGAGTCAATTCTTAATAAAAAAATTTTAAGGCATCTTTCCTATCACAACCTTCTTTCCGATCGTCAGTATGGGTTCCGTCAGGGACGCTCCACTGGCGATCTTCTCGCCTACCTTTCAGACTCCTGGTCATCCTCGTTTCGGGACTTTGGCGAAAGCTTTGCCATTGCACTTGACATCTCAAAGGCTTTCGATCGAGTCTGGCACAAATCTTTAATTTCCAAACTGCCCTCCTACGGTTTCTATCCTTCTATCTGTACCTTCATCGCTAGCTTCCTTTCTGGTCGTTCTATAGCTGCTGTCGTAGACGGCCATCGTTCTTCTCCTAGATCTATCAACAGTGGTGTTCCTCAGGGCTCTGTCCTATCACCAACTCTCTTCCTTTTATTCATCAATGATCTTCTAAGCTGTACATCTAACCCTATCCACTCATACGCTGATGACTCCACCCTTCACCTTTCCATTCGGTTCCCGCAACGCCCATCTCAACAGTTACTTCAAGAAACAAGGGATGAGGCTATGGCACACCTAATGTCTGACTTGGCTCATATCTCTGACTGGGGTAAAAATAATATGGTTGTCTTTAATGCTTCTAAGACTCAGTTCTTACACCTATCAACCCGACAAAATCTTCCACAGGTATACCCACTAATGTTTAATAATATTCAGATTAATCCTCCATCATCCTTGAACATGCTTGGGGTTTCATTTACTCGGGACTTATCTTGGAAAGATCATATTACATCTCTTGTAAAATCTGCTTCCAAGAGATTGGGTGTGCTAAGCCGACTCCGCTCTTTCTTTACCCCTGCACAATTGTTGACTTTATACAGGGGTTTTATCCGCCCCTGTGTGGAGTACAACTCTCATGTGTGGAGAGGCTCCCCACATACAGCTCTTCTCAATAGGGTGGAGTCAAAGGCTTTTCGTCTCATTAACTCTCCTCCTCTTACTGACTCCCTTCAACCTCTGTCTCTTCGCCGCACTGTTGCATCTTTATCTCTTTTCTATCGCTACTTTAATGGTCACTGCTCCTCTGAACTGTCTGCTTGCATTCCTCCACCTCTACGACGGGCGCGAAGCACCCGTCTGGCAGCAAACTCTCATCCCTTTTCTGTCCAACTCTCTAATGCAAGAGTTAACCGTTACTCCCAGTCTTTCATTCATGCAACAGGTCAGCTCTGGAACTGTCTCCCTCTGTCTGTATTTCCTCCTGCCTATGATCTCCAGTCTTTCAAACGCAGTGTGTCCAGGCATCTCAAAATGATCGGATCTTGAATTTGGCTCTCTATTGTATTTTGTTTTTCTCTTGGAGGGAACTGTTACTGCGGGCTCATGGCCTTTGGTTCCTTCTTCCTCGCATAAAAAAAAAAAAAAAAAACTAGGGGGTGACGCCCCTGATGTAATAAGGCATGTTATAGGATGCAGATTTGAAGGGTGCACCTTCAGGTGTGAGTCCCATGGCGATATGACGAACTTGGAAAGAGTAATGGCGAAAAAACTATTTTTATCCATCCCCGTTTTTATTGTTATTTTCTTTTTGACCCAACAGCCTGGGCGTTGACCCACTTTTGCCCCAAATTGAATTAAGTGATCAGAAGGTCATAGCTCATCACCCCTGTAATTTTAGTCAAAATCGCACAAGTGGTTTTCGCGTAAAGTTATTAACAGACAGACAGACAAACAAACAGACTAACCGAGTGAAAAGAATCTGGTAATAATAATAATAATAATGATAATAGTAATAATAATAATAATAATAATAATAATAATAATAATAATAATAATAATGATAATAGTAATAATAATAATAATAATAATAATAATAATAATAATAAAAATTATTATTAGTATTAGTATTAGTATTATTAGTATTATTGTTGTTATTGTTGTTGTTGTTGTTGTTTATCACACTATTGTTATTATCATTATAACTTACTTTTATCATCATCATAATCATCACCATTATTATTATTATTATTATTATTATTATTATTATTATTACTAGAACACCGTAAACCATACAAGGAAAATTTTGTTGAAGAAAAGCTTCGCACAGCCATTGCCTATAAAGGGAACTTGTGGTCAAAGTCGTTGATCTTATTCATGTCGCCTTAGGTCCGCCAAGTTTGGTGGCTCAAGCTTTAATCCTTCATGGACAGTTAGGTGACACCCAGAATATCCGGAGAAGTCCCAGTTTTTTACCGCAGGCGATTTCAGAGAATAATCAATTGATTAGAACCATTTTCAGCTTCGCTCTGCCTAGGCCTTAAGGTTGTATAGTCGTAAAATTTCAGTTTCCTAGTTTAACCGTCCTTGAGACTGCGTGGTTAACTCACTTTCCTGTGTCCTGAATTACATTTAGAGATTCGGTTGACGGACTGCCACCATATTTGGCCAAAAGAAGCGGACAATTGACCGACTAAGCTGACAATGTTTGTAGGCTCTGGACCAAAGAGCCTTTGAAATATCGCAGCATTAAAATAAATAATAATAATAGTAATAATAATAATAATAATAATAATAATAGTAATAATAATAATAATAATAATAATAATAATAATAATAATAACAATACTACTACTACTACTAATAATAATAATAATAATAATAATAATAACAATACTACTACTACTACTATTACTAATACTAATAATAATAATAAAAATACTGACAAAAACAGAAAACTTCCCACAGGGTTGTAGGAATTTTTAATACTAATAATACTAATACTAATACTAATACTAATACTAATACTAATAATGATAATAATAATAATAATAATAATAATGCTCCTGCTGTTGATGATGATGAGGGAGACGAGTTGGGGGATGAGGAGGAGGATGAAGAAGAAGAAGAAGAAGAAGAAGAGGTGGAGGAGGAAGAGAAGATGGAGGAGGAGAAAGGTGACTAAGAGGGAGAAGAGATCCAGTAAGTCATTTAAAACTTCAATGGCTGAGTGCAATTTGGAGGCTTGAAAATTGCAAAGGGAGGGGAGAGAGAGAGAGAGAGAGAGAGAGAGAGAGAGAGAGAGAGGTGGGGGAAAATAGTAAACAATATCATTATCTCCCTCTATAACTACCACCACTACTACTGTCCCTCTCTGTTTATCTGTTCGTCTGTCTATCTATCTATATCTATGTGAATGTCTGCCAATTATCTATCTATGGCTGTAAGTCTCTGTCTGTGTATCTACCTGTTTGTGTTATCTATCTCTGTCTACCTATCATTACTGTAACCATAACAACAACTACCACAAGTCAAAAACTGGTACTACAATACGTATAAAATGATCATACCACTACTTAACCCACACCTACAACAACTACCACAATCGGTCAACAATCAAAACCACCACAACAACCATCCATACCACAGTTTTAATAAAGAACCTACCAGTACTAAGCCTACACCTACCACAACCACTACAGTCCACCACCAACCACCACAACAACAACCATCCCGAATATTTTTTGTAATAGACTCAATGCTACTAAATCTATACGTACTGCAACTACCACAATCCACCAGGAACAACCACAACAACAATCGTAGCAACTGCTAGCACAATTCTTTAACAACACCAACCACAAATACCATAGCAATTACCACCACAACAATCACAATCTATTAACCACAATCACAACAACTATTACAACAACTACCATCACAACTTCCACAGTTCCTTAACAACACCAACCACGACAGCCAAAATACTGCAGCAATTACCACCACAACTACTAAAATCCGTCAACCACAACCATAACAACTATAGCAGCAGCTACCACCATAACTAACACAATTCTTTAGCAACTCCAACCACAACAGCCACAAATACCACACAAAAACCATCACAACTACCACAATTCGTTAACAACAACAACCAGAAATATCACTGCAATTACCACCACAACTACCACAATCCGTCAACCATAACATCAACCACAAGTGCCACAGATACCTTAACAACTACCATTACAACTACCACAATCCATCAACTACACTCCTACCACAGCTTTTCAGCCACACCATAGATCCAATTCCACTGTGTCTCCATATATTTATTAGTCTCTGCCAACACCACTACTAACACATCCACAACTATAATTCGTTCACGTTAACTTGGATAAGATTTTCGTCAGTTTTCAGCAAAATTCCTTAGCTGAATAGTAAACCAAAATAGGTTACCGCTCCCTGTCCTTTCCATACCACTTCATCATGACGAGCACCTAATTGTAGTCTTTTAGCTCAGCTTTCAAGATGAACAGATGTCAATTTTAGACCTACTGAAAGTGGACGGAGTATAGCATCATATCCTGGTGTTAATCTCTTGTTACTGTGCTGCATTCAAATTAAAGATATGTACGTTTTAGGCCAAGGATTAAAATATTTAAGTTTTATAAACACCAGGACAGGTAGGAGACGATATGAAGTTGGCACTACTATGTGTGTCCAACTTTCAACCTGAATATCAACTCTCTCTCTCTCTCTCTCTCTCTCTCTCTCTCTCTCTCTCTCTCTCTCGTTCCTTGTTTTTTTTTTTTCTACCTTTTTAAATCATTAATCTTCTTTAGTTTTCATAGCCTTCTTTCCCCCCTTTCCGCATTTCTTGTTATTTTCCCCTTTATGTCTATCATAAATGTTTTGTACTTTTTCTATTGTTTGTCCTATCTTTTCCCTCTTCTTTTATCTCCTTTAATTTGTGTTCTTTTTCCTTTATTTTTTTTCTTTTCTCCTTACTGTTTTCTTCTGTCTTCTCTTTATCCCCGTTATTTTTTTTTCATTTCTCTCACGAATTCTATCTCATTATCTTTCTTAATTCCCCTCTTCTATTTCTTTCACGTTTAATTCTCTCTTTTCCCATTATTTCTATGACCCTTTCTTGCCCTTGCTTTCTCCATTATATTGCATCACAAGGTACACGAGAAGTAGGTGAGTTCAAGTAAGGATATTTTCATCATTATTAACTTACGTCAGCATCACTACCACCACCACCATCCTCATCACTGTTAGTCATCATCATCATCATCATCATCATCATTATTCATCCTATTATCATTATTATCAAAACTAACCTCCATCATCATCACTTCACTATAACCATCACCATCATTTTGTACATAATCAGTGTAATCAAGATATATAACGATTCACTTATGGATATTATCATCAAAACTATCCTACATCATCACCACCACCACCACCATCACCATTAGCTACATCAGAGCCAGGTCTCCACCACAGTTTGTTCATCTAAACTTGGCAAAGATTTCCGTCGTTTCTCAGCAAATTTTCCCTAGTTGAATGGAAGATCAAGGCAATGCAACGACTCTACATCCTGTCCATAAAACTTCTTCGTGACCAGCACCATATTCTACAGTCTTTTGTTACAGTTCAGTATTTAAGATGGGAAGATGGCAATTTTAGGTCAAGTTAAAGTGGACAGAGTATTAAAGCATTATAAGCAATAAGACAGGTAGGAGGCGATATGGAGAAAGGTAGAGCGGCCTGGCACTATTATACCTGTCTATCATTTGTCCCTAACCCCTCTGCCGATTTTCTTTTTTTCTCTTTTTGTTTTTCCTCAACTTTTTTCTTTCTCTGTCTCATTATTTTTTTCTTTATTATGTTTCTCAGTTCTGTTCTGATTTCTACTTATTCATAAAATTTTACTTACTTACCTTGACTTTCTTTTGTTATTTCCTTCTTACTCCCTTTCTTTCTTTCGCCATTCGATTTCACACTTTTCTTTTTGTTTTCTTTTTTGTCTCATTTGCTTTTCACTCTCTTTTTCTCCTCTACTATACAGCAACACAAGCTACAGGAGGTAGTACGCCTGATGATGTAAGGTGGAGCGGCCTGGGACTCTACAACAGGTGTACTCAGTTAACACCATTACTATTTATGCATCACATTATTTCTTTCCTCCTTTCTTCCTTTCCTTCTCCAATATTTCAGTTTTTCATTCTCGTCGTCCTCTCTTCCTCTCTTCTTAGTATTTTTATTTGTTTCTCCTTTCATTTTTTTCTTTTTCTTTCTTCTTTCTCTCTTCTTTTTCACTCACTTTATCATGCTTTATCTATTTCCCTTCTGTTTTCTTATTCTTACTGTTTCATTAATCCTTTCTAATGCCTTCCTTCAGTACATTACAGCAATAAAATCACAAGAGAATCAGCAGGCAAAGTGAAGTAAGGTGTAGCGGCCTGAGATCCTAACAAAGGTGTCTCGAGTTGCACCCTCATGCTCCCCAGCCGCGTTTTGCTCATTTTTATCCTTTTCTTTTCTTTCTCTGTCCGTTGCACTTTATTCTCCCACTCTTTCTTTTTCTGCTTTCTTTCCTTCTCTGTTTCTTACTTTCTTTCCTTCTCATTTGCTTCTTATTTTTTTTATTTCTCTCTTTATATCTTCTCTTCAATTTTTTATTTCAGCTTTACATCTCCTTTTGGCTGATAGATTATTTATCAACACTCCTATTCATCATCTTCTCTATATAGGTATTTTTGTCCTCCTATGTCTTCAGCAATGTTTTTGGTTTTCTCCCCTTCTTCCCTTTTCGTTCTTTCTCCATTTTATTATAGCATCAAAAGCCACAAAAAGGTAGGTGGTGATGATGTTGAGATGTTTATTCCATATCAACATCATCACTACTGCCACCCTCACTATCATTATCAATATCAACGATATCATGATCATCATCACGTCATTATTCTTCAATTTAATATTATGCTCGTCACTTATATCACCCACACCATCAACATATCCACAATCATCAACATCATCAAATCCATATTCATCATCATCATCATGACCATCATAATATCCATCATCATTACCATCGTCAACATTATTATCACCACCATCGGCCACATAGACCAATGCCACTACTATATTTCATCACAAGCGACAAGAGAGGTATACTCTGTCCAAGTTGGTTTGAAGGTAAATGCACCACCTCTGGGATTTGACGTCAAAATCGCTCCACCTACCGTCCACTATGATTGGCTGGTGGGATGAAAGGTACTAGATGAAGTTAAGTGTAGCATCCTGGGACTCAACTACAGGTGTACCAAGTTAACATCATTACCATTTATGATTTATTAGCTTTATCTCTCATTCCTTATTCAATTAATGTTTTGCTTCATTCTTGTTCTCTTTTAACTTCCTTCCTACTCAGTTCCCTTCTTTCTATCCCCCTTTCTTCCTTTCCTTTTTTCCCTCAGTTTTTTTCTTTCTTCTTTTATACCTTTTCCTTTCCTTTTCCTTTCCCATTCTTCCAGCTTCTTTCACTTTCTCTCTTTTTACTGTAATGCACCTCTCTCGTTCTTTTTCCAACCATTTCTTTCTCTCCTCATTCTTTCTTCACTATATTACAGCGGTACAGCAACAACACAAGTGAGAGCCACGGTGAAGTAAGGTGCAGCCGCCTCAGACTCTAATAAGTGTCCGCAGGTCGAACCTTCTCCCATAATGGCTCTTTTTTCTCTCTCTTCCCTTCTTATATCTTTTTTCTTTCCTCTTCGTTTTCGCTGATGCTCCTTATATTGATGGCCTCTTTCATTAATTATTTCTCCTGTTTTCTTTCTTCTTTTTTTTCTAATTTTCGTTCCTTTTTACATTTCTTTTATCACTTCTTTCTTTTACTTTGTCCTCTCCATCTCACATTCCTTGTCCTTTTCCTTACAAACTCATTTTACTCTTCCACTGTATTTTGTCACTTTCCATTATTTCTTTCATTCTTTTAGTTCTTATATTTTTCTTACTTCTTCCTCCTTTGCTTTATATTATAACATTACAAGCTACAATAACAGTAGAAGGCGAGATGGAGTAAGGTTATCATCACCAACACTAACCTACCTGAAACCACCATCATCATCACTCCCAGTGCAACAGCCACGACCATCATCATCATCATCATCGATACAGTTAACACTATTCTTAAATCTAATAATCATCATCAGCAGTATCACCTTCAGCACAATTAGGTACATTAAATCAGCCACATCTATATTACAGCAGCTCAAGCTACGATAGAGTCAGGAGGCGAAATGAAATAAGGTGTAGCGGCCTGGGACTCTACTACACCTGTACCTAATTAACACCTTTACCCTGTATTGCACCATACTTCTTCACTATGTTTATCCTTTCTGGCTTTTTCTTTTTTCTCTCATTTTTCTTTCTACCTATATCCTTTCCTCTATCTTTTCTTTCTCCTATCTTTCTCCTTTTCCTTGGTCTTTCTTTTTGTCTTTCTCATTTCCTTGTCATTAATATGCACTCCAACCAACAGCCACAGCATTTGCTTGACTTTGGTAATTTTACGTTGATTCTCAGGATGCCATGACTCACTCTAAACTGAATACAATCTTTTGGCGGCAGCTGGAATACAGTACTACATCTGTGAAGAAAGGGAAATAAAGAAAATATAAGAGAGAGAGAGAGAGAGAGAGAGAGAGAGAGAGAGAGAGAGAGAGAGAGAGAGAGAGCAATAGTAAGATAGAGCATAATGAAAGTATCACAGTGTATATTAAAAAGAGTTTGCAAAAAACTGGTAGGTTGGAGAGTGTACGATAAAAAAATGAAAAAAATTTCAAACAGTGATAAGGGAAGGTTTAGGAAAGAGAGATAGTGATGAAGACGACAGTTTAAGTAGAATAAAAGAACTTTTAATCGAGAGTATGATGAAGAAAGTATGGGAGAGATTATAGTAAACAATGAGTGTGTTAAGAACAGGCACAATAAGAGACAGGATGGAAGAGTGGTAAGCAGGAGGCGAGGAAGACCGAGACAGATCCACTCCCAGCACCATACTGGCTGGCTGGGGTTCAAGCTACTTTCCACACGTGCCTACAATTTACTTATTTTAAATTTTCACTATATATGTCTTTCTATCTACCTACCTCTCTACCTATATTTCTGTCTGTCTATCTGTCTATCTATCTATCTACCTATCTATCTATCTCTTTGTCTGTCTGTCTATCTAATCAGTCTGTCTACCTATTTATATGCATGCATCTGTCAAGCCATTGCTCAGCGCTAGGTGGCCGAGGTTCACTCTACCATCATATAAATACCTCCGTTTCCACATCAGTATTTATCAGTTACTCAGTCAATTGGTCCATCTATCTGTCTTTCTAACTATATATGTATCTGTTTACTTATCTGCCTATCTATCTTCTATGTATCTATCCTCCCATCTATATCCATCCATCAGTTCGCCCATTTATCTGTCAGTCTACCTAACCGTTCGTTCCTCTATCTATCTGTCTATAACCATCTCTCCGTCTGTCTATCTAACTACCTGTCTATCTATCTATCTATGAATCCATATCTATTCATCTGTCTATATTTACCTACTGTTCTATCTTTATATTTATCCACATACGTCCGTCTCTGTCTATCTATACCTCTACCCATCAGTCCATCTCTCTCTCTCTCTCTCTCTCTCTCTCTCTCTCTCTCTCTCTCTCTCTCTCAATCTTCCAGTTCTATGGTGTTCACTGTCAGGCCTTCATGGGCTGCTGTATGTATGTATGTATGTATGTACGTACGTATGTATGTATGTATGTATGTATGTATGTATGTCATCCACCTTCCAGTTCTAAGGTGCTCACAGTCCTGCCTTGCATGGGCTGCTGTATTTTTCGGTGTCATTCTTGCTGCCTCCAGACGATTTCATTAAACTTGTGGCAGACTCTTGTAGTGAAGGGTTTAATGAAGGCTTTATTTAACCCTCTGCTTCCAAAAGTTGCTCCTAAACTGAGGAAAATCGCCTGAAGGTTACAAGAATAAAATAAAAAATACGTCATCGGAGTGAAGGGGTTAATTGCACCTCAAACTGACATCTCTCCATCTTGAACCCTGACCTGTACCAAGACATTAACACAACAACACCGCGGTAGTCACGAAGAAGTGCTGTGGATAGGATGTAGAGCCGTCGTATTGTGTTATTCTGCCACTGAACTGTAAAACCAGATTAACAATAGAATATGATGCTAGTCACGAAGAAGTGCTCTGCAAAGGATGTAGAGCCGTTGTATTGTGTTATTCTGCCAATGAACTGTAAAACCAGATTAACAATAGAATATGATGCTAGTCACGAAGAAGTGCCGTAGAAATGATGTAGAGCAGTAGTATTGTCTTATTCTGCCACTGACCTGACATTAACACTAGGATATGATGCTTGTCACGAAGAAGTGTTATGACAAAGGTGTACAGTCGTAGTATTGTCTTATTTTGCCATCGAAAATAGCTCAAATCTCAGCCACGTTCAGGTGAAACAATCATAGTCAGTTTACTGCTGATGCCCCTCTCTCTCTCTCTCTCTCTCTCTCTCTCTCTCTCTCTCTCTCTCCTGTTCTTGTTCATGGAGCTTCATACTAATATTTCATTAGGAAAGAAGTTTAGAGTGATGATGATGATGATGATGATGATGATGACAGTGATGATGATGTGTGATCCATTGTTACTTACGACTCTGATAAAATACCTTTTAAAAGTTGTTGTGTTTTCTTATTTCGCTTTACGCATCCAACCTTCCTCCCCCATTTCTCTCTCTCTCTGTCTCTCTCTCTCTCTCTCTGGATAAACAGATCGAAGCCAAGTCAACAATAAATACAAAACAAATCAACCCCTTCAAAACGGTGATGTATTATATAATTTTCTCCTGGTACCCGAAGAAGATTTTTTCAGGTAAGAGCCCCCTAGCAGAGCAGGGGTTAATGTAGACGATACCCAACCCCTCCAGTTCCAAAAGTCTGCCCTAAGCTGCATAACATCGTCAGGAGACAGGATAAATAAAATGATAAATAAGGAGGACATGAGACTGGCCAGAGTCACACGGCCTTGGTCTAGGCAACCCTGGAATCGAGGGTGAGTTAACTATGCTGTCTCATCACCATCCATATCATCATGACCATCATCATCATTATCATCATCATCATCATCATCATCATCATTAGTTCAATCACAAACTTCATCATCACTTCGTCATCGTCGTCTTCGAAGCTGTCGTCTTCATCGTCATCTTCGCTGCCATCGTCATCCTAACCAATATTAAAATATAATAAAATATAAAATAATTTGGTATTACACCAGGTATCCCCGAAGGGCTAAGGCGTTGCCCCTGGGTAGAGGACTTTTGGACTGAAGCGTGTAGCATTTTATGACCGGATGCCCTTCCTGATGTCTACCAATGACCATTTATGATTTATTAGCTTTATCTCTCATTCCTTATTCAATTAATGTTTTGCTTCATTCTTGTTCTCTTTTAACTTCCTTCCTACTCAGTTCCCTTCTTTCTATCCCCCTTTCTTCCTTTCCTTTTTTCCCTCAGTTTTTTTTCTTTCTTCTTTTATACCTTTTCCTTTCCTTTTCCTTTCCCATTCTTCCAGCTTCTTTCACTTTCTCTCTTTTTACTGTAATGCACCTCTCTCGTTCTTTTTCCAACCATTTCTTTCTCTCCTCATTCTTTCTTCACTATATTACAGCGGTACAGCAACAACACAAGTGAGAGCCACGGTGAAGTAAGGTGCAGCCGCCTCAGACTCTAATAAGTGTCCGCAGGTCGAACCTTCTCCCATAATGGCTCTTTTTTCTCTCTCTTCCCTTCTTATATCTTTTTTTCTTTCCTCTTCGTTTTCGCTGATGCTCCTTATATTGATGGCCTCTTTCATTAATTATTTCTCCTGTTTTCTTTCTTCTTTTTTTTCTAATTTTCGTTCCTTTTTACATTTCTTTTATCACTTCTTTCTTTTACTTTGTCCTCTCCATCTCACATTCCTTGTCCTTTTCCTTACAAACTCATTTTACTCTTCCACTGTATTTTGTCACTTTCCATTATTTCTTTCATTCTTTTAGTTCTTATATTTTTCTTACTTCTTCCTCCTTTGCTTTATATTATAACATTACAAGCTACAATAACAGTAGAAGGCGAGATGGAGTAAGGTTATCATCACCAACACTAACCTACCTGAAACCACCATCATCATCACTCCCAGTGCAACAGCCACGACCATCATCATCATCATCATCGATACAGTTAACACTATTCTTAAATCTAATAATCATCATCAGCAGTATCACCTTCAGCACAATTAGGTACATTAAATCAGCCACATCTATATTACAGCAGCTCAAGCTACGATAGAGTCAGGAGGCGAAATGAAATAAGGTGTAGCGGCCTGGGACTCTACTACACCTGTACCTAATTAACACCTTTACCCTGTATTGCACCATACTTCTTCACTATGTTTATCCTTTCTGGCTTTTTCTTTTTTCTCTCATTTTTCTTTCTACCTATATCCTTTCCTCTATCTTTTCTTTCTCCTATCTTTCTCCTTTTCCTTGGTCTTTCTTTTTGTCTTTCTCATTTCCTTGTCATTAATATGCACTCCAACCAACAGCCACAGCATTTGCTTGACTTTGGTAATTTTACGTTGATTCTCAGGATGCCATGACTCACTCTAAACTGAATACAATCTTTTGGCGGCAGCTGGAATACAGTACTACATCTGTGAAGAAAGGGAAATAAAGAAAATATAAGAGAGAGAGAGAGAGAGAGAGAGAGAGAGAGAGAGAGAGAGAGAGAGAGAGAGAGAGAGAGAGAGAGAGAGCAATAGTAAGATAGAGCATAATGAAAGTATCACAGTGTATATTAAAAAGAGTTTGCAAAAAACTGGTAGGTTGGAGAGTGTACGATAAAAAAATGAAAAAATTTCAAACAGTGATAAGGGAAGGTTTAGGAAAGAGAGATAGTGATGAAGACGACAGTTTAAGTAGAATAAAAGAACTTTTAATCGAGAGTATGATGAAGAAAGTATGGGAGAGATTATAGTAAACAATGAGTGTGTTAAGAACAGGCACAATAAGAGACAGGATGGAAGAGTGGTAAGCAGGAGGCGAGGAAGACCGAGACAGATCCACTCCCAGCACCATACTGGCTGGCTGGGGTTCAAGCTACTTTCCACACGTGCCTACAATTTACTTATTTTAAATTTTCACTATATATGTCTTTCTATCTACCTACCTCTCTACCTATATTTCTGTCTGTCTATCTGTCTATCTATCTATCTACCTATCTATCTATCTCTTTGTCTGTCTGTCTATCTAATCAGTCTGTCTACCTATTTATATGCATGCATCTGTCAAGCCATTGCTCAGCGCTAGGTGGCCGAGGTTCACTCTACCATCATATAAATACCTCCGTTTCCACATCAGTATTTATCAGTTACTCAGTCAATTGGTCCATCTATCTGTCTTTCTAACTATATATGTATCTGTTTACTTATCTGCCTATCTATCTTCTATGTATCTATCCTCCCATCTATATCCATCCATCAGTTCGCCCATTTATCTGTCAGTCTACCTAACCGTTCGTTCCTCTATCTATCTGTCTATAACCATCTCTCCGTCTGTCTATCTAACTACCTGTCTATCTATCTATCTATGAATCCATATCTATTCATCTGTCTATATTTACCTACTGTTCTATCTTTATATTTATCCACATACGTCCGTCTCTGTCTATCTATACCTCTACCCATCAGTCCATCTCTCTCTCTCTCTCTCTCTCTCTCTCTCTCTCTCTCTCTCTCTCTCTCTTTTCAATCTTCCAGTTCTATGGTGTTCACTGTCAGGCCTTCATGGGCTGCTGTATGTATGTATGTATGTATGTACGTACGTATGTATGTATGTATGTATGTATGTATGTATGTATGTCATCCACCTTCCAGTTCTAAGGTGCTCACAGTCCTGCCTTGCATGGGCTGCTGTATTTTTCGGTGTCATTCTTGCTGCCTCCAGACGATTTCATTAAACTTGTGGCAGACTCTTGTAGTGAAGGGTTTAATGAAGGCTTTATTTAACCCTCTGCTTCCAAAAGTTGCTCCTAAACTGAGGAAAATCGCCTGAAGGTTACAAGAATAAAATAAAAAATACGTCATCGGAGTGAAGGGGTTAATTGCACCTCAAACTGACATCTCTCCATCTTGAACCCTGACCTGTACCAAGACATTAACACAACAACACCGCGGTAGTCACGAAGAAGTGCTGTGGATAGGATGTAGAGCCGTCGTATTGTGTTATTCTGCCACTGAACTGTAAAACCAGATTAACAATAGAATATGATGCTAGTCACGAAGAAGTGCTCTGCAAAGGATGTAGAGCCGTTGTATTGTGTTATTCTGCCAATGAACTGTAAAACCAGATTAACAATAGAATATGATGCTAGTCACGAAGAAGTGCCGTAGAAATGATGTAGAGCAGTAGTATTGTCTTATTCTGCCACTGACCTGACATTAACACTAGGATATGATGCTTGTCACGAAGAAGTGTTATGACAAAGGTGTACAGTCGTAGTATTGTCTTATTTTGCCATCGAAAATAGCTCAAATCTCAGCCACGTTCAGGTGAAACAATCATAGTCAGTTTACTGCTGATGCCCCTCTCTCTCTCTCTCTCTCTCTCTCTCTCTCTCTCTCTCTCTCCTGTTCTTGTTCATGGAGCTTCATACTAATATTTCATTAGGAAAGAAGTTTAGAGTGATGATGATGATGATGATGATGATGATGATGACAGTGATGATGATGTGTGATCCATTGTTACTTACGACTCTGATAAAATACCTTTTAAAAGTTGTTGTGTTTTCTTATTTCGCTTTACGCATCCAACCTTCCTCCCCCATTTCTCTCTCTCTCTGTCTCTCTCTCTCTCTCTCTGGATAAACAGATCGAAGCCAAGTCAACAATAAATACAAAACAAATCAACCCCTTCAAAACGGTGATGTATTATATAATTTTCTCCTGGTACCCGAAGAAGATTTTTTCAGGTAAGAGCCCCCTAGCAGAGCAGGGGTTAATGTAGACGATACCCAACCCCTCCAGTTCCAAAAGTCTGCCCTAAGCTGCATAACATCGTCAGGAGACAGGATAAATAAAATGATAAATAAGGAGGACATGAGACTGGCCAGAGTCACACGGCCTTGGTCTAGGCAACCCTGGAATCGAGGGTGAGTTAACTATGCTGTCTCATCACCATCCATATCATCATGACCATCATCATCATTATCATCATCATCATCATCATCATCATTAGTTCAATCACAAACTTCATCATCACTTCGTCATCGTCGTCTTCGAAGCTGTCGTCTTCATCGTCATCTTCGCTGCCATCGTCATCCTAACCAATATTAAAATATAATAAAATATAAAATAATTTGGTATTACACCAGGTATCCCCGAAGGACTAAGGCGTTGCCCCTGGGTAGAGGACTTTTGGACTGAAGCGTGTAGCATTTTATGACCGGATGCCCTTCCTGATGTCTACCAATGACCATTTATGATTTATTAGCTTTATCTCTCATTCCTTATTCAATTAATGTTTTGCTTCATTCTTGTTCTCTTTTAACTTCCTTCCTACTCAGTTCCCTTCTTTCTATCCCCCTTTCTTCCTTTCCTTTTTTCCCTCAGTTTTTTTTCTTTCTTCTTTTATACCTTTTCCTTTCCTTTTCCTTTCCCATTCTTCCAGCTTCTTTCACTTTCTCTCTTTTTACTGTAATGCACCTCTCTCGTTCTTTTTCCAACCATTTCTTTCTCTCCTCATTCTTTCTTCACTATATTACAGCGGTACAGCAACAACACAAGTGAGAGCCACGGTGAAGTAAGGTGCAGCCGCCTCAGACTCTAATAAGTGTCCGCAGGTCGAACCTTCTCCCATAATGGCTCTTTTTTTCTCTCTCTTCCCTTCTTATATCTTTTTTTCTTTCCTCTTCGTTTTCGCTGATGCTCCTTATATTGATGGCCTCTTTCATTAATTATTTCTCCTGTTTTCTTTCTTCTTTTTTTTCTAATTTTCGTTCCTTTTTACATTTCTTTTATCACTTCTTTCTTTTACTTTGTCCTCTCCATCTCACATTCCTTGTCCTTTTCCTTACAAACTCATTTTACTCTTCCACTGTATTTTGTCACTTTCCATTATTTCTTTCATTCTTTTAGTTCTTATATTTTTCTTACTTCTTCCTCCTTTGCTTTATATTATAACATTACAAGCTACAATAACAGTAGAAGGCGAGATGGAGTAAGGTTATCATCACCAACACTAACCTACCTGAAACCACCATCATCATCACTCCCAGTGCAACAGCCACGACCATCATCATCATCATCATCGATACAGTTAACACTATTCTTAAATCTAATAATCATCATCAGCAGTATCACCTTCAGCACAATTAGGTACATTAAATCAGCCACATCTATATTACAGCAGCTCAAGCTACGATAGAGTCAGGAGGCGAAATGAAATAAGGTGTAGCGGCCTGGGACTCTACTACACCTGTACCTAATTAACACCTTTACCCTGTATTGCACCATACTTCTTCACTATGTTTATCCTTTCTGGCTTTTTCTTTTTTCTCTCATTTTTCTTTCTACCTATATCCTTTCCTCTATCTTTTCTTTCTCCTATCTTTCTCCTTTTCCTTGGTCTTTCTTTTTGTCTTTCTCATTTCCTTGTCATTAATATGCACTCCAACCAACAGCCACAGCATTTGCTTGACTTTGGTAATTTTACGTTGATTCTCAGGATGCCATGACTCACTCTAAACTGAATACAATCTTTTGGCGGCAGCTGGAATACAGTACTACATCTGTGAAGAAAGGGAAATAAAGAAAATATAAGAGAGAGAGAGAGAGAGAGAGAGAGAGAGAGAGAGAGAGAGAGAGAGAGAGAGAGAGAGAGAGAGAGCAATAGTAAGATAGAGCATAATGAAAGTATCACAGTGTATATTAAAAAGAGTTTGCAAAAAACTGGTAGGTTGGAGAGTGTACGATAAAAAAATGAAAAAAATTTCAAACAGTGATAAGGGAAGGTTTAGGAAAGAGAGATAGTGATGAAGACGACAGTTTAAGTAGAATAAAAGAACTTTTAATCGAGAGTATGATGAAGAAAGTATGGGAGAGATTATAGTAAACAATGAGTGTGTTAAGAACAGGCACAATAAGAGACAGGATGGAAGAGTGGTAAGCAGGAGGCGAGGAAGACCGAGACAGATCCACTCCCAGCACCATACTGGCTGGCTGGGGTTCAAGCTACTTTCCACACGTGCCTACAATTTACTTATTTTAAATTTTCACTATATATGTCTTTCTATCTACCTACCTCTCTACCTATATTTCTGTCTGTCTATCTGTCTATCTATCTATCTACCTATCTATCTATCTCTTTGTCTGTCTGTCTATCTAATCAGTCTGTCTACCTATTTATATGCATGCATCTGTCAAGCCATTGCTCAGCGCTAGGTGGCCGAGGTTCACTCTACCATCATATAAATACCTCCGTTTCCACATCAGTATTTATCAGTTACTCAGTCAATTGGTCCATCTATCTGTCTTTCTAACTATATATGTATCTGTTTACTTATCTGCCTATCTATCTTCTATGTATCTATCCTCCCATCTATATCCATCCATCAGTTCGCCCATTTATCTGTCAGTCTACCTAACCGTTCGTTCCTCTATCTATCTGTCTATAACCATCTCTCCGTCTGTCTATCTAACTACCTGTCTATCTATCTATCTATGAATCCATATCTATTCATCTGTCTATATTTACCTACTGTTCTATCTTTATATTTATCCACATACGTCCGTCTCTGTCTATCTATACCTCTACCCATCAGTCCATCTCTCTCTCTCTCTCTCTCTCTCTCTCTCTCTCTCTCTCTCTCTCTCTCTCTCCAATCTTCCAGTTCTATGGTGTTCACTGTCAGGCCTTCATGGGCTGCTGTATGTATGTATGTATGTATGTACGTACGTATGTATGTATGTATGTATGTATGTATGTATGTATGTCATCCACCTTCCAGTTCTAAGGTGCTCACAGTCCTGCCTTGCATGGGCTGCTGTATTTTTCGGTGTCATTCTTGCTGCCTCCAGACGATTTCATTAAACTTGTGGCAGACTCTTGTAGTGAAGGGTTTAATGAAGGCTTTATTTAACCCTCTGCTTCCAAAAGTTGCTCCTAAACTGAGGAAAATCGCCTGAAGGTTACAAGAATAAAATAAAAAATACGTCATCGGAGTGAAGGGGTTAATTGCACCTCAAACTGACATCTCTCCATCTTGAACCCTGACCTGTACCAAGACATTAACACAACAACACCGCGGTAGTCACGAAGAAGTGCTGTGGATAGGATGTAGAGCCGTCGTATTGTGTTATTCTGCCACTGAACTGTAAAACCAGATTAACAATAGAATATGATGCTAGTCACGAAGAAGTGCTCTGCAAAGGATGTAGAGCCGTTGTATTGTGTTATTCTGCCAATGAACTGTAAAACCAGATTAACAATAGAATATGATGCTAGTCACGAAGAAGTGCCGTAGAAATGATGTAGAGCAGTAGTATTGTCTTATTCTGCCACTGACCTGACATTAACACTAGGATATGATGCTTGTCACGAAGAAGTGTTATGACAAAGGTGTACAGTCGTAGTATTGTCTTATTTTGCCATCGAAAATAGCTCAAATCTCAGCCACGTTCAGGTGAAACAATCATAGTCAGTTTACTGCTGATGCCCCTCTCTCTCTCTCTCTCTCTCTCTCTCTCTCTCTCTCTCTCTCTCTCTCTCTCTCTCCTGTTCTTGTTCATGGAGCTTCATACTAATATTTCATTAGGAAAGAAGTTTAGAGTGATGATGATGATGATGATGATGATGATGACAGTGATGATGATGTGTGATCCATTGTTACTTACGACTCTGATAAAATACCTTTTAAAAGTTGTTGTGTTTTCTTATTTCGCTTTACGCATCCAACCTTCCTCCCCCATTTCTCTCTCTCTCTGTCTCTCTCTCTCTCTCTGGATAAACAGATCGAAGCCAAGTCAACAATAAATACAAAACAAATCAACCCCTTCAAAACGGTGATGTATTATATAATTTTCTCCTGGTACCCGAAGAAGATTTTTTCAGGTAAGAGCCCCCTAGCAGAGCAGGGGTTAATGTAGACGATACCCAACCCCTCCAGTTCCAAAAGTCTGCCCTAAGCTGCATAACATCGTCAGGAGACAGGATAAATAAAATGATAAATAAGGAGGACATGAGACTGGCCAGAGTCACACGGCCTTGGTCTAGGCAACCCTGGAATCGAGGGTGAGTTAACTATGCTGTCTCATCACCATCCATATCATCATGACCATCATCATCATTATCATCATCATCATCATCATCATCATTAGTTCAATCACAAACTTCATCATCACTTCGTCATCGTCGTCTTCGAAGCTGTCGTCTTCATCGTCATCTTCGCTGCCATCGTCATCCTAACCAATATTAAAATATAATAAAATATAAAATAATTTGGTATTACACCAGGTATCCCCGAAAGGCTAAGGCGTTGCCCCTGGGTAGAGGACTTTTGGACTGAAGCGTGTAGCATTTTATGACCGGATGCCCTTCCTGATGTCTACCAATGACCATTTATGATTTATTAGCTTTATCTCTCATTCCTTATTCAATTAATGTTTTGCTTCATTCTTGTTCTCTTTTAACTTCCTTCCTACTCAGTTCCCTTCTTTCTATCCCCCTTTCTTCCTTTCCTTTTTTCCCTCAGTTTTTTTTCTTTCTTCTTTTATACCTTTTCCTTTCCTTTTCCTTTCCCATTCTTCCAGCTTCTTTCACTTTCTCTCTTTTTACTGTAATGCACCTCTCTCGTTCTTTTTCCAACCATTTCTTTCTCTCCTCATTCTTTCTTCACTATATTACAGCGGTACAGCAACAACACAAGTGAGAGCCACGGTGAAGTAAGGTGCAGCCGCCTCAGACTCTAATAAGTGTCCGCAGGTCGAACCTTCTCCCATAATGGCTCTTTTTTTCTCTCTCTTCCCTTCTTATATCTTTTTTTCTTTCCTCTTCGTTTTCGCTGATGCTCCTTATATTGATGGCCTCTTTCATTAATTATTTCTCCTGTTTTCTTTCTTCTTTTTTTTCTAATTTTCGTTCCTTTTTACATTTCTTTTATCACTTCTTTCTTTTACTTTGTCCTCTCCATCTCACATTCCTTGTCCTTTTCCTTACAAACTCATTTTACTCTTCCACTGTATTTTGTCACTTTCCATTATTTCTTTCATTCTTTTAGTTCTTATATTTTTCTTACTTCTTCCTCCTTTGCTTTATATTATAACATTACAAGCTACAATAACAGTAGAAGGCGAGATGGAGTAAGGTTATCATCACCAACACTAACCTACCTGAAACCACCATCATCATCACTCCCAGTGCAACAGCCACGACCATCATCATCATCATCATCGATACAGTTAACACTATTCTTAAATCTAATAATCATCATCAGCAGTATCACCTTCAGCACAATTAGGTACATTAAATCAGCCACATCTATATTACAGCAGCTCAAGCTACGATAGAGTCAGGAGGCGAAATGAAATAAGGTGTAGCGGCCTGGGACTCTACTACACCTGTACCTAATTAACACCTTTACCCTGTATTGCACCATACTTCTTCACTATGTTTATCCTTTCTGGCTTTTTTTTTCTCTCATTTTTCTTTCTACCTATATCCTTTCCTCTATCTTTTCTTTCTCCTATCTTTCTCCTTTTCCTTGGTCTTTCTTTTTGTCTTTCTCATTTCCTTGTCATTAATATGCACTCCAACCAACAGCCACAGCATTTGCTTGACTTTGGTAATTTTACGTTGATTCTCAGGATGCCATGACTCACTCTAAACTGAATACAATCTTTTGGCGGCAGCTGGAATACAGTACTACATCTGTGAAGAAAGGGAAATAAAGAAAATATAAGAGAGAGAGAGAGAGAGAGAGAGAGAGAGAGAGAGAGAGAGAGAGAGAGAGAGAGAGAGAGAGAGAGCAATAGTAAGATAGAGCATAATGAAAGTATCACAGTGTATATTAAAAAGAGTTTGCAAAAAACTGGTAGGTTGGAGAGTGTACGATAAAAAAATGAAAAAAATTTCAAACAGTGATAAGGGAAGGTTTAGGAAAGAGAGATAGTGATGAAGACGACAGTTTAAGTAGAATAAAAGAACTTTTAATCGAGAGTATGATGAAGAAAGTATGGGAGAGATTATAGTAAACAATGAGTGTGTTAAGAACAGGCACAATAAGAGACAGGATGGAAGAGTGGTAAGCAGGAGGCGAGGAAGACCGAGACAGATCCACTCCCAGCACCATACTGGCTGGCTGGGGTTCAAGCTACTTTCCACACGTGCCTACAATTTACTTATTTTAAATTTTCACTATATATGTCTTTCTATCTACCTACCTCTCTACCTATATTTCTGTCTGTCTATCTGTCTATCTATCTATCTACCTATCTATCTATCTCTTTGTCTGTCTGTCTATCTAATCAGTCTGTCTACCTATTTATATGCATGCATCTGTCAAGCCATTGCTCAGCGCTAGGTGGCCGAGGTTCACTCTACCATCATATAAATACCTCCGTTTCCACATCAGTATTTATCAGTTACTCAGTCAATTGGTCCATCTATCTGTCTTTCTAACTATATATGTATCTGTTTACTTATCTGCCTATCTATCTTCTATGTATCTATCCTCCCATCTATATCCATCCATCAGTTCGCCCATTTATCTGTCAGTCTACCTAACCGTTCGTTCCTCTATCTATCTGTCTATAACCATCTCTCCGTCTGTCTATCTAACTACCTGTCTATCTATCTATCTATGAATCCATATCTATTCATCTGTCTATATTTACCTACTGTTCTATCTTTATATTTATCCACATACGTCCGTCTCTGTCTATCTATACCTCTACCCATCAGTCCATCTCTCTCTCTCTCTCTCTCTCTCTCTCTCTCTCTCTCTCTCTTTTCAATCTTCCAGTTCTATGGTGTTCACTGTCAGGCCTTCATGGGCTGCTGTATGTATGTATGTATGTATGTACGTACGTATGTATGTATGTATGTATGTATGTATGTCATCCACCTTCCAGTTCTAAGGTGCTCACAGTCCTGCCTTGCATGGGCTGCTGTATTTTTCGGTGTCATTCTTGCTGCCTCCAGACGATTTCATTAAACTTGTGGCAGACTCTTGTAGTGAAGGGTTTAATGAAGGCTTTATTTAACCCTCTGCTTCCAAAAGTTGCTCCTAAACTGAGGAAAATCGCCTGAAGGTTACAAGAATAAAATAAAAAATACGTCATCGGAGTGAAGGGGTTAATTGCACCTCAAACTGACATCTCTCCATCTTGAACCCTGACCTGTACCAAGACATTAACACAACAACACCGCGGTAGTCACGAAGAAGTGCTGTGGATAGGATGTAGAGCCGTCGTATTGTGTTATTCTGCCACTGAACTGTAAAACCAGATTAACAATAGAATATGATGCTAGTCACGAAGAAGTGCTCTGCAAAGGATGTAGAGCCGTTGTATTGTGTTATTCTGCCAATGAACTGTAAAACCAGATTAACAATAGAATATGATGCTAGTCACGAAGAAGTGCCGTAGAAATGATGTAGAGCAGTAGTATTGTCTTATTCTGCCACTGACCTGACATTAACACTAGGATATGATGCTTGTCACGAAGAAGTGTTATGACAAAGGTGTACAGTCGTAGTATTGTCTTATTTTGCCATCGAAAATAGCTCAAATCTCAGCCACGTTCAGGTGAAACAATCATAGTCAGTTTACTGCTGATGCCCCTCTCTCTCTCTCTCTCTCTCTCTCTCTCTCTCTCTCTCTCTCTCTCTCTCTCCTGTTCTTGTTCATGGAGCTTCATACTAATATTTCATTAGGAAAGAAGTTTAGAGTGATGATGATGATGATGATGATGATGATGATGACAGTGATGATGATGTGTGATCCATTGTTACTTACGACTCTGATAAAATACCTTTTAAAAGTTGTTGTGTTTTCTTATTTCGCTTTACGCATCCAACCTTCCTCCCCCATTTCTCTCTCTCTCTCTCTCTCTCTCTCTCTCTCTGGATAAACAGATCGAAGCCAAGTCAACAATAAATACAAAACAAATCAACCCCTTCAAAACGGTGATGTATTATATAATTTTCTCCTGGTACCCGAAGAAGATTTTTTCAGGTAAGAGCCCCCTAGCAGAGCAGGGGTTAATGTAGACGATACCCAACCCCTCCAGTTCCAAAAGTCTGCCCTAAGCTGCATAACATCGTCAGGAGACAGGATAAATAAAATGATAAATAAGGAGGACATGAGACTGGCCAGAGTCACACGGCCTTGGTCTAGGCAACCCTGGAATCGAGGGTGAGTTAACTATGCTGTCTCATCACCATCCATATCATCATGACCATCATCATCATTATCATCATCATCATCATCATCATCATTAGTTCAATCACAAACTTCATCATCACTTCGTCATCGTCGTCTTCGAAGCTGTCGTCTTCATCGTCATCTTCGCTGCCATCGTCATCCTAACCAATATTAAAATATAATAAAATATAAAATAATTTGGTATTACACCAGGTATCCCCGAAGGGCCAAGGCGTTGCCCCTGGGTAGAGGACTTTTGGACTGAAGCGTGTAGCATTTTATGACCGGATGCCCTTCCTGATGTCTACCAATGACCATTTATGATTTATTAGCTTTATCTCTCATTCCTTATTCAATTAATGTTTTGCTTCATTCTTGTTCTCTTTTAACTTCCTTCCTACTCAGTTCCCTTCTTTCTATCCCCCTTTCTTCCTTTCCTTTTTTCCCTCAGTTTTTTTTCTTTCTTCTTTTATACCTTTTCCTTTCCTTTTCCTTTCCCATTCTTCCAGCTTCTTTCACTTTCTCTCTTTTTACTGTAATGCACCTCTCTCGTTCTTTTTCCAACCATTTCTTTCTCTCCTCATTCTTTCTTCACTATATTACAGCGGTACAGCAACAACACAAGTGAGAGCCACGGTGAAGTAAGGTGCAGCCGCCTCAGACTCTAATAAGTGTCCGCAGGTCGAACCTTCTCCCATAATGGCTCTTTTTTTCTCTCTCTTCCCTTCTTATATCTTTTTTCTTTCCTCTTCGTTTTCGCTGATGCTCCTTATATTGATGGCCTCTTTCATTAATTATTTCTCCTGTTTTCTTTCTTCTTTTTTTTCTAATTTTCGTTCCTTTTTACATTTCTTTTATCACTTCTTTCTTTTACTTTGTCCTCTCCATCTCACATTCCTTGTCCTTTTCCTTACAAACTCATTTTACTCTTCCACTGTATTTTGTCACTTTCCATTATTTCTTTCATTCTTTTAGTTCTTATATTTTTCTTACTTCTTCCTCCTTTGCTTTATATTATAACATTACAAGCTACAATAACAGTAGAAGGCGAGATGGAGTAAGGTTATCATCACCAACACTAACCTACCTGAAACCACCATCATCATCACTCCCAGTGCAACAGCCACGACCATCATCATCATCATCATCGATACAGTTAACACTATTCTTAAATCTAATAATCATCATCAGCAGTATCACCTTCAGCACAATTAGGTACATTAAATCAGCCACATCTATATTACAGCAGCTCAAGCTACGATAGAGTCAGGAGGCGAAATGAAATAAGGTGTAGCGGCCTGGGACTCTACTACACCTGTACCTAATTAACACCTTTACCCTGTATTGCACCATACTTCTTCACTATGTTTATCCTTTCTGGCTTTTTCTTTTTTCTCTCATTTTTCTTTCTACCTATATCCTTTCCTCTATCTTTTCTTTCTCCTATCTTTCTCCTTTTCCTTGGTCTTTCTTTTTGTCTTTCTCATTTCCTTGTCATTAATATGCACTCCAACCAACAGCCACAGCATTTGCTTGACTTTGGTAATTTTACGTTGATTCTCAGGATGCCATGACTCACTCTAAACTGAATACAATCTTTTGGCGGCAGCTGGAATACAGTACTACATCTGTGAAGAAAGGGAAATAAAGAAAATATAAGAGAGAGAGAGAGAGAGAGAGAGAGAGAGAGAGAGAGAGAGAGAGAGAGAGAGCAATAGTAAGATAGAGCATAATGAAAGTATCACAGTGTATATTAAAAAGAGTTTGCAAAAAACTGGTAGGTTGGAGAGTGTACGATAAAAAAATGAAAAAAATTTCAAACAGTGATAAGGGAAGGTTTAGGAAAGAGAGATAGTGATGAAGACGACAGTTTAAGTAGAATAAAAGAACTTTTAATCGAGAGTATGATGAAGAAAGTATGGGAGAGATTATAGTAAACAATGAGTGTGTTAAGAACAGGCACAATAAGAGACAGGATGGAAGAGTGGTAAGCAGGAGGCGAGGAAGACCGAGACAGATCCACTCCCAGCACCATACTGGCTGGCTGGGGTTCAAGCTACTTTCCACACGTGCCTACAATTTACTTATTTTAAATTTTCACTATATATGTCTTTCTATCTACCTACCTCTCTACCTATATTTCTGTCTGTCTATCTGTCTATCTATCTATCTACCTATCTATCTATCTCTTTGTCTGTCTGTCTATCTAATCAGTCTGTCTACCTATTTATATGCATGCATCTGTCAAGCCATTGCTCAGCGCTAGGTGGCCGAGGTTCACTCTACCATCATATAAATACCTCCGTTTCCACATCAGTATTTATCAGTTACTCAGTCAATTGGTCCATCTATCTGTCTTTCTAACTATATATGTATCTGTTTACTTATCTGCCTATCTATCTTCTATGTATCTATCCTCCCATCTATATCCATCCATCAGTTCGCCCATTTATCTGTCAGTCTACCTAACCGTTCGTTCCTCTATCTATCTGTCTATAACCATCTCTCCGTCTGTCTATCTAACTACCTGTCTATCTATCTATCTATGAATCCATATCTATTCATCTGTCTATATTTACCTACTGTTCTATCTTTATATTTATCCACATACGTCCGTCTCTGTCTATCTATACCTCTACCCATCAGTCCATCTCTCTCTCTCTCTCTCTCTCTCTCTCTCTCTCTCTCTCTCTCTCTCTCTCTTTTCAATCTTCCAGTTCTATGGTGTTCACTGTCAGGCCTTCATGGGCTGCTGTATGTATGTATGTATGTATGTACGTACGTATGTATGTATGTATGTATGTATGTATGTATGTATGTATGTCATCCACCTTCCAGTTCTAAGGTGCTCACAGTCCTGCCTTGCATGGGCTGCTGTATTTTTCGGTGTCATTCTTGCTGCCTCCAGACGATTTCATTAAACTTGTGGCAGACTCTTGTAGTGAAGGGTTTAATGAAGGCTTTATTTAACCCTCTGCTTCCAAAAGTTGCTCCTAAACTGAGGAAAATCGCCTGAAGGTTACAAGAATAAAATAAAAAATACGTCATCGGAGTGAAGGGGTTAATTGCACCTCAAACTGACATCTCTCCATCTTGAACCCTGACCTGTACCAAGACATTAACACAACAACACCGCGGTAGTCACGAAGAAGTGCTGTGGATAGGATGTAGAGCCGTCGTATTGTGTTATTCTGCCACTGAACTGTAAAACCAGATTAACAATAGAATATGATGCTAGTCACGAAGAAGTGCTCTGCAAAGGATGTAGAGCCGTTGTATTGTGTTATTCTGCCAATGAACTGTAAAACCAGATTAACAATAGAATATGATGCTAGTCACGAAGAAGTGCCGTAGAAATGATGTAGAGCAGTAGTATTGTCTTATTCTGCCACTGACCTGACATTAACACTAGGATATGATGCTTGTCACGAAGAAGTGTTATGACAAAGGTGTACAGTCGTAGTATTGTCTTATTTTGCCATCGAAAATAGCTCAAATCTCAGCCACGTTCAGGTGAAACAATCATAGTCAGTTTACTGCTGATGCCCCTCTCTCTCTCTCTCTCTCTCTCTCTCTCTCTCTCTCTCTCTCTCTCTCTCTCCTGTTCTTGTTCATGGAGCTTCATACTAATATTTCATTAGGAAAGAAGTTTAGAGTGATGATGATGATGATGATGATGATGATGACAGTGATGATGATGTGTGATCCATTGTTACTTACGACTCTGATAAAATACCTTTTAAAAGTTGTTGTGTTTTCTTATTTCGCTTTACGCATCCAACCTTCCTCCCCCATTTCTCTCTCTCTCTGTCTCTCTCTCTCTCTCTGGATAAACAGATCGAAGCCAAGTCAACAATAAATACAAAACAAATCAACCCCTTCAAAACGGTGATGTATTATATAATTTTCTCCTGGTACCCGAAGAAGATTTTTTCAGGTAAGAGCCCCCTAGCAGAGCAGGGGTTAATGTAGACGATACCCAACCCCTCCAGTTCCAAAAGTCTGCCCTAAGCTGCATAACATCGTCAGGAGACAGGATAAATAAAATGATAAATAAGGAGGACATGAGACTGGCCAGAGTCACACGGCCTTGGTCTAGGCAACCCTGGAATCGAGGGTGAGTTAACTATGCTGTCTCATCACCATCCATATCATCATGACCATCATCATCATTATCATCATCATCATCATCATCATCATTAGTTCAATCACAAACTTCATCATCACTTCGTCATCGTCGTCTTCGAAGCTGTCGTCTTCATCGTCATCTTCGCTGCCATCGTCATCCTAACCAATATTAAAATATAATAAAATATAAAATAATTTGGTATTACACCAGGTATCCCCGAAGGGACTAAGGCGTTGCCCCTGGGTAGAGGACTTTTGGACTGAAGCGTGTAGCATTTTATGACCGGATGCCCTTCCTGATGTCTACCAATGACCATTTATGATTTATTAGCTTTATCTCTCATTCCTTATTCAATTAATGTTTTGCTTCATTCTTGTTCTCTTTTAACTTCCTTCCTACTCAGTTCCCTTCTTTCTATCCCCCTTTCTTCCTTTCCTTTTTTCCCTCAGTTTTTTTCTTTCTTCTTTTATACCTTTTCCTTTCCTTTTCCTTTCCCATTCTTCCAGCTTCTTTCACTTTCTCTCTTTTTACTGTAATGCACCTCTCTCGTTCTTTTTCCAACCATTTCTTTCTCTCCTCATTCTTTCTTCACTATATTACAGCGGTACAGCAACAACACAAGTGAGAGCCACGGTGAAGTAAGGTGCAGCCGCCTCAGACTCTAATAAGTGTCCGCAGGTCGAACCTTCTCCCATAATGGCTCTTTTTTCTCTCTCTTCCCTTCTTATATCTTTTTTTCTTTCCTCTTCGTTTTCGCTGATGCTCCTTATATTGATGGCCTCTTTCATTAATTATTTCTCCTGTTTTCTTTCTTCTTTTTTTTCTAATTTTCGTTCCTTTTTACATTTCTTTTATCACTTCTTTCTTTTACTTTGTCCTCTCCATCTCACATTCCTTGTCCTTTTCCTTACAAACTCATTTTACTCTTCCACTGTATTTTGTCACTTTCCATTATTTCTTTCATTCTTTTAGTTCTTATATTTTTCTTACTTCTTCCTCCTTTGCTTTATATTATAACATTACAAGCTACAATAACAGTAGAAGGCGAGATGGAGTAAGGTTATCATCACCAACACTAACCTACCTGAAACCACCATCATCATCACTCCCAGTGCAACAGCCACGACCATCATCATCATCATCATCGATACAGTTAACACTATTCTTAAATCTAATAATCATCATCAGCAGTATCACCTTCAGCACAATTAGGTACATTAAATCAGCCACATCTATATTACAGCAGCTCAAGCTACGATAGAGTCAGGAGGCGAAATGAAATAAGGTGTAGCGGCCTGGGACTCTACTACACCTGTACCTAATTAACACCTTTACCCTGTATTGCACCATACTTCTTCACTATGTTTATCCTTTCTGGCTTTTTCTTTTTTCTCTCATTTTTCTTTCTACCTATATCCTTTCCTCTATCTTTTCTTTCTCCTATCTTTCTCCTTTTCCTTGGTCTTTCTTTTTGTCTTTCTCATTTCCTTGTCATTAATATGCACTCCAACCAACAGCCACAGCATTTGCTTGACTTTGGTAATTTTACGTTGATTCTCAGGATGCCATGACTCACTCTAAACTGAATACAATCTTTTGGCGGCAGCTGGAATACAGTACTACATCTGTGAAGAAAGGGAAATAAAGAAAATATAAGAGAGAGAGAGAGAGAGAGAGAGAGAGAGAGAGAGAGAGCAATAGTAAGATAGAGCATAATGAAAGTATCACAGTGTATATTAAAAAGAGTTTGCAAAAAACTGGTAGGTTGGAGAGTGTACGATAAAAAAATGAAAAAAATTTCAAACAGTGATAAGGGAAGGTTTAGGAAAGAGAGATAGTGATGAAGACGACAGTTTAAGTAGAATAAAAGAACTTTTAATCGAGAGTATGATGAAGAAAGTATGGGAGAGATTATAGTAAACAATGAGTGTGTTAAGAACAGGCACAATAAGAGACAGGATGGAAGAGTGGTAAGCAGGAGGCGAGGAAGACCGAGACAGATCCACTCCCAGCACCATACTGGCTGGCTGGGGTTCAAGCTACTTTCCACACGTGCCTACAATTTACTTATTTTAAATTTTCACTATATATGTCTTTCTATCTACCTACCTCTCTACCTATATTTCTGTCTGTCTATCTGTCTATCTATCTATCTACCTATCTATCTATCTCTTTGTCTGTCTGTCTATCTAATCAGTCTGTCTACCTATTTATATGCATGCATCTGTCAAGCCATTGCTCAGCGCTAGGTGGCCGAGGTTCACTCTACCATCATATAAATACCTCCGTTTCCACATCAGTATTTATCAGTTACTCAGTCAATTGGTCCATCTATCTGTCTTTCTAACTATATATGTATCTGTTTACTTATCTGCCTATCTATCTTCTATGTATCTATCCTCCCATCTATATCCATCCATCAGTTCGCCCATTTATCTGTCAGTCTACCTAACCGTTCGTTCCTCTATCTATCTGTCTATAACCATCTCTCCGTCTGTCTATCTAACTACCTGTCTATCTATCTATCTATGAATCCATATCTATTCATCTGTCTATATTTACCTACTGTTCTATCTTTATATTTATCCACATACGTCCGTCTCTGTCTATCTATACCTCTACCCATCAGTCCATCTCTCTCTCTCTCTCTCTCTCTCTCTCTCTCTCTCTCTCTCTCTCTCTCTCTCTTTTCAATCTTCCAGTTCTATGGTGTTCACTGTCAGGCCTTCATGGGCTGCTGTATGTATGTATGTATGTATGTACGTACGTATGTATGTATGTATGTATGTATGTATGTATGTCATCCACCTTCCAGTTCTAAGGTGCTCACAGTCCTGCCTTGCATGGGCTGCTGTATTTTTCGGTGTCATTCTTGCTGCCTCCAGACGATTTCATTAAACTTGTGGCAGACTCTTGTAGTGAAGGGTTTAATGAAGGCTTTATTTAACCCTCTGCTTCCAAAAGTTGCTCCTAAACTGAGGAAAATCGCCTGAAGGTTACAAGAATAAAATAAAAAATACGTCATCGGAGTGAAGGGGTTAATTGCACCTCAAACTGACATCTCTCCATCTTGAACCCTGACCTGTACCAAGACATTAACACAACAACACCGCGGTAGTCACGAAGAAGTGCTGTGGATAGGATGTAGAGCCGTCGTATTGTGTTATTCTGCCACTGAACTGTAAAACCAGATTAACAATAGAATATGATGCTAGTCACGAAGAAGTGCTCTGCAAAGGATGTAGAGCCGTTGTATTGTGTTATTCTGCCAATGAACTGTAAAACCAGATTAACAATAGAATATGATGCTAGTCACGAAGAAGTGCCGTAGAAATGATGTAGAGCAGTAGTATTGTCTTATTCTGCCACTGACCTGACATTAACACTAGGATATGATGCTTGTCACGAAGAAGTGTTATGACAAAGGTGTACAGTCGTAGTATTGTCTTATTTTGCCATCGAAAATAGCTCAAATCTCAGCCACGTTCAGGTGAAACAATCATAGTCAGTTTACTGCTGATGCCCCTCTCTCTCTCTCTCTCTCTCTCTCTCTCTCTCTCTCTCTCTCTCTCTCTCTCTGTTCTTGTTCATGGAGCTTCATACTAATATTTCATTAGGAAAGAAGTTTAGAGTGATGATGATGATGATGATGATGATGATGACAGTGATGATGATGTGTGATCCATTGTTACTTACGACTCTGATAAAATACCTTTTAAAAGTTGTTGTGTTTTCTTATTTCGCTTTACGCATCCAACCTTCCTCCCCCATTTCTCTCTCTCTCTGTCTCTCTCTCTCTCTCTGGATAAACAGATCGAAGCCAAGTCAACAATAAATACAAAACAAATCAACCCCTTCAAAACGGTGATGTATTATATAATTTTCTCCTGGTACCCGAAGAAGATTTTTTCAGGTAAGAGCCCCCTAGCAGAGCAGGGGTTAATGTAGACGATACCCAACCCCTCCAGTTCCAAAAGTCTGCCCTAAGCTGCATAACATCGTCAGGAGACAGGATAAATAAAATGATAAATAAGGAGGACATGAGACTGGCCAGAGTCACACGGCCTTGGTCTAGGCAACCCTGGAATCGAGGGTGAGTTAACTATGCTGTCTCATCACCATCCATATCATCATGACCATCATCATCATTATCATCATCATCATCATCATCATCATTAGTTCAATCACAAACTTCATCATCACTTCGTCATCGTCGTCTTCGAAGCTGTCGTCTTCATCGTCATCTTCGCTGCCATCGTCATCCTAACCAATATTAAAATATAATAAAATATAAAATAATTTGGTATTACACCAGGTATCCCCGAAGGGCTAAGGCGTTGCCCCTGGGTAGAGGACTTTTGGACTGAAGCGTGTAGCATTTTATGACCGGATGCCCTTCCTGATGTCTACCAATGACCATTTATGATTTATTAGCTTTATCTCTCATTCCTTATTCAATTAATGTTTTGCTTCATTCTTGTTCTCTTTTAACTTCCTTCCTACTCAGTTCCCTTCTTTCTATCCCCCTTTCTTCCTTTCCTTTTTTCCCTCAGTTTTTTTCTTTCTTCTTTTATACCTTTTCCTTTCCTTTTCCTTTCCCATTCTTCCAGCTTCTTTCACTTTCTCTCTTTTTACTGTAATGCACCTCTCTCGTTCTTTTTCCAACCATTTCTTTCTCTCCTCATTCTTTCTTCACTATATTACAGCGGTACAGCAACAACACAAGTGAGAGCCACGGTGAAGTAAGGTGCAGCCGCCTCAGACTCTAATAAGTGTCCGCAGGTCGAACCTTCTCCCATAATGGCTCTTTTTTCTCTCTCTTCCCTTCTTATATCTTTTTTCTTTCCTCTTCGTTTTCGCTGATGCTCCTTATATTGATGGCCTCTTTCATTAATTATTTCTCCTGTTTTCTTTCTTCTTTTTTTTCTAATTTTCGTTCCTTTTTACATTTCTTTTATCACTTCTTTCTTTTACTTTGTCCTCTCCATCTCACATTCCTTGTCCTTTTCCTTACAAACTCATTTTACTCTTCCACTGTATTTTGTCACTTTCCATTATTTCTTTCATTCTTTTAGTTCTTATATTTTTCTTACTTCTTCCTCCTTTGCTTTATATTATAACATTACAAGCTACAATAACAGTAGAAGGCGAGATGGAGTAAGGTTATCATCACCAACACTAACCTACCTGAAACCACCATCATCATCACTCCCAGTGCAACAGCCACGACCATCATCATCATCATCATCGATACAGTTAACACTATTCTTAAATCTAATAATCATCATCAGCAGTATCACCTTCAGCACAATTAGGTACATTAAATCAGCCACATCTATATTACAGCAGCTCAAGCTACGATAGAGTCAGGAGGCGAAATGAAATAAGGTGTAGCGGCCTGGGACTCTACTACACCTGTACCTAATTAACACCTTTACCCTGTATTGCACCATACTTCTTCACTATGTTTATCCTTTCTGGCTTTTTCTTTTTTCTCTCATTTTTCTTTCTACCTATATCCTTTCCTCTATCTTTTCTTTCTCCTATCTTTCTCCTTTTCCTTGGTCTTTCTTTTTGTCTTTCTCATTTCCTTGTCATTAATATGCACTCCAACCAACAGCCACAGCATTTGCTTGACTTTGGTAATTTTACGTTGATTCTCAGGATGCCATGACTCACTCTAAACTGAATACAATCTTTTGGCGGCAGCTGGAATACAGTACTACATCTGTGAAGAAAGGGAAATAAAGAAAATATAAGAGAGAGAGAGAGAGAGAGAGAGAGAGAGAGAGAGAGAGAGAGAGAGAGAGAGAGAGAGAGAGCAATAGTAAGATAGAGCATAATGAAAGTATCACAGTGTATATTAAAAAGAGTTTGCAAAAAACTGGTAGGTTGGAGAGTGTACGATAAAAAAATGAAAAAAATTTCAAACAGTGATAAGGGAAGGTTTAGGAAAGAGAGATAGTGATGAAGACGACAGTTTAAGTAGAATAAAAGAACTTTTAATCGAGAGTATGATGAAGAAAGTATGGGAGAGATTATAGTAAACAATGAGTGTGTTAAGAACAGGCACAATAAGAGACAGGATGGAAGAGTGGTAAGCAGGAGGCGAGGAAGACCGAGACAGATCCACTCCCAGCACCATACTGGCTGGCTGGGGTTCAAGCTACTTTCCACACGTGCCTACAATTTACTTATTTTAAATTTTCACTATATATGTCTTTCTATCTACCTACCTCTCTACCTATATTTCTGTCTGTCTATCTGTCTATCTATCTATCTACCTATCTATCTATCTCTTTGTCTGTCTGTCTATCTAATCAGTCTGTCTACCTATTTATATGCATGCATCTGTCAAGCCATTGCTCAGCGCTAGGTGGCCGAGGTTCACTCTACCATCATATAAATACCTCCGTTTCCACATCAGTATTTATCAGTTACTCAGTCAATTGGTCCATCTATCTGTCTTTCTAACTATATATGTATCTGTTTACTTATCTGCCTATCTATCTTCTATGTATCTATCCTCCCATCTATATCCATCCATCAGTTCGCCCATTTATCTGTCAGTCTACCTAACCGTTCGTTCCTCTATCTATCTGTCTATAACCATCTCTCCGTCTGTCTATCTAACTACCTGTCTATCTATCTATCTATGAATCCATATCTATTCATCTGTCTATATTTACCTACTGTTCTATCTTTATATTTATCCACATACGTCCGTCTCTGTCTATCTATACCTCTACCCATCAGTCCATCTCTCTCTCTCTCTCTCTCTCTCTCTCTCTCTCTCTCTCTCTCTCTTTTCAATCTTCCAGTTCTATGGTGTTCACTGTCAGGCCTTCATGGGCTGCTGTATGTATGTATGTATGTATGTACGTACGTATGTATGTATGTATGTATGTATGTATGTATGTATGTCATCCACCTTCCAGTTCTAAGGTGCTCACAGTCCTGCCTTGCATGGGCTGCTGTATTTTTCGGTGTCATTCTTGCTGCCTCCAGACGATTTCATTAAACTTGTGGCAGACTCTTGTAGTGAAGGGTTTAATGAAGGCTTTATTTAACCCTCTGCTTCCAAAAGTTGCTCCTAAACTGAGGAAAATCGCCTGAAGGTTACAAGAATAAAATAAAAAATACGTCATCGGAGTGAAGGGGTTAATTGCACCTCAAACTGACATCTCTCCATCTTGAACCCTGACCTGTACCAAGACATTAACACAACAACACCGCGGTAGTCACGAAGAAGTGCTGTGGATAGGATGTAGAGCCGTCGTATTGTGTTATTCTGCCACTGAACTGTAAAACCAGATTAACAATAGAATATGATGCTAGTCACGAAGAAGTGCTCTGCAAAGGATGTAGAGCCGTTGTATTGTGTTATTCTGCCAATGAACTGTAAAACCAGATTAACAATAGAATATGATGCTAGTCACGAAGAAGTGCCGTAGAAATGATGTAGAGCAGTAGTATTGTCTTATTCTGCCACTGACCTGACATTAACACTAGGATATGATGCTTGTCACGAAGAAGTGTTATGACGTATCAAGCTCTGCTGGCCCCTATATAATGTGCTCAGTCTCTGCATTATTGTCACTTAGATCTACTCCTCATTTTGTTCACATCTCTGTCCTCCCCTGTACAGGTGTTATTACTATGAGTGCTCAGGAAGTCTCCAACCATCTAGCAGCTGTGTAATTTGAGTATGAGTGTTATTTCATTTTTTCTTGTACCGTGTAGCGTAAGGTGTTAATTCTTAGGCCTAGTAAGGTTTTTGTGATTCATGTGTTTGGGATGTCAGCCCTTATTAATAAAATTTCGTATCTGTGATAATATATCTTGCATTCACTGAGTATTATCTGGAATTCTCATTTTTCAGGGCTGACTTAGATAAATTTACTCTTGCTAATTTCGTGTTAATAGAGGCTATTGCAGTTAACCATATATTTAACCTGTTTTTTGCCATTACATTATCCTTATGAGTCCTGAATGTTTTGTTGTTAGTTTGAGTATTAAACTTTAACTTGTAATTTTACCTAACTCTTTTGTTTTGAACCTGGAACAGTTTTCTCTGTTCCGTAACAATATATATATATATATATATATGGAGAGGATGTGCCTTACAGTCAGGTAATATGGTTAAAAAAAACGTGGTCAACTGTTGAAAACTTAAAATGCTCATATTGATTTAATAAGTTAAATTTATGTTTCCTAAAGCTCTTGTTTATTTTGTAACCCCTTTTTGAGAACGTCGTTCCTTTGGAGTATGGAATAGAATCAGGGAACTCATCTCTGATTATTATCCACAGGTATCACTGAGGATAGTATTTAAACCATCATCAGTGTTATCCAACCATTTCAAGATCAAGGACCGCATCCACGATTCCCTGATGTCATCGGTGGTGTACAAGTTTAAGTGTAGTAGATGTATTTCTATTTATATTGGGCAAACCAAACGAAACCTCACCGCCAGGATTTCGGAGCATCGTGGAAGGTCACACAGAACGGGTCTTATTATATCGAAACCTGGCTATTCAACGATCCATGAACACTCTGAAGCCTCAGGCCACCCAATGTATTCAAGTGATTTCTCCATTCACCACACTTCTCAAATTGCCCCGTAACGTAACATCGGATATATTTATCCAGGAAAACGGGGTGCCGCAGGGAAGTGTGCTTAGTCCTACTTTATTTAGCATTATGATCAATGATATTCTGTCATCAGCTCCCATCCCGAGGAATCTTAAATACTCGCTCTACGCTGACGATTGTGCAATATGGCACTCTTCCCATAATGCACAATTTTCGGCTGGGCGGATTCAAGCAGCCCTTGACTCCGTCCACCAATGGGCCTTGCAGTGGGGATTTAAGTTTTCCGTCCCTAAGTGTGCCGCTGTAGTCTTCACTAATCGTAATGTACCTAATTTGTGCTTAACATTGGATAATCAGGCGGTACCTTTTGAAAATTCTGTAAAGTTTTGGGGAATTCATTTTCATCGTCGGTTGAACTTCAAAATTCATGTTAATAATTTGCTTGCTCGTTGTGATAAACCTTTAAATGTTCTCAAGTACCTAGCGAGTACTACATGGGGTGTCGACAGAAAATCTTTATTAATGGTGTATAAGTCCCTTATTTGATCAAAGCTAAACTATGGTGCACAGGTGTATGGCTCGGCATCCGATGCCACGCTGAAAAGATTGGATGTGCTGCAGAATAAATGTTTGCAAATGTGTCTTGGAGCCGTCCGGTGTACCCGTGTAGCTCGTATGGAAGCGGAAGCGAATGTGCCTCCCCTCCGTATTCGCCGTGACCTCCTGGCTTGGTCCTATGGACTCAGAATATCAAGGAAAAGTAATATCGGCAATGTGGCCTGTACCCCCCTGCGTCAGTACCACCACCTTCTGCGGGGGGTGCGTCGGCCACTTACTGTTCGCCTCCACTTGCTGACTCATGAGCTTGGTGTGGACCTCAGTGACTGTGACAAGTTGGTGTTAAAAAATATAGCGCCTCGGGAGCCACCCGGCTTTACCGTTAACGTATCATGGCTCCCAGTACCAAAGGCCAAGGCGCCGGAGGCGGAGGTCCACCACTTGTTTCGTAACATCATCGTGCGTCATTTGGGGTCCCACCAATTGTACACCGATGGTTCCAAGTCGAGTGAATGTGTGGGTGCTAGTGTATGGTCGACCGAATGTGCCCTCAGGTATTGGTTGCCGACTCATACATCTGTGTTTACCTCCGAACTTTTTGCTATTGACAGAGCCATAGACTATGCTCTCAATTCTAGGCATGACTCATTTGTCATATTTTCATATTCAAAATCAGCCCTTCAGGCAATTGCATCTTGTACTACGGACTCTCATGAGATCCAGGGCCGCATCGCTAATAAGTTGCATTCATGGAACAAGTCATTCACGCTGATCTGGGTGCCTGGTCATTGTCGCATCTACGGCAATGAGCAGGCTGACTTACTTGCAAAGTCGGCTGTAGAACTCGAGGAGACTTGGGACGTTCCTCGTGATCTACGGTCGAGTCTCTCTCTCGGAAAGAAATCAATAAATTTTCTGTAGCAAGGTCAGTTGACCAGACTAAATATTCGAACGTGTAAGCCGTACCTGGGCGACTGGGCCACTGCCAACCGTCCCAGTCGCCTGGAAGAAAAAGTGTTGGCTCGGGACGGCTTAATGCCACCATGCTTACCCACATGAAACCTTATATGGAAAAACGATTCCCACCGCACTGTGACATCTGTGATGCGGTGTTATCTATCAGTCATATCATCCTGCGCTGTCGGCAATTTATTCGTGAACGCGCTTCACTTATAAATTACTGCGGCGCAGCAGACGTCCCCTTCACCCTTTATACCATCCTGGGTGATGGGGACATTGTTATGATTGATAAATTGAAGGCTTTCTTGAGAGACCGGACTGATCAGAGTGATGTGACTTTTTTATTATATGTTTTTTTTTTTATCGACTGTTATTATGTATATATTACTAATAATGATGTCCCCTACATTAAACCCCGTTCCTCGACTGACAGTCACCAGCTGATGAGTGTAAGTGTGCAATATAGAAAGGTATTGGGCAGTTGCAGTCGATGGTGGTCTGTTGGGGGAGGTCCTTCACTTTTTGTACATGTTATGTAAATACCTTATACCACCATGTTTATGTTGTTCTAATTAGGGCCGACAGCTGGCGAATATGGAAATGTTCCTGACTCGTCTGGTTCCCTTTTATATATTGATGTCCTCTATATTAGGTTGTGCCTCGACTGACAGTCACCGGGTGATGAGTGCAGGTATGTAATGTAGAAAGGCATTACATATCTGCAGTCGATGGTGTTCTGTTAGTCGGGGTATTATTGCCATTAGTGTAGGTCTAGCTATTTGTCTCTGTGGGATTTAGTATAGGTTCGCTATTTGTCTGTTAGGTGATTAGTTTTAGAGTCTTTAGATTAGGTTTTTCTTTATAAGGTAAAAAATATAAAACCAAGCAAGAATTAAAAAAATAAAAATGCATAAAAAATAAAAATTATATATATATATATATATATATATATATATATATATATATATATATATATATATTTATATATATATATATATATATATATATATATATATATACGTGTGGATGAAAGTGTTTCTGTATGTATGCATGGCAGTGTATATATATATATATATAGAGAGAGAGAGAGAGAGAGAGAGAGAGAGAGAGAGAGGGGGCCTTAATGACCAGGGGCTTCGGCCTCAATGGTTGGTAGGCCAGAAAAAAAAAAAGAACCACACTTCCCGTGATGACACATCAAGACGAGCAGCAGAGACTCTCCTCACTCACCTCCACAAGCCAACCCTGGATGTCTGTGACTCCTCCACCTCATTGCTCTGCATTTTTTTAAAGCATAATTTTAACTTATTAAATCAATATGAGCATTTTATTATTTTAACAGTTGACCGAGTTTTTTTTTTTTTTTTTAAACTATATATACTACCTGACTGCTGACCTATATGTTAAATGGTAAGGCACATCCTTTCCATATTTTTTTTTTCTTTTATGAATTCAATTGTATGTTTACTTGATTGGGAAATCTAAATATCATTCCTTTTTATTCTCTTTGGAAATCTCAGATATCAATTTTTTTTAGGCTGATGATGGCAAGAGTAAAGCCGAAACGTTCCCGATAAATAAACAAGACTTTCATCCTAGCGCTGCTATTCATCTTTATTATATATCTCATCTCTTCTTCTCAGCCGTTTAGTGTCCACTGCAGGACAGGCCTACCCCGACCGAAGCGGGGGCGATACAGCCAGTGTATCTCTACCAAGTGACTTAGGCTGTCTAGCAGAGATTGTACGTAGGGTGAGAAGTGCTTGTAAGTGTAATTGTAATGTTGTAGTGGTTTTCGATGTGTGTGTAGTCTGTGAACGAAGTGTACTCGGCCAGCGCAAGCCGACTGGGTGCAAACACACTTTACAGTATGCAACATTGGTTCAACCACAGAACCCCTTGTGTCCGCCAATGTAGTACGTGGCCTGAAGAACGCTCCCAAAGTTTACTATCCTGGCGGGGCGCGAACCCTCGTTCGTCAGCGTACGAAAAAAAAAAAAAAGCACATTTTACCACTGTATCACAGAGGCTCATAATATATATATATATATATATATATATATATATATATATATATATATATATATATATATATATATATATATATATATATATATATATATATATATATATATATATATATATATGTATATATATATATATATATATATATATATGTATATATATATATATATATATATATATATATATATATATATATATATATATGTGTATATATATATATATATATATATATGTATATATATGTGTATATATATATATATATATATTTATATATATATATATATATATATATATATATATATATATATATATATATATATATATTATTTTGCCGAACTATTGTAATCCCGTAATATATATGTGTGTATATATATATATATATATATATATGTATATATATGTGTATATATATATATATATATATATATATATATATATATATATATATATATATATATGTATATATATATATATATATATATATATATATATATATATATATATATGTGTATATATATATATATATATATATATATATATATATATATATATATATATATATATATATATATATATATATATTTTATTAGACGCCTTAATCCCGTAAGGTGGTAAGGGGTAACCACAAACAAATCTCCTCCATGTCGCCCTGTCCCCTTCTTTTTCACTGCCTTATATATATTCTCTCTCTCATATACCTAACCATCCCTTCGTCTCATCCTTGTCCTGCTATTCCCTCTCCATCCCTGCACCTCACTCACATACACTCCCCTCGTCAGTCTCTCACTCTTTATCCACTCCGAATGGCCAGACTACTTCAGTGTGTTTCTCCTAACGCTTTCTATCACATCAGCATCCACACCACAGCGCTCCTTCATTTCCTCATTTGTCAGTCTGTCTCTTCATGTGACTCCACATGCTTCTCTCAAGGGGGAGGCGGTGGCTCAATCGGTAGAGAGGTGGCCTGCAGTTCTAACGGACCCAGGTTCGAATCCCGGCTGAGGCAGGGAACAGTTTAAGGATTTGAATTTCATTAAATCAGGCTTTACTGATCTACCAGGAGACCCGCCGACATGTCGTAAAAATACCCCCGCTAATACCAATACACCAGTCCTGTATGAGGCAGCCCTAGCATGTATTCAGTATGGACGGTGGGTGTTAGCGCCGAAGTGGTGACATGTAGTGGTGTATGGTATGTAGGAGGACTGCTGGGCCTTGATAGCAGGCTGTGAAGCCTATGCCCAGAGTCGGACACATAAAAAAAAAAAAAGTAACTCATTTCCACTGCTCTCATTCTAGACTACTGTCCGTCCAACAAAGTCCAAGCTCCAGTTCCATACGTTCGAGATGGTATCACAATACTGTCATGTAGTAGCTTTTTCACTTCCTTGCTCACTTCCCTGTTTCTTTCCACTGTTTTCAAGGAACGAGCAACCTTTGCTCATTGTTGTACCCTTTCAAACATTTCACCCTCTAAACTTCCATCCTTACTCATCACACTACCCAAGTACCTAAGCGCACTGGCATTTTCCATTTCCTCCTTATCCATCCTCACTGTATATTCACTGACTTCAGTTCTCTCGAAGACCATAACTTTACTCTTCCCCACATTCACCTTTAGATTCCGTTTTCATACACATTCTCCCAAACTCCTCCACCAAACCTTGCAACTTTCCTTCGTCTTCACTTAACAACACATTATCATCTGCAAACAACAGAACAGGGAATTTCCAAACACTGTCCCCTCTCATTAGGGTCTCATCAACATCCACTGCCCTACCTTCTTTCCCTCTTTATAACCCCGTCCATACACAGATTGAACAACCATGGAGACATGACACATCCCTGTTTAAATCCAATCTTCAAATAGAAAAATCCATTCAGTCGACTATCCACACGGACCGCAGACTTAGCAGCCTCATACATACTCTTCACGACATTCAACAACTTTCCATCTACTCCATATATCCTTAATACTTTCCACAATCCTTGTCTATCCACCCTACCAAATTCTTTCTCCAAATCCATGAACGTCGCAGGCCCGCATACAACTTCTTTTCCTTCTCTAGAAAGTTATCCACTAAAGATCTAAGAACGAATATCTGATCTACACAAACTCTTCCCTTTCTAAAACATTCCTGTTCTTCTCTAACTAATTCCTCTGTTATTTCCCTAACTCTGTCAGTAAGTATCCTACCATATAGGCTACTTTTCCTATTAAACTAAGAAGACAAATGTCCCTGTGATTACCACATACTTCTTTTTCCCCTTTTCCTTTGTACAGGGGAATAGTTATACCTGGCTTCCAATCCTCCAGGACTCTTCATTCCTCCCAGGCCAATGTGCACATCTTCCACGTCCATTCTACTACTATTTCTCCCCCATGCTTAAGCATTTCACCACGTACTCCATCAATTCCTGGGGCTTTCCCCATTTTGACATTCTTCATTACTTCCCTACCTTCCATCCTACTGATTCTTCCTCTCTTCTCACATCCCCCCGTCTCCCAGCCATTCCCTAGCCACTTACACTTTCATTACTTTCATTCTCTATGTTCAACAATTCCTTAAAGTGTTCTCTCCATCTGCTCACTTTTTTCTCTCTTCTCCACTAGTAATCTACCACTTTTATCTCTCACTCCCCAGCAAACTTCTCTGGCACCCTGTCTAACTCTCTTTGCCTCCTTCCGGAACATTTTTTTACATTCCCTCCACATTACACTCAGAATTCCTTCCAAATTCCTCATCCACTCTGTTTCTTACTCCCTTCTGTTACTCAATCTTTTCACCTCTCTCTTCCTTTCTACATATAAGTATCTCTCCCGTCTCTCAACTTCTTCCCACATGCCCATGTTTCTCATCCACACACAATGTATGCTATCTTCTTTTGTGCCTCAGCCTCCTCTCACCCCTCTTCATTCCACCATGCTGTTCCCTGCATCCCCTGTCGTCTTCTCTTTACCCCACACACCCCACCTTACTTTGCTGCACAGATTTCTTCCTGTGAAAATTTTGCACACATTCCTTCCACGTCCCCCATGTACTCCAATCCATATATTACCAATCGCTCCTCCACTTCCCTCTTATATTCTGCCTTTTTTCCACCCTCTTGTAACCTTTCCACTCTTCTTGTATGAACTATATATATATATATATATATATATATATATATATATATATATATATATATATATATAGACTTCCTCTTTCTCCATAGTTCTAGCGGAAATGAATTTATATGAGACTTTTTGTAACTTAAATTACCGTTATTCGAAACTGTGTAAAAAATAATTATATGTAGTAGTCAGGTAATAAAAGCACTGTAAGATGCTGCTTTGGATTTATTCACATACACACTCGTGCGCGCGCGCACACACACACACAGACACAGACACACACACACACACACACACACACACACACACACACACATATGCACACAGAATGGATATTGGTCCTGGTTCCGGTTCACGTGGGTTCAGGTCGGTTCAGCGGGTTCCATGTTATCCAATAATAGGAAGACCAGGAAGAATAGGAGGAAGAAGAGTAGGAAGAGGAACAGTGGGAAGAGGAACAGTAGGAAGAGGAACAGTAGGAAGAGGAACAGTAGGAAGAGGAACAGTGGGAAGAGGAACAGTAGGAAGAGGAACAGTGGGAAGAGGAACAGTAGGAAGAGGAACAGTAGGAAGAGGAACAGTAGGAAGAGGAACAGTGGGAAGAGGAACTGTAGGAAGAGGAACAGTGGGAAGAGGAACAGTAGGAAGAGGAACAGTGGGAAGAGGAACAGTGGGAAGAGGAACAGTAGGAAGAGGAACAGTAGGTAGAGGAGTAGGAAGCACTCCTGTCTCCAAGCATTCCTTGAAGGCATCCAGCTGTAGGGAGGAAAGAGAGGGAGTTATCGGGGTTATTGGTATTTTTTCAGGTTAGAGAGAGAGACATAAGCTATTGGGGGTTATGGATCTTTTTAGGTGAGGGAAAGCTTAAGAGGTTATAGGGGTTATGGAACTTTTTTTTTTTCAGGTTAGAGAGAGATATAATTTATAGGGGTTATGGATCTTTTTTCAGGTTGTGTGTGTGTGTGTGTGTGTGTGTGTGTGAGAGAGAGAGAGAGAGAGAGAGAGAGAGAGAGAGAGAGAGAGAGAGAGAGAGGGAGAGAGAGAGAGAGTTATTGAGGTTATCGATTTTTCATTTTTCATGTTAGAGATAAGTTATAGAGATTATGTTGTTTTTAGTTTTGAACAATTACCATGTAACACCTATAGTAAAATTTCCACAAAAGGTTGATAATGATCGTGAAAGTAAGCTTCGTATCTGAAGACTAAATTTTTTTGGCTATGGCATGCAAACTACTAATCAATTCTCTCTCTCTCTCTCTCTCTCTCTCTCTCTCTCTCTCTCCAGCCATCCTTCTACCTATCAATTATTATATTTGTATCTATCGTACTCACATTGCCAAGCTTCTCCGCTATGCAGATGAGGAGCTCCGGCAGTGCTAAATCGACTTCCACATCGACGATGACTTTTGCCAAGACATCCAAGAGTAGTGGACATGTTAGGTCGACTGTGGTAGAGGAAGAGGAGAGGGTCGATTAGGTCAAGTGATTAGAGAACCTGCCTGATGTTTAAAAGGACGCAGGGCAGAGCAGGACAGGACAGGGTTATGAAGAGAATGACAGGGCAGGGCAGTGTATAGGGAGGTAGGGCAGGGTAATGTCTAGGATGGCAGGGCAGGGTAATGTCTAGGATGGCAGGGCAGGGTAATGTCTAGGATGGCAGGGCAGGGTAATGTCTAGGATGGCAGGGCAGGGTAATGTCTAGGATGGCAGGGCAGGGTAATGTCTAGGAAGGCAGGGCAGGGTAATGTCTAGGAAGGCAGGGCAGGGTAATGTCTAGGAAGGCAGGGCAGGGTAACATCTAGGAAGGCAGGGCAGGGTAATGTCTAGGTAGGCAGGGCAGGGTAATGTCTAGGATGGCAGGGCAGGGTAATATATAGGAAGGTAGGGCAGGGTAATCTATAGCAAGGCAGGGGAAGGTAATATAGCAAGGCAGACCAAAGTTATGTAGAGGAAGGCAGGGCAAGGTAATGTATAGGAAGGCAGGGCAAGGTAATGTATAGGAAGGCAGGGCAAGGTAATGTATAGGAAGGCAGGGCAAGATAATGTCTAGGAAGGCAGAGCAGGGTAATTTAGAGTAGGGCAGGGCTGGGTAATGTAGAGAAAGACAGGGGAGGGTAATGTAGAGGAAGACAGGTCAGGGTAATGTAGAGAAAGACAGGGGAGGGTAATGTAGAGGAAGGCAGGGCAGGGAATAGGTATAGGAATTCAAGGGAGATTAATATACAGGAAGGCAGGGCAGGGCATGGTAGTTTAAAGGAAGGAAGGACAGGGCAGGATATTGTACGGGAAAGCAAGGTAAGGCAGGGTAGTGTACAGGAAGGCAGGGCAGGACAGGTCACATCAAGGCAAGTGAAGAGTGAGGGGGAAAGTTGAATGGGGGTGTGACTGTGAGAGAATATATCTTTCTCACACTAGTATTTTACGAGTCATTGTAGTATCTTCGTCATTGTCATTGTCTTATAATTATCTTAACACTCTTTCCCACAAATAAAAACAAATGAGCCAGAAGATTAACAGATTCACCATACAAGAAAAACATACTAGTCAGAAGAGTAAACAGATTCACGACACTGAATGACCTGAAGAATCCAGTTTGCCAGAATAAACGGAAAAAGAAAAGTTTTCATATTAAAGTGAAGAAATTTAGTGAATACAAGAAAAGCCGAGGTGATGAGGTGTAACAGAAGTTGGAGAAGAAAGCTGTGTAAGCTTGATCGGGAAAAGAATGGGATGATAAATGAAGTATTTTACGTACTTAAAGGTGGCCAAAGAAGCAGATGGAACCAAGGGAACTGAAATAATTCGTAGAATAGGAGACAAGGCATATTAGGGTACTGTGAAGCATGGGGAAGAAGGGGTCAGGGTAGGAAAGCAATGTGACCCAGACAGTCCTGGAGGGATGCAAGGAGCGATCTTTAAATTTTAGGAACTGAAAAAGGGTGGAAGCTCTGATGATGAAGTGCTCCAGGTTGGTATGTGGAGTTAGATGACGTAGCACAGTGAGAAAGGATATTGAGAGCGCTTGAAAGACCAGGAACGTGTGAGGGTAGGCATAGTGCAATGGAAAGGGCAGATCAGAGTATGTTATGGGTGGTGGGAGATTGTGAAAGGATACTGATCTGAAGTGGAGTTAGTGAGGGAAATGAGGAGGTCTAGAAGATGGTGGAAGGATAGTGTTGAAACAAATTATCAGCTCTAGAGCTGTGACCATCCAGGAGTGTGAGAAGCGTGTATGGAATATAGCAAATTGGAATGAAGTGGCTTAGGGAAGAACGGCTCTACCAGTAATCTATATGGGCAAGAAGTGAAGCAGCTGGGGTAAACCGTGATTAAGAGCATGAGCGTGAATAATTTCAAGACTGCTTTACGTAGAACATTAAATACGACAGTTGAGAAACAGAATGAGAGTGACAGGTTGCTTTCTTCTGTTTTCCGGCACCACCAACCTGGAATGAGTAGCATGTCGTGAGAATAGAATTAAATCATAATATTGCCACAAAAATAACAAAGCTATGGTACTGGAGCCAGAGTAAAACAGAATCACATAAAATACAGCAGTGGTATGGCAGCCGGAATAAAACACAGTCGCATAACATAAGGATATGAGAGCCAAAGTAAAACAGAATTACATAACATTAAGTTAGGGTATGAGAGCCAGAGTCAAACAAGGACATAGCGATAAATTAGGATATGAGAGCCAGAGTGAAACAGAATCATATAACATATAGTTAGGGTATGGGAGGGAATGTAAAACAACTACATAACATAGAGTTAGGATGTAAGAGCCAGAGTGAAACAGAATCACATAACATGTAGTTAGGGTATGGAAGGCAGAGTAATCACATAACATAAAACTGTTGTATGAGAGCCGGAGTAAAATAGAATTTGAAAATCAGCGTAAAATAGAATGGCAATATGGAAATCAGCATAAAATGAGTGACAGTATGGAAATCGGCGGATAAGAGTGACATCATGAAAATTAGTGTAAATCAGAATATTATATAAAAAAAACAGAGTGACATTATGATACTCAGCATAAAACAGAATGACATTACCTTCAATATCAACAAGAGCCTCCAAGTTGATCTTAATTCCCAATTCTGCGGCGCACTCGGGCAAAAGCTCCGTTATGATGGCCAGCAGGTCAAGGTCTAAGGGTACGGTGAGTAGCCTAATGGCCGGTAAGCATTTTACCACGTCGAGCACGCAGGTCAGAAGCGACCCATCACATACCTTGACTGCAGAGGGTTTGGAGAGAGGGGTTATTAGAGGCGGGGAGAAAAGCGCGAGGCAGGGAAGGCATCTGAAAGATGGAGGACGAAAGAGGGAGACGGCCGAGGAAACTGGAGGGACGGAGTAAAACGGAGAGGAATTGGTACAATTGGGAAGTAGTGAATGCTCATCTTCACCCATTGCTTTGGGCTGTGGAGGGTTACGGAGAGTGTTAGTAAGAGGGGCAGTTGAGGGGGGAGGCAAAGGAAAGAACGGGAGAAGAACGGAGAAAAAGGAAACGAACGGGGAGGCAGAGAGAGGAAGAAACGCTCATCCTTATATGGGCTTTGGCTGTGTGAATGGTTTTATTCTTTAGACCATAGGAGTATAAATCTTGAGTGTATTCATCTATTACAGGTTTGGGTAGATTCAACACATCTGACTGATAATAAAATAAATGCAAATAAAGAAACTTCTTTACAGTATGCCTGTATCAGTATGACAAAAGAGTCTGAGTTATAACGTCTCCGAAGCTGTCTTTAACCGATATTCATAAGTGGGTATTAAATGAATAAGTGAGATCGAGTACCCTTGGAGTATGAGTGAACCTGCATGGGGTGAAGCGAGTGTTTGTGGGATTTAATTAAGACTGAGGGAGTAAGAGTATATTATGGTAGAAACCTTGTTTAAGCTGCGTTATTTTTTGTGCCTGTGTGAATGACATATGTAAGTGAATCAATAAATACAATAAAATAATACTGCTGAATGGATGTCGGACTGTGTGTGTGTGTGTGTGTGTGTGTGTGTGTGTGTGTGTGTGTGTGTGTGTGTGTGTGTGTGTGTGTGTGTGTGTGTGTGTGATACCAACGACTGCACAAATGAATGTGTCAGGTAATGTGCATGCATGTTATTACGAGAACCAACGAATGAGAGTGACAATTAGACAGCAGCCAAAACACAGCCACTAACTAAGCACGTTAATTAGAACTTGAAGGTCTGATGCATTCTGGAGAGATTCCGGTATTTGTGCTTGACATCCTCTGGCCATGAAGACCCACGACAAAGAGGGCGAGAAGGGCCGTCCTGCATGGTGGTGGTGGTGGTGGTGGTGGTTTGTGGAGCCTGTAGAAGGAGAGTGAAAGAATGTGAGTGTGGAAGTGGGAGAAGCTAGGTGAAGGGAAGGAAAGAGTGAATGGGAAAGTGATGAAGTTAAGGCCCTTCCCACACGAGAGGCAAATGCCCGACGAGCACTGGCCGCTGAGTGTAATGGTCTCTCGCTTTTTTAACAGTGTTACCAAATCAACCAGTCCCGGTAGGCATTGGCCATAACTAGGTTGCACCACTGAGTTGGACCAGACGGCAGAGTGCAGTCAGAGCTGTGGTGAACATCCCAGGCAACGTCGGGCAGTGGCTTACACCTTGGTGCTCCCGACAACATGGGAAGATAAGAATAACAATGGTGTAAAAAGTGGTTGGAGAATAGAACACTGGGAAGTCACGTGACACTTGCTTTGCATGAACTAGAAGATGGCCATCACAATGACTTTAACCACACTATATGAGAATGGACCCAGATACGTTTTACGGACTTCTAGCAGAAAGTGCAACCATTAATTACAGAAACAGGACACCAATATGAGAGACTCACATGTCTGCAGAAGGTCTACTGGAGGCAACACTCTTATTTCTCAACACCGGAGCCAGCTATACATCTGTGTTTCCTCGTTTATGACGTCATCTACGCCCGTGGCCATACCCACCCACAAACTTGGTAACAGTGATTGCCCGTCGTGCATTTGCCCCATATAAGTATTGGAAGAGAGGCCTTAAGTAAGAGGGAGAATGAAGGATGTATAAGTGAGTGGGGAAGTGGTAAGGGGAGGGAGTTGTGTGTGTGTGTGTGTGTGTGTGTGTGTGTGTGTGTGTGTGTGTGTGTGTGTGTGTGTGTGTGTGTGTGTGTGTGTGTGTGTGTGTAAGGAAATGTAAAGGGAGGGAAAATGGGGCATGGGTGTGGAATAAGTGTCGAAGTGGTAAGGCCAGGTAACAGGAGAGAGAGTGAGGGATGAATGTCGAGTGAGTGGGGGAGAGTGGTAAGAGAGATGAGGGAAGGGAGCGTGAGAGATGAGTGGGTAGTAAATGTGGGAATGGAGATGGAAAGTGAGGGAAGGGTGGATGAGGAGTGGAGAATTAGTAAAGTTACATGCTTATTTTCCTTTGTAAATCGTTACAGATTTACGTCTTTTTTAGGCTTATTTCACGAGGCTCAGTGGTAGGATATGACAAAGCTTAGGCGTTACATCCTTTCTTTATTTAGCATCATGTTCTAGTATTAACCTCTTGTTGCAAATCAGCATTCACGATGATGAGGTGGCAATTTTAGGCCAAGTTAAAGTAAAATAATGCCAAGAGAGCCAAGGATCAAAGCAACTTCCGGTATAATTTTTAAATTTCTTAAATAAAGCTATTATCCATTAAAAGATGCTGAGCGAAAAAAAAAAAAAACAGTTTATAGAAGAAATGAAATCGGCCTTAGCATTAGCCTATCAGGTGAATTTTTCTATTATATTACCAAGAGAGAATAAGGTAATAAAATTATGGCTATAGATCTTGAATGAGTGATTATCAAAGCATCATCGAAATTTTTATGCCGCAAATGTACACAATAATAATGTGCTTGTTTTGCTCTGGGATGTGAAAGCTGTCGGTTTTGTCTAAGTTAATCAAGGATTTTAGCCAATTCTGTGGAAGAGTTTTCCCATAACTAAAGAAAATCGAATGTTTTTACGCGTACTTAATAAAAAGACTTGGCAGAAGTGAAAAGGAGTAACCAGTTTTTAATAGGAATTTTACATTGTTTCACCGCGAGAAGATCCCACAGGGGAAGAAATCTTAAGAGAGTACAGCACGTATAAAATGGGTTGTATCTGAATTAACTTTGAGAATGAGGTTACCTGATTCTTTGCTGTGGCAGGGAAGGTGAGTGGAGTGAAGTGTGGAGAAGTGTGTGGATTCCGTCTTTTTATACGGATATGAGACCGAGAAGAGTGTAAGGGGAGATGGAAGGGGGAATGTACAGAAGTAAAGGTGAGGTAGTGGGGGGAAAATGGGGGGCGGTGGTGGGAAGAAGGAAGGAGAGAGGAGGAAAGAGGGGACGGAGAAGGGCGGGAACAAGTTAAGGGGGTGCCATGAGAAAGAGAGAGCAGGTGGGAGGGAAAGGGGGCTCAGAGCAAGCAAGGACCTTGAGAGAGGAAGGGAGATAATCAGAGAGAGAGTGAAGAGGCCACGGGAGGGAGGAAAGGAGGAAAGACAAGTGATAGAGAGGAGGGGGAGGTGGGTAGTAGAAAGAGAGAGAGATGAGAGAGAGAGAGAGAGAGAGAGAGAGAGTCACATAGAGGAACCTTTTTGCAAGGTGATCTGCTGTTATCAGTTAAGATATACGTTGTTCCCAGACTGTTTTATCTCAGTAAGAAAAAAAGTTAGGAAACAGAATTTGAAACACACACACACACACACACACACACACACACACACACACACACACACACACACACACACACACACACACACACACACACACACACACACACACACACACACACACACACACATACACACACACTGAAGGTTTAGGAAACTAGATGATGGGACATATAGTCTCATAAAGATTTTTTGTTTGTTTTGTTATGGGTATCTGCAGACGATTTTATTTGCCTTAGGAGAGACGTGCATTATATTTTGCATTTATTAACCATAATTACGTATATTTCCCAGCTAAAGTATAAAAATAAAGTTATTCTGATGAGAAATGTAATATAATACCTCGTCTCACCTAGTCCATCGAAATCAATTACTTCTACCACTAATATTTTAATTATTTATTCTACTCTTGTAAGTGTGACAGAAGTGTGAGTCTCTGTATGTAATAAGATAACAGATGCAGTTAGTAAGGCCAATAGTATAATCACACAGGTGACAGGTGGTTTCACTTTGACTGTTGATTATCGTGTGCTTTTACCAGAATATTTCTGAAGAAATTGTTTACTTCTTATATGTGGCATTAAGTTTTTCATGTGCAATTTACCTACTAAAATACTGGCCATGTATAACTATAGGGAGTTACTGTAAAATATGTTCATAGGTTTATTGTTTCAAAATGTACAGAGGGAAGGATGTAAAGATGATATTTTGATACTTGATGAATAGGAGAGAGACTCCGTGAAGGATAGGGCCCTGACTATAAATAACAGCTAATGAGCTAAATAATATTCATCAATAGCCACTCAATAATAATAAGAAGAAGAAGAAGAAGAAGAAGAAGAAGAACGCACGTAAACATCATCATACTTCACAATAAAAATAATATAATAACAACAATAATAACATCAATATTATCGTCATCATCATAATAATAATAATAATATACTACTACTGCAACAAAGAGTAGTACTACTACTATTACTACTACTACTTTTCCTGCTACTACTAGTACTACTAGTACTACTACTACTACAACTACTACTACTACTACTACTACTACTACTAATAATAATAATAATAATATTGTACATGTCACTACACAAAGACCTTTAACATTTTAACTACCTTTCCCCAGTGACAAAAAAATAAGTTTAATCAAACAGGGAAGCGTAAATAAAGTTTGTTTCAATAAAAGTGGTTGTTGCTATAGAAGCATAAATTCCCCAGCCATGAGTAAAATAAATGTTGGGAGAAGAGGACTGTACCAGTGCTCACGTTAACATACGGGTGTGATGCTGTGGTATAGAATATGTACGAAGAAGCCATAAGTAGTGGAAATGTTACTACTGAATATGGCGACAGAGGTGTTTGTGTGGACGGTGAATTTGCAGAGAGATGAGACATGAACTGGCTGATGAAAGGGGAGTATTTATGGGTGAAGTTTTGAGTTAGTGGAAAATTGCAAATCCAAGAAGATGACTGTGTGCAATAAATCCATAAATGTAAAAACTGCATAGAAACGTTGATGGAAGAAAAGAAATCACCTCTTCAGTCCAGTGAAACCATTGTTGTATTGTTGCGTTATTGCAGCAGCCAGACGATTTGATTCAAACTCAGTTGATATTTATTAGTGAAGAAATTTATGATATGATATATATTAAAAACGCTTCATGGTAGTATTAATAATAACAACTATATGAATAGATAGATAGATAGATGATCTATCTATATATCTATATAGATGAATAGATAGGTGTACATATAGATATAGATAGATAGATATATACTGTATATACAGTATATATATATATATATATATATATATATATATATATATATATGTGTATATATAAATATATATATATATATATATATATATATATATATATATATATATAAATATACTATATATATATATATATATATATATATATATATATAAAATATACTATATATATATATATATATATATATATATATATATATATAATATAAATATATATATATATATATATATATATATATATATATATATATATATATATATATATATATATATATATATATATATATATATATATATATATATATATATATATATATATATATATATATATATATATATATATATATATATATATATATATATATATAAGTCATCGAAGCTAGGTAGTTAGCAGTGGAAAGAAGCTGGAGATGAATTACTTATAAAAATGGAATGACACATGACAGTAGTTGAACTTCTATACACCTTGGTAGTCGATGAACAGGTTCTGCTCTACTTTAGCTGTGAAGGCAATTTTACATAGCCCAAACAGCCAACACATGGGAAATTTTATTGTCGGGGTAAAAACATGATTTTATTACACACACACACACATACAGCACACTTCGTTGGGAAAATTACCCTTGAAGACATAATATTTATGAGATTTTTTCCTTAGTTTTCTTAGGGGTATCTCCAAACAAATTTATATATTTGCAAGAGAGGCACTAGATTGGATTTGACATTTGGCATTGGAGGTGCCTCTTTCATAACAGATTTCCCAAATGTAATAGAAAAGTATAGATTGTTAGAAAAAAATATAATAAAATTCCTCATCTCACCCATTTTCATCCAGTCAGTTCATCTACTACCAATATTTTCGCCTTTATTTTATAACTGTAAAAGTGATAGAAGTGTGGGTTCTCCAGTAACAGATGTGATTAAGCAGAACAATGTAATGATACACAGGTGACAGGTGGTTTCGCATTGGACAGGTGATAGATGGTTTAGCCTTTGACTTTTGCTTATCATGCTGTTTGCGAATATTTCCGAAGAAATTGCTTATTTCTTATGTGGCACAAAGTTTTTTCTTCATGACATTTCTTTTTTAGTGCTGGCCATGCATAACTATAAGGAAGTTACTGGAAGATATGTTTATAGGTTGTTATTTCAAAATGTAAAGAAGGAAGGATATAAAGATGATTTTTTGATACTTGATGAATAGGAGAGAGACTCCGTGAAGGACAGAACCCTGAGGAACACCACACCTGAGTGCTTTGGACGATTTGTGACACTCGACCACAGTTGTCCTCCGTTATTATTATTGAGCCATATTATTCATTATTCTTCTTATGAGAATGGTGATGGTGATGACGACGTGCATTGTGTGCTGCTTCATTTGTTGTTGTTGCTATTATTATTTATTATTACTTCTTATTTATTACTTATAGTCACAGTCTTCAGGTCATTAGCAACTCCACCAAACCGACCTTCCATTCTCCTCACTCCTCCTCCCACACTTCTGAATTCGCTCTTATCACTTAGTTTTTCATCCAAGCCCCACTCAACCTTATCAGATATATACCTTATTACTAATAATTCCCTGCACGTTAGTACATATGACACTGCCAATTGCTCTAGCAAGTGGCTGAACAGTAAGATACGGCTGGTGAATTTAGAAGCAATATTTCTTAAAGGTAATGAGATTAATAAGCATCTGCTGGCATGGCGAGAATCATTTGCCTACGGTAGCCGTGTGGAAGGAAGAACACATGTTTAAGGATAGGAAGCAGAAACCTGCAAGCTGGTGTTAGGTGCGGCCACACTTGTTCGAAACATGTAAGTGACAAGACGAAGCGACGCATCAGGTTAGAGCCGCTTCCCAGTATCTGTGTGCTTAACGTTGGATGGACCCCTGAGCCTCGTTTCCTCTTATCGATCACATGTTTGTAACAAGGTGTGGCCTCCACTTAGACACGCTTGGATACACATTAGACACCATTGGAGCATCCGGCTGCCCGCACACACACACACACACACACACACACACACACACACACACACACACACACACACACACACACACACACACACACACACACACACACACACACACACACACACACACACGAGAGATACTGGTTCCGGTTCAAGCAGGTTTGAGTCTGTTCAGTGGGTCCCATGTGTTCCAAAAGGATCCAGTCTTCAGCACAGTTGATGGTGTCCATCTGAGGTCAGGGGAGAAAGATGAAAGATTTTTTGCATTGAACTGCGTGTGTTGGTGAATGTGTGTGATTGAGAGAGAGAGAGAGAGAGAGAGAGAGAGAGAGAGAGAGAGAGAGAGAGAGACATGAGACATTGAGAAGCAAAAGAAAACAGGAGGAGTAGGACAGCATGAGAGGCATGAGACTTCGGAAAGAGTAGGAGAGAGGGAGAGGGAGGGAAGAAGAAAGTAGAAAAAGAAAGGGGAGAGAAATGGTAGGAAGAGAGAAAAGGAAAGAAGGAAAGAGAGAAAAGGGGGAAGAGAAAGCTTGGGAGGTAGTGGGAAGAAAGGGGTGAATAGAGAAGGTACGAGAGTGGGTAAGGAGGCTGTGACAATTAAGGCCCACACAGGTGTTTTGACATAATGTGCTTATGCTGTGAGCACCTGAACACGCTCTCTCTCTCTCTCTCTCTCTCTCTCTCTCTCTCTCTCTCTCTCTCTCTTTCACACATACACACACACACACACACACACACACAGCGCCATTCCTGCTGTAGCCTTAGTCAAGGTCCACTGCAGGGCGACGACTTCTCTCATCTTTTTCCATCCCGTCCTACAGTATTGGCTATTAGCTTGTTCCATAGAATACAAACAAATTTCCTGAATTCAAGCAACATTTCCTCATTTCATATCTCCATTTGTCTCCTTGCTTCAAGATCTTCCTCTCCACTCAACTCAGGCCTGCCTCTCTGTTGCCCTGGTTGTCCGTCTGTCGTCATCTACCTGGGACATGACCTGTTTATATTACCTACTCATTTCCCTGCTATCCAGGAAACTCTCCTTTCATGTTTAAAAGTTTTCTTAGTTACTTTCTTGGCTTTAATATGGCCAACTGTGCTGTAGCTACGAAACAGTCCAGTGTGTTCGCTTGGCTGGTGTGCATCTATAGCAGAACCAACTCATATTTTTTCTTATTCTTTTGTTTTAAGTATCCTAGTAAAAAGTCTTCACCTGCAAAGTCACCTGTGTCTTTAACAACATCATTGGTGCGATGCGTCTTCACCTCCTGCTTGTCCATATTCATTCCTCGCAACAGTCTGTTTGCTTCAGTTGTATTGCTGGGATTTACTCTGTCCACTATATCCCTAACCTGAACTGGCTCTTCAGTCAAAATGTTTCTTCTGATACAGTTTGAAACAAATATGTTACCTTTAGATCATGTTTGATGGCTTTCTTGCCTCTATTTCTGTAGTAACATCTTTCAGAGGAGACATTTGGTTTCTTCCCATCCCAAACGCTTTCACCTTGTTTCTTTCAAACTTACACAATTCCTTGTAGTTTATTCAGCCTTGTTGATGTTATACTTTTCAGACATATTCGTTTTTTTTTTATTGTATTTATTTTTTGTTCAGTTGCTTTTTCATGCCTCGTTAACAGCCAGTGTTTGAACACTGGAATTCCAGTCACTTTTATTTACAGTTGGCTTCAGTTTTTGAAAATTAGCCTTCTTATACTCGATCATTTTCTCATGACTATTGTAACATTGTCACTTGAATTTAAGTGTATTATTGCTATACAGTGATCATTTGCTAAATTCTTCTCCTGCCGAGAGAGAGAGAGAGAGAGAGAGAGAGAGAGAGAGAGAGAGCCTATACAGTTTACCGCCTCATAATTAAGCACTTTAAATCATCTGGCACCATCAGTTTTTCCTTAATTGACCGAATTTGTAAGTTTTGGCTGTAGTGTTAACATAAGTATTTATTAAACTCACTAGGTCAGTAACTTCTGCTGAAGTTTATCGTTCTTGCATAACGCATGACTCTTGAAGAAAGAACATTTTCATAAGTATACAGGAGGCAAGAATCCTTCCAGACTGGTGTTAAAGCCAAACACACACACGTATATATATCTATATCCACTTCCGACGATTCCGATGCCATCGCTTCATCTTCTTACATGACATCCTGATGTGCAAGTTACAATTTCTTGAGGGTTCTTATTATACTGCGCTCACTGGTCTCAACACCCATAAAGGCGTATGGACCTGATGGTGTACCTCCTGTTTACTCTCAAAGTCTGTGTCTGTGCTGTTCCCTGTCTAGATAAACTCTTTTGCCTATGTCTGTCAACCATTGCCTTTGTATATTATGGAAGTTTGGTGCCATTCAGCATCTTCCGAAAAGGAATGGTCGTTACTAACCCTCTCAGTATCTCCCAGATGTCTCTGATATCTTGTTTTTGTAAAGTCTTTGAAGGTTTGTTTAACTAGACGATTCTGAAGCATTGTCCTCTCATAAACTTTTTTCTGCTAGGGATGCTCCACTGGTGATGTACACCTTGCCTTATGATTTGTGGCCATCCTCGCTTTGCGACTGTGGCGAAACCTTTGTCATTGCACGTGTCATAGCAAAGGCTTTCTACCGAGTTTGTCAAAAAATTGATGATTTCCATGGTGCGCTTTTATGGTTTCTTTCCTGTCTGTGCCTGCATCTGAGGCCTTCCTTTGTGGTCAGCTCTTTAGCTGCTATTGTAGACTGGCTCTATTCATCTTCTAAAACTATCTATGTGTTGTTCCTCAGTGCTCTGTCCTGTCACCAGCTCTCTTCCTTCTATTCATCAGTGACTTTCTGACCTGCAGTTATATCCCCATCCGTTCTCACTCGGACAGCTCCATCCTTCACATTTCTAAATGCTTGTCTCGGTGTCTGTTACTTCAGTTCTTTAAAACAATGATGTGATGGAAGCTTTGTGGCTGACTGATTTCTGACGATTGTCATATAATATACATCAGAAAATCGGTATCTAAGGCCTCAGTCAATTTAAAATCTTCCACGAGAATATTCCTTAATATTTAACAATTTTTACACTTCAGTTCTTCATTGTTTCTTAACATCTTCTTTTTCCTCATCCTCTCTGCGAATCTTGGATGGGATCATACTACCACCTGTGCAAATTCTGCTGCCAAGAGATCAGGAAGTGTGCTAAACCGACTCCGTGTTTTCGTTACACTACACAGCTGTTGACTTTGTATGGTGGTCTTATTCCCCATGTGTGGAGTACATCTAGCATGTTTGGGGTTGTAATGGTTCCCCACATACAGTTCTTGTAAACAGGGCAAGTCAGAAACCTCATCTTTTCATTAGCATCCTCTCTTTCACTGACTTCCTTAAGCCTGCTTTCTCTTCTCTTAAATTGTTGTATCTTTATCTCTGCATATCGCTATTACAGTGATTTTCTGAAACGTCTCACTTGCACCCCTCGTCTCCATTTTGGCAGGCGTGTAACACATTTCTGGCAGCACATTCCTGACCCCATCTCTGTCCACCTATGTAATGCAAAGAGTTATCCGATATTCTCAGTCATTGATGCATGCACGGCAGGTCCAGCTTTGGAACTGCCATCGTAGCCTGTTTTGTTTCCTTCATCTCTGACTGGTCACATCTCCAGAGTAAGTGGATCTTCAATTTTGCATTACTGTGTTTTGTTTTTTCTGTGTAATAAAGATTTTTCAGGGTTTTTGAACTTTGGTTGTTTTCTTTCTTGCATGAAAAAATACTTTTTTCATTACTTGTATCTCTACTTTCGAATGATCCATTTTAAAAATTTGAGTTCTTTTTTCTCATTCCTCGGACCATCTGTGAGTAATTTTCCATGTCTCTCCGAACATTCCTACGTTTGCTGTACAACGACTTCATTCGCCTCCAGTGTGGTAAACCACAGCAATAAACACTGATGATATTGTAATAAGCCGGATAGTGTCGTCATTGTCAGTTGCTGCTGACTCACCACATTAACCTTCGAAGTCCATGGAGAGAAAAGCTTATGAGAGGCGACCGGACTCTTCATGCCGATTCATCATCCCAAGGTTTCGTTTCCAGAGGCGTCTAGATTGTAGAAATTCCCGTTTTCCTGACACCTCACGCTTGGATCTTTGACTACGCCGAAGTCATATGCTGCATCGCTGCTGAAGATTAAGGGCATGGTTTGACGGAACTCGTCTTCGTGGTTTAGAAAGAGGCTGGTGCTGGTGAGGCACCCCTTCACGCGGCGGCATATATATAGCCGGGCAACTTCACTAACCGGTTATATGAACATCTCTCAACTCCTTCCCTATCCAATGAAAAGAACTTGGTAGACTGCAAGATGGTAAACTACTAGAAGAATATTTGAGATGGTGCCTCGTTTGTCCAGTTCAGGCACTTAGTATCGGTGGAACACTTTTCATCTGGTCCCTAGTAAAAAAAACTTTCCAGTATGGTTGCACGTGATTAGTGTAGTTCCATTGATGACTGGAATGCACAGGCTTCAGCACCAAGGCAAATAGTGTTCCCTTGAAGAACTACCATTGAGGGCTATGTTGAAAAGCAAATTATATATATAATTATACATTACCGTTCCTCAGAGTTCAGGTGGAAATGAGTTTATGTGATTCTTTTTATTACTTAAATTACCATTATTCAGAAGTGGGTAAAAAATAATTATGATCTATCTTGCATCAATCAGGTAATAAAACCAGTGCAAGATGCTGCTTTGAATTTATTAACATACAGTACACACTCGCCCGCACACACACACACACACACACACACACACACACACACACACACACACACGCACATGCACACAGAATAGAGATTGGTCCTGGTTCGGGTTCCTAAATGGAGTTTGAGGTCAGTTCAACGGGTTCCATGTTATCAAAGAATTCCAAGAACTACACCAAGCAAGCATGTGATGAATTAGAGGAGCTGTGGGGGAGAGATAGTTATGAGTGTTATGGATCTTTTTTTTCAAGGATGAAGAGATAACCTATAGGACTTACAACAGGTCCTTTTCAGAGAGAGAGAGAGAGAGAGAGAGAGAGAGAGAGAAGTTATGGGGGTTTGTGGATCTTTTTCAGGTTAGAGAGAGAGAGAGAGAGAGAGAGAGAGAGAGAGAGAGAGAGAGAGAGCTAGTTACAGGCGTTTTGCATGTTTTTTTTTCATGTTAGAGATAAAGTTATGCAGATTGTGGATTTTTTTTTTTAGTTTAGAACAACCACGATGTAACACTTAAAATAAAATTTTTCACAAAAGAGTGATAACGGGGTGTGAAAGTAAACTAAACTCTTAATATATATTTTTTTTAATATTAAATAAAAATTATCAGATAATAACTCTCTCTCTCTCTCTCTCTCTCTCTCTCTCTCTCTCTCTCTCTCCCCATCAATTTTTCTATATCTATCTATCGCCTCCCAAAGTCAAACTCAAACAGCAGACTGGGTAAGCCTCCACGAACTTTCCAGGGTAAAGGATTTCCAGCAAGATATCGATGATGCCTCAGGTGGTGTGCCGACTGTGGTAGAGGAAGGGGAGAAGGTCGGTCGGGTCAAGTGATTAGAGGACCTGCCTGATGTTTGAAGGGACGCAGGGCAGAGCAGGAGCAAGGCAGAGGTAATGACAAGGAATGCAGGGCAGGGTAATGAAGAGGAATACAGGGCAGGGTAATTTGGAGGAAGGCAGGAAAGGCAGCACAATTTAGAGGAAGACGGGGCAGGGGAAGGCAGGTGAGCAGTGTGGGGGGAATGTTGGAGGAGAGTGTGACTGAGAGACAATAAATCTCTCTCGCTTTAGTTCGTTAGGAATCAGTGTAATATCTTCGTCACGACATCGTTATTGTCTTATCAGTATCTGAATTCTACATCCCATAAATAAAAACAAATTATTGAAGATTTAAAAGATTTACCACACCACAAATAAAAACAAATTTGTATGAAAGATTCAACAGATTCCGCCACAATGAACTACTTGATGAATCCAGTTTGCCAGAATGAGCTGAAAATTAGTCTTCATAATAAAGGGAAGAAGTTTATCGAATACAAGAAAAGCCAGAGATGATGACGTTTAACAAACAGATGGAGATAGAAGGCTATTTAAGGTTGATCGCGAAAGACCAGGCGGAAATATGACATTTTAGGAATTTGAAAGTGACCAAAGCAGCAGATAAAACTAAGGGACCTGAAGTAAGTCTTAGGATAGAGAAGAGAGGCATACTAGGGGCTGTGAAGCATGTGGGAAGAAGGGGTCAGAATTGCAAAGAAAGCAAAGTGACCCTGACAACGTTCCTGTGATCGATACATGCGTCGATCTTTGAATAATAGGGACCTAAAAGAGGGTGGAAGTGCTGTTGATGAAAGTGCTTCAGCAGATAATAATAGAGTTAGTTGACTTAGCAGAGTGAATGAGGACATTGAAAGAGTTTTGCGAGATCAGGGAGATGTTAACGTAGACGTAGTGCAAAGGAATGGGCAGATCGAGCTATTTTATGATATATCTAATAATAGAGAAAGTGGGGTGGGAGATAGATGACAGTATACAGATTAGAAGTGGAGTTAATGATGAGGTCCAGAGGAAGGAGGAAGGATTGTGCTGTTATATTTTTAACTAGAGGTGGGATGTCCAGAAGTGTGAGGAGTGTGTACGGTATAAAGCAAATTGGAATAGAGTGGCTTGAGGGGAGAACAACTCTACCAGTAACCTATGAGGGCAAGAAATAAAGCAGCTGGGGTAAACCGTGAATAAGAAGAGGATGAGAGTGAAGTAATTTTAAGATAGCTTTACGTAGACCGTTAAATTAGACAGCTGAGAAACAGAATGAGAGTGACTGAGGTTGTTTTCTCCTGCTTTTCAGTACCACCAACCTGGAATGAAGTAACATGTGGTTAGAATAGAATAAAGTCATAGTACTGCCTGAGAATAATATAAACCAGAGTAAAAACAGAATCACATAAAATAAAGGTATGGTATCTAAACTTAGAGTAAAAAGAAATTGCATATATCAAGGATATGAAATTAAGAGAAAACAGAACCGCATAGCATAAAGCTAGGGTATGACAGCCAGAGTAAAATAGAATCACGAAAGCATTAAGTTAGGATATTAGTGCCGGTGTAAAACAGAATGCACAACATAAAGCTAAGGTACGGAAGAGTAATCATATAACATAGAGAATGGAGTATGAGAGCCAGATTAAAACAATCACATAAAGATAATGCTGTGGTATGAGAGACAGGGTAAAACAGAGTATGAAAATCAGCGTAACACAAGAGTGACCTATATCAAAATGAGCATAAAACAGAGAAACAATATGAAAATCAGCGTAAGACAAAATGCAGAGTGATCCTGAGGTTAAAACAGTGACAGTATGAAAATCAGCTTAAAAATGAGTGACATTATGGGAATCAACTTAAGAGAAATTGCACTGAGAAAATCAGTGAGCAAATAACTGATAGCAAGAAAATCAGTGTAAAATAGAGTGACATGACGGGTAATATTGGCAGGAAGGTCCAAAGTTCACTTTGAGTTTCAACTCTGTGACATAGTCTGTCAAAATTCCGATTTTTGTGTCCAGCAGGTCTTGGATGAGGTCTGTTGGGAATATGTTAAGTTCCAGGATGCAGCCTAACACGTTGAGCTGGCACACGGGTAACATAAGCAACCCCTGACATACGCCTGCCGACTGTAGAGGGTTGTGAGAATATGGTTATTATAGAAGCAGGGAGAAAAGAGGGAGGCAGGAAAAACATATGAAAGAGGGGGAGGAAAGGGGGAGACAACGGAGGGAAACAGGAAGGACGGAGAAAAAGAGAGAGGAATTGGTAGACAGTTGGAGGTAGTGAATGCTCTCCTTGCCATATTGCTTTGGCTCTGTAGAGTGTATGGCGAGTGTTAATAGAGGGACAGGTGAAGGAGGAGGCAAAGGAAGAACAGAAAAGACTGAGATGAACGGAAAAGAACGAGGAGGCAGAGAGAGAGAGGAAGGAAGGCTCTTCCTCATATGCTGCAGTGGCTGTGTGAACTGGTTTTAGACTTTGAAACATAGGAATATAAATCTAAGTGTATTATGTGATGCAGGTCTTGGTAGATTCAGCCCATCCATTTATTAGTAAAATAATGCAGATAAAGTAAAACTTCTTTAGAGTAGGCATGTGACAGTAAGAAAAAGAACCTGAGTTAGAAAGTCTATGAAACTGCCTTTTACTGTCTCCATAAGTGGGTATTGAGCTAACTGAATGTATGAGATGGAAAAACAGCTTTTGGAGTATGAGTGAACCTGCATGGGGTGAAGCGAGTGTGAGTGTTTATGGGAGTTAATTAAGACTGAAATTGAGAGTATTCAGTAGAAACGTTCTTTCAGCTGCGTTAGGTTTAGTGCCCGGTTGAATGATATGTGTAAGTGAATCAATACATGCAATAAAGCACCTTTAAAGGGATATAGGAGGGTGTGTGTGTGTGTGTGTGTGTGTGTGTGTGTGTGATATCTGATACCATCTATTACCAGCGAGTGTACGAATGCATGTGTGAGTGAATATGCATGTTAAAAGGAGAACCAGCGAATAGAGAGAGTGACATTCAGACAGCAACCAAAACACAGCCTCTAACGAATCCCGGGAATAGCAGCTTCATTGAAGACATTGAGACCCGCTGCAGAACAGTAAACTCTGTGCAAGACTTCCTCCGGCCAGAAGACCTTGTGAAGAGGCTGAGAAGAGACCGTCCGCATGGTGGTGGTGGTGGTGGTGGTGCATGTAGGGGGAAAGCGAGAGAGAGAGTGAGTGTGGGAGTGGAGTAAGGAGTGTAGATCAATCAATCAATCAATCATTTCCTGTGGCACCCTCGGGGATGCATAGGGCCTCGATGAGCTTTGCACCACCACATCCTATCTTGTGCTAACTCCTCAAGATCTCCCCAACACTCATCTCCAACTACTGTCTCATTATTACACTCACCCACGTCTCTTTAGGCCTTCCTCTACCTCTCCCTATCAAGTGCCACCCACCCTGGTGTGCCTCGTACTATTACATACTCCTATACACATGTCCTAGCCACTTCTATCATTGAGAACCTAACATATTCATCCGACCGGCTGCACTCCCGTTATTTCTCTAATTCTACTATTTGAAGTATCACTTTCCCACCACTTAACTCCTAATGTTCTTCTAAGTGCTTTGTTTTCCAAACACCAAGAATTTATTTTCCATAGTCACTGTGCTGTACCAAGACTCATTATTCCCATAAATTAAGATACTCCTAACAATTACCTTATAAAGTTTGATTTTTGTATGCACAGAAAAATTGTTATTATTCCAAATATTTTTAAGCATTCCCATTGCCTGATTAGCCCTTCTTTAACCTTTCCTCGAATTCAAAGTTCAAAGAACCATCCTTGGCTAAATAAGTGCATAAATATTCCAAACCTATCAACTTGATTTACAGCCATACACTCCAATTACACATTCCTGCGCATTTTCCATATTCATATTGATTATTTCAGCTTTTCCACAATTAATAACCAGCCCACCTTGCGACCTTCACTCTGCAGCAGGTCAACACTCTCTGCATCTCTTCTGGCCCCATCACAAATCAAAACTATATCATCTGCATAATCTAAATCCAAAAAAGTTTCCTGTTCTCTACCCAAAGTATGCACCTGCACCGGACTTCTGTTCCAACGCGTTTCATAATGTAACCAATGACCAATACATAAATAGTAAAGGCTACGAACCACCACCTTGAATTACTCCGGACTTGACTTCAGCGAAGATCACTCAGACAACCATCAACCATCACTTTACAAAAATGTATCCTCATACATGTTCATAATGACCCTCACAAATTCCTCTGGTATTCCATAATGTCTCATGATCTTCCCCATAGTATATCTCTCGAAACTTTATCAAAAGCCTTTTCAAAATCAACAAAACAAAGACTTAACAGTACTCTCATTTCATTCACTTGCTGCATCAAATGCCTAACTATAAAGATCTGATCATTGCAACCACGTCCCTTTCTAAAACCAGCCTGTTCATCCCTCAGAATACCCTCAACCACCGGCTCCAACAGCAATACGTA